>NC_053489.1:488198162-488505889 GCF_905171775.1 Rana temporaria
CTTGTAGCTCCATCAAATGCCAGGCCTATAGTCAGTAGGCAAGAGGCTACTCTACAGTTCCCTCCAAAAACTCCTGTCCCAGTTGGGTCTGTCACAACGATGCTTTAAAAAAAAAAAAGTTTTAGGATGAAGCTTAAAATGTAATAGGATGAAAGGAGAGTGAAGAGAATGTATGTATGTGTAGTAAATTAACCTGGGAACCTGTGATCATTCTATTAACTGTGAAGTATGAACACATTCTTAATACGTATTATTTATTATTAAAACAGGCCCTCATTGAATTCTGTAGCTACAGACACTGAGGCCCAGATCCACGTAGCGCGGCGCATTTGTAAGTCTGGTGTAGTGTATCTCAGATACACTACGCCGCCGTAACTTACAGCATATTTCCCATATCCACAAAGAATTTGCGCCGTAAGTTATGGCGGCGTAGTGTAAATGTATCGGCGTAAGGGCGCGCAATTCAAATCACTAAGTTGTGGGCGTGTTTTAGCATTAATATAGGAAAACAGTAAACGTGAATGAATGTAAATGACTCAAAAGTCCAAACAGTTCAATGTGTACTGTAGCAGCGCTGAATGATCAAAACGTGACTTCTGATTAAATACTATGGAACCATAGGTGTTCAATAATGGTGCAGATGAACATCAGCTGTGCAAAGTGTCTTCAATATCATGTGCTCCTTATCACCAAGGGGGTCGAATTTTCACCACGTGGGGGGATACTATCCCCTAATGGGGATGCACTCACCAAACCGAGGATAAAAAACAGCATGGGATACACAATCAGCCTTTGTCATTGGTCTTGCACACTCCACCACTCTGCTGGTTTAGATCTTGCCCGTGTACATATAAAGGAATAAACTCTGAGGCCCCGTACACACGACAGAGGAACTCGACGTGCTTGGCACGTCGAGTTCCTCGTCTCGTTTTGGGATGAAGCCGCCGAGGAGCTCGGCGGGCCGCCTTCTCCTATAGAACAACGCGGCCAACGAGAAAATAGAGAACATGTTCTCTATTTTCTCGTCGAGCTCCTCGGCGGCTCCATCGAGCCAAAACTGTACAGACGACAGAGATTCTCGGCAGAATCCGGGTTTTGACCGAGTTTCTCGGCGAATTCTGCCGAGAATCTCTGTCGTGTGTACGAGGCCTCATAGTATAGTACTGTTTTCAACAAGTTTATTAAGCAAATAAGCCCCCCTTATAAAATGTGAGTACCACAATGTAAGATAAAACATGCATATAAAGTACTGTGCCTGTCTCCTTTAGATGGATAAGAAAATGGCGCTCTGGCTCTGTTTTCCCAGTTCCTGATCTCTGGAGGGTACAGTGTTTGGATCGTCCGATGCTGGCCACGCCCTGACGCGTTTCGTCATTGGCTGACTTCGTCTGAGGGCGTGGCTACAACACTCGGCGACCCATTATATAGCCAGAGGTATTACACTCATTGATCGCCGTCATGGCGTCATTTTCGCGCATGCGCGATGGTGCGCATGAGGCATCAGCCCATAGTAGGGCGGAAGTGGGAAGGCGGCGCTCTAGCAAGCATCGAATGCTGCTAAGGATAGAGCACCGCCCTCTGACTCAGTGTGCTGGCATAGGTCCCGCGCATGCTCTATGGCGCGCGTGAGACGACTGCCAGGTCTTGGGCGGAAATGAGACTTACTCTCAAACCGCACAGCTGTATCCACGATTGCTGTCCATAGCAGAGGAGGACAGCCAATCAGTGATGTTGGGCGTCAGAGGTGCGCGCGCATCTCCAGACGGAGAACTGCAGGCCCGCCCACCTCTGTCTGATTGGACCAATCGGTCCATCGAGCCTCCAGCTGTCAGTACCTGTATGTAAATAAACTCCGATAACCCGCAGAGTGCATAGCCAGTGCAGGGTGTCAAGAGCGTCCATAATGATGGCATAAATGAAAACAGCTGCGCTCTATGATTAGATAGATATAAAAATTCGAGTAAATAAAAATATCTGTGGGACTAATATAGGCCAGTCTGAAAATAATATTAAAATTAGTTATATGATAATAAGAACGGCACAGTGGCTAAAATAGACCTAAAACACTAAAACACTAAAACCAACAATCTGTGTGTAGTGTATACATCTAGCATATAGGACCATTCTTAAAATGCATAAAAGAGGTATCTTAAAACATAATACTATCTAAAACCACATAATAAGAACATAAATAATGAGATAATGAGATCTAAAACCACATAGTGGGAAAACCTTAATATGGATAATATTGGCGTATACATTGAATGAACTTAAAACCAATACAATAAAGACTGGGCGACTTTTTGGAGACCAAAAACTCCAAATCATATGAGTATGAACCCTGTTCTATGTAAATGTATGTGGTTATGCATCACTTATAAAGCAGTTAATGTCCAATTCGATGTTCATGCCTTTTGGGGCAAGCGATTCAGTCAAAAAGATCCATCTTGTTTCACTCTTTGATAGTTCTCTGACTCTGTGACCTCCTCTCCAGTTTTGCACTATATGTTGAATTCCCCAAAATTGTAGTCCAGATGGATCCTGGTTGTGCTTTAATTTGAAGTGGAGTGATACGTTGTGATCTTCATAACCTGACTTGATATTATTGATGTGCTCCATTACACGTATTCTCATTTTTCTTTTTGTTCTTCCGATATAGATTAAATTGCATGAGCATTTTAACGCATATACAACATGGTCAGTATTACAGGTGATAAACTGATCAATGTCAAATTCTGTGTTGTTAACCAGGCATATGAACTTTTCGATGCCTCTCATAATATGTGTGACTTCTCGGCATGGTTTGCATTTCCTGCATGCAAAGAAGCCATTTTGACTCCAAAAAGTCTTAGGTTTAGCGGGCGGATCCAATACCTTCTTAACAATCCGATCCCCATGGTTCGGGGCCATTTTGTAGATAAATTCCGGCTTAGATGGGAGTGAGGGTCCCAATTTTTTGTCCGTCAGTAATATGTGCCAGTGTTTATTGAAAATTTCTTCCACTTCTTTATACTGGGCATGAAACTGGGATAAAAAGCCCCACTCTTTTGTGTTGGTGGCAGGATCACCATCGGATTTTTTATTCTGTAAACATGTTTCCCTCGGTATCTGTTTTATTTCTTCCACCAATCTTTTCATTTTATCCGGATGGTAGCCTCTGGCCTCAAATCTGTCGGTTAAAATTTTAGATTGTGCGATAAAATTATCTGTCTCAGTGCAGTTTCGCTTCACCCTCATAATCTGCCCTTTGGGTATGTTTCTAATCCACAATGGGTGATGTCCACTGGTAGTGGGGAGGTAACTGTTCCTGTCGGTGGGTTTAAAAAATACCCTTGTGGCTAATCCTTGTTCGTGTCGGTATACAGTTACGTCTAAAAAATTAATTTCAGAACTACTGTGTTCAGAGGTTAGCTTAATGTTTTTATTATTATCGTTTAAAATGCTTAAAAAATCATTAAGAGAGTCAGTGGAACCGGCCCAAATAAAAAACAAATCGTCAATGTATCGTTTATAAAAAATTAGTTCACTCCGTCTGTCTTTAAAAATCACCTTATCTTCCCATTCGGACATGAACAGATTTGCTATGCTCGGTGCAAATTTTGCGCCCATGGCAACTCCTCTTTTTTGGGAATAAAATTTGCTATCGTACCAGAAGAAATTATGGGATAGACAGAAATCCAGAGCATTACCAATAAAAACCTTTTGATTGTGTGGCAGATCGTCTCTTTGACATAGAGCCCAGTTAAGGGCCAACAGTGCGTCATCATGTTGTATGATGGAGTAAAGAGACGATACATCTGCGGTTACAAGTAGTACAGGTAAGTCTGCTTTCAGTGTGATTTCTTGGAGGCTTAGTAAGAGATCCTTAGTGTCCTTCAAATAAGATTTCGTTGTTCTTACACTCTTTTGCAAAAAGGTATCCAGATATTGCCCCATTCTGGAAGATATGGAGTCAATGCTGTTAACAATTGGCCTTGCAGGAGGGTTTAGGGGATCTTTGTGTATTTTTGGAAGAGTGTAAATAGTTGGGACTTTGTTACTAGCTGGTGTCAGGTAGTTTTTTTCTTTCACTGTTAATACCCCTAATTTGGAGCCTCTTTTGACAAGTGCCTGTAGCTGTTGCCTGTAAGCATGAGACGGATCCTGTTCCAATAAGCTATATGTGGACTTGTCTGCCAACATATCCGAAATTTGGCCATGGTAAAAGGCTTTACTCAGGATCACTACTCCCCCTCCTTTATCCGCCGGTCTTATGATGATGTCTTTCCGTTTTTCTAACATATCAATTCCTTCTTGTATATGTTTTACATTGACGTTCTTTTTGGGTTTCAGGTGGTCTAGGTCTCTTAGTACCAAACTCTTGAACACCTCCACCTGATGGTTTGGGTTATTCAGGGGATTAAATAGTGACTTATTTTTTAGTCCACTATTGACTACGGTCTCTGAACTTGTTGTATTGTTGCCCATACGTGGCGTGCATCCAATAAAATAATTTTTCATATTCAGTTTACGAATATATTTGTGGATGTCTATGTATACATTAAATTTATTGACCGGTTTCTTCATGCCACATTTTAGGCCTAGATTTAAAATATTTAATTCTTTATGCGTGAGTTCCACTGTAGTTAAGTTAAAAATCCCTCCTATTCTTGATGCCTTCTTCTTTTTCTGCGTCTTCCATCCTGCCCTGCACCCTCTGGTTCGTCCTTTTTATGGTGTGGGAAACGGTCCTTCTCCCATTGGTTCGTGGCTTGAGTTCCTCTCCATTCTTGTTCCTGGTACTGTCCTGATGGATATTGTGGAGGCAGATACTGGGGTGGGGGATAGTGTACAGGTGGGTGGTGCGAGGTGGGGTAATCTTGGGGTTTTCCCCTGCGGGGTGGCTGACCACGACCCCTCCTTTGGGGCCCCCCTCTCCCTCGCCCTAAAAAAGGACGTGGCGGAGGAGCATTGTAATGGTTATCTTGGTAGGTTCTTAATGGTGCGAATTTATTCTGCGTGGGGATTTGGTAATCCCTGCTTTGTGAATTTTGGTATTGGTTATCTCTAGTGCCACCACCTCTACTTCTCCCCCTTCCTCTCGCAACAGGGGTTGAGAAACGTTGAGGTGAGTCAATGGTGACTTCTTCATTACCATTTGTATTAGTACGTTCAGTCAATATTGGCACCGACAGTCGTATTTCTTGTGGTTGGTTTTTTTCTGTTAGGTTGATGTTATCTGGTAGTGACTGTTGCCATGCAAATATGGTGTTGGTTTTAAAGTCGCCCATATCTCTATGGTATTTTTTGACTTTCTTTTTTTGAGTGTCTTTATCAATTTTCTCAAGGCGCTTATTGATTCTGGTTGAAATCAATAATTTCCTGAGAAGTTTTAATTGGGTCAAGTTGTAAATTAAACTCATTAATTTTTGATTCTAAAATGACCATTTTTCGTTTTGTCCTTTGTAGGATGAGTTCCTGCAGTTTGAACCCAACCCCAATGAAAAAATCATACCATTCCTGTATGGATCCTGGATCATCAAGGCCATCTTGTGGTACAACGTCCCATCTTAGGCTTCTAATGATGATTTTATCTTTAATGTACTGCTCAAGTGTATAGATGTCCCACCAGGCCCTTACTTGTTTCTCTAAAACATTGCCTAGTGCGGACATAGCGCTGTAATAATTTACTTGAGTGGTAGTAGGTTCATTATTTACAAAAACATTGTTAATGTCTAAATTCCTATTGGTCAAAAATCTTAATGCATCCATAGCATCCACCCCCGAACCTCACTCTTTTCTCCTTTAGAGTAGGTTCTCTACACAGTACTTCTCACTTTGGTCCTATTTCTCACAATGGCCCCACAGCCTTCCAAACTGTATTGTAAACATAGACCACTTATTTTGAGATTTTGTTTGTAAGACCCACATTTTTCAAAGTTAATGAGGTCTGTGCACACAATATTAGTGCAAGGCTGGAATAATGTAAAGGTCACATATCTGCACATCTACTGACCAGCTATCCAGGTAGCAGTGCAGCTATGGGACTTTATGTCATGTCTTAAAATGTTTGCCCAAGCATTATCCACATCCACCCCCGAACCTCACTCTTTTCTCCTTTAGAGTAGGTCACATCATGGTCACATCATGCATTGTTTTTGTAGGGAGAAATATCATCTATTAGGGGACTTTCACACCTGCGGACCGTATGTCTGTTCTTCATCCATCCGTTTTCGGATGAAAAACGGACATACATGTAACCCTATGGTATTGCAGATGTCAGCAGATGAACATCCGCTGACATCCGATCATTCTGCAGATGGAGGAAAATCCTATTTTTTCATCCGTCTGCAGATCGGATCGGATGAACATGGACAGACGGTCCGTGTTCATCCGATCCCCCCATAGAGAAGAGCGTTGATCTAACGGAGCGGTCCCTGCACAGTCTGCAGGGACCACCCTGTCTTATGCCGGCTCAGCGGGGATCAACGGAGCGATCCCCGCTGAGCAAGGTACATGTGAACGGGCCCTAACTCCCTATGACCAATCATTTACTGCAGTTGGATCTTCCTGGTGAATGTGTTTTGACTTACAATTACTGGTTCCCCTGTAGTGAATGTCACATTAACTGGTTTATACATATGCCCTTATATGTATTTATTTGCAAGCACAATACAAGCAGTGTAGGTATCTGAATTTGACCTGGCATTAGCTTCATGTAGTCTGCATATAGCACAACTGACAGTGAGGGAGGAAGAAGCAGCACAAAGAGCCAGTCAGCTATTCAGCAGTGTTCATGCAACAGGAGATGTGCTGATAGTAAGAAAGACAAAGATATGAGCGAATCACTCTTCTGCTCACACAGGTTGGGGGGAGGAACAAATATTATAAGAGATTTTTTTTAACTGCACCTGAGAAAAATCAGGTCTTCTACCCTGCCAGACAGCACTGACAAAACTGGATGGGCACAGATACAAAACCTTTTACAGGTAAACCAGCTCTCTATTATGCATTTCTTCTATGAATTTAGCTGTTTGCTGAGAGTTCACCTTTAATGTGGTAAAAGGGGAGAAAGTGTCTGGGAATCAAGTAGTAAAATGGCTTATATGCTATTGTAAATATTCTTAAAAATTGCAGAATGATTTTAGATGCAATATTGCTTTTCACAGTAGTGTTAAAATGTTGCATTCTCACTTTTTATTTTTAGGTAAAAGGAAATGATTACTATAGTTGTTACTTATTTTATCATAAATGCTGATGAACAACATTTCCTTACGTTTAGTGGTGTCTGTGAGCGAGATGAAGCTTTCCTAATGTTCTCAAAAGGCTAATAAACTACCTTTTAACTGCTATTAAACAAGTTCCATAAGGGTTGGAATGTTTGGAATTGCCAAATTTTACAATAATAAGCAAACTAAACATAAGCTTACATGTTTGCCCATTCATGTCATTCTCGGATGAATTTGCAATGCATTGCAAAGTCTGTTACTCAACTAACAATGGGCCAGATTCATGTAGAGCGGCGCAAATTTAGTTTGTCCTAACGTATGTCAGTTAAGTTAAGGCGGCTGAATTTTGTGACGTAAGTGCCGCATCCACAGAGCATTTGTGCCCAAATGTGCGCCAGCGTAACGTAAATACCGAGGCGTAAGGCAGGGTTATTGCAAGTGGGAAGGAAGTGGGCGTGCTCCATTGAAATGAGCCGTGACCCCATGCAAATGAAGTGCCGGCCGTACTGCGTATGTGCGCACGAATCTGCACCTCACTGGGCATGCTCAGAACTCGGGCCGGCGCAATCAGTGAGATAGGAAAAAGGCCAAGCAGACTTAGTGAGATACGCCCTGTGTATAAATAGCCCCACACAAACGCACTTCCATTGCAAAAGTACATCCCTGTGTTCCCTTTCCTAAAGCAAGTTGCTTTTGCTCTGTTGTCTGTTGGTGTTTGTTGGTGAGTGTAGTATTGTTAGATACAAGATTTATAGAAGTAGGAGGTTGTAGTAGCTGTGTTTTTTTTTTCTGTTTGTTTTTTAATTTGTATTAGCTGTCTGCTTGTGTTGTTTGATTTTGGTGTCTTGTGTTTGCAGTTTGATTTTTGTGTGTGTTTGTTCTGTGTCTTTTTGTGTGTTTTTGTTCTGTGTCTTTTTGTATGTGTTTGTTCTGTGTCTTTTTGTGTGTGTTTGTTCTGTGTGTATTTGTGTTTGTTTGTTGTGTTAGATTTTTTGTGTGTGTGTTGGTTGAGATGGCACCAAAGAGACGAAAGCTGAATTTTTCGGTGCGAGAAAAGCAAATACTTGCCAGGGCGATCACCCGATATGGGCGATATTTGCATGGCCCTGAGAGCCGGGACACCCCCCGGCCAGGAAGAGGGCGATCATCCAGGAGATAATTGATCAGATCAATGCGGGGGGGAGACGAGGACCACCAGTGGCATAGTTAAGAAGATCAATGGTCTCAGGAGCCTGGTCCGTGACAAGATGGCCAAGATAAATGCCCATGCCACGGGCACTGGCAGGGGACCACCCTGCTCCGTCAGGCTGACTGAGGAGGAGTGGGCAGTGGCCCGGTGCTTCCACAGACAACAAGTGGTGGGCCTGCCTGGCTTTGACTCCGAGGAGGACGTGAGGACAGGTAATTTTTTTTTTATTCTATCTGGTGAGTAGCATGTGTGGGGGGGGGAAGGGAATATGTGCCAAGTGTGTGGATCCTCCAACCTGTGAATGTTTTGTGTCATCCACAGATGGTCAGGACATTGCTGGGCCATCAGGCCAGTCTGCTCCATCTCCCGGACAACAGGCTGCTGAAGAGCCCCAAGAAAGCCAGGAGTCCTCAGGGGAGGGGAGTGACCACACCTCACATCATGAGGGGGTTGAGGGGGAGGAGGATGAGGGGGAGGAGGATGGGGATGATCGGATGGACCTTGCCAGGGAAATCCTTTTGACTTCGGATGTGGTTCCCCCTGAGGCTACCCCTGTGGCTGGCAGCAGTCAGGCCTCCATCAGGGGTAGCCCCTCCCACTCCTCCCCCAACAGGGCTCCCCCACAATGGTCTCTCTCTCCCCTCCTCCCAGGCCACAAGCCTCAGCTGCAGGCAGGAAGGCTACCCAGAAGACCAGGGGGGAGGCTGAGGTTCTGCCAGCCAATCTGCGGAGGGACCAGACCCGGCAGACCCAACATCTGGGTCAGGTCACCCGGACTTTGGCCCAGATGGAGGACAGCCTGGGCTCAATTAAGGACTTGGTCAGTGATGTGGGCACAAACTCCTTGGCGGTCATAACATGCATTTGTGACCTGCAGACCGCCACAGCAGGCGTGTCCCTGGAGGTGAGTGCCCTGACCCAGGCTGTCCACGTAAACACCCAGGCTGTCCAGGCCAATACGGCTGCCCTCACTGTAGGTCTGACCAGGATAGCCGTGGCCTTGGAGGGCAGGCCAGCAGGAGGACAGTCACCAGGGGAGGCTCCTCCTTCCCCTGCTCCCCCCCATGAGTCTCCCCTGGTTGTCCGTGGCCGTGCCCGTGGCCGGCCCAGGCGTAGCTCACGTCGCCGCCATTAATTTTGGTTGTACTTTTGATTTTTGATTTTTATTATTTTTTTAATTATACTGTGATTATGATTTGTTTTATGTGTGTGAATGATGTATGAATGTGGGGGTGACATTCCTGATGAAAAAAGGGTGTCACCCTCAGTTTTGGTGGAGTAGGGATCCCAGGACCAGGGAGAAGTGATCCCAGGTCCATGTGAATGGTGTATGAATGCACAGTAACATAATTGGAGCCGTGGCGTACTTTTGTGGATCGCCCTATCTCCTTCATTTGCATATTAGCATAGAAAATCAATAGCGTGTCTAGCGTATTTTGCGCTTCAAGATGCGCCGGTGTAATCGTTTTACGCCGGACGGAAAAATCTGGTTTTCAGGCGTATTTCGTTTTTTATTCAATTTGTTTTTATTGGAAAAAAAATTCAAAACAAGTTATAGTACATAACCAAGAATCAAGAGTAAAGAACAAGAAATATAGCGGGCCCACTTAACAATGAATCTCCATACGGGGTCTACAGGAGCGTAAGTACATATACAAATCAGAAGGATACAATTAGACCCTTGATGAAGGACCGCAAGCAAGACATAAGCCAGCCAACTGGAATAAACTAAAATTAAAAGGGAGAGAGGAAAGAGGGGATGAGGACAAGGGAGAATAAGGGGGAAAGGGGGGGAGGAGGGTAGGGTAAGGGCAAGGGAAGGTCTGCCTGTTTTCTAAACAGTAATCATACTAGAAACAAGTTACAACAGCCATTTCAAAAGTTTGCCTATATGTCATTCGGAAAATGCGTAGTCCATATTTGCCAGATGGCATTAAACCTCTGCCTGTTACCTCTCCCATTAGCTATTAGGGACTCATATACGTAATGCGACCGTGCCATTACCAAAGCCTCTGACGCATTGGGGGCCCTGTCTGCCTTCCAGTGTCTCGCAGGCGTATTTCGTTTTGAGGATCAGGAGCAAAGATACGCGTGGCGCATTTTTCAATTACGCGCATTTTTAGATACGTCGGCGTAAGTGCTTTGTGAATCTGGCCCAATGTCTCTAACAGATTGAATTACAGTCGGTTGAATCAAATCTGATTATAAGGAAAACATAATCCAGATTTACAAAAATCTCTATTTCAAAAAACTGCAGGTAGTCATGCTTTTTAATTCAGAGGAGACATGGAATGTCTCTTCAGAAATAAAATAAACCTACCTACCTGCTTGCAGTTTACATTCTCACACAGATCCTGCACTGTAAAAAAATATTGTGCTGGGTCTACTTAAAAAAATGGGGGCAACAATTTGCATCAGCTTTTTAAGTATAAGCTAAACTTATTTTTGTCTTAGACGTTTCACGTTTTCAGCTTTGTTGCTTTAAGTAAAGCCAACTTAATTCGTCCAGTTTATAGACCATGGCCCAGATTCTCAAAGGCGTTACGACGGCGCAACACCATTTGCGCCGTCGTAACTCCTCATCTGGCCCCGGGTATCTATGCGACTGATTCTTAGAATCAGTTACGCATAGATACCCATTAGATCTGACAGGCGTAAGGCTGTTACGCTGTCAGATCTTAAAAGCAATTTTTTTTCCCGCCGCTAGGTGTCGCATCGTCGTTTTCCCCGTCGTCTATGCAAATGAGGTAATTACGCGAGATTCCCGAACATACGCGCGGTCGACGCTGAGAATTTACGTCGTTTCCGTAGCGTACGCGACGCGTAAGGTTGCCCCTGCTATTAGGAGGGGCAACCAATGTTAAGTATGGCCGTCGTTCCCGCGTCAAATTTAAACAAAATTACGTTGTTTGCGTAAGACGTCCGTGAATGGCGCTGGACGCTATTTACGTAAACGTCTAAGCAAATGACATCGGGGCGACGTCATTTAGCGCAATGCACGTCGGGTAATTTACCCGACGGAGCATGCGCAGTACGCTCAGCGCGCCTAATTTAAATGGTGCCCGCCCCATTTGAATTGGGCTGGCTTGCGCCGAGCGATTTAACGATACACCGCCGCAAGTTTACAGGTAAGTGTTCTGAGAATCAGGCTGTAAACCTGTAAACCTGCGGCGGTGTAACGTAAATCACATACGTTACGCTGCCCAGGAGCAACGTAAATGTATGAGAATCTGGGCCCATAGGTTTAAGTTAAGATTACTCAATTTTTTCAGTTTATAAACCGTGGGCCATATTCTCATAGAAGTTACGATGGAGTATCTCAGGATATGCAAAAAATGTAAAAAGGTGCGCTTATCTATAGCAATAAAAAACAGCTGCAAACTCAAAATGTTTATACAAACAAAAAATGCTATGAAAAGAAGGAATGGAGTTGCGCTAAAAAAACGTGACTTATCAAAAAATAGTGATCACTATAAAGTCCCAAGGAAAGAAGAAGAAAAATCTTCTTTAATCGAATATAAACTCTGTGAAAGTTCTGTGCATAATCAAATATTCATTTGGAATCACAACGTGTGGAAATATCTGGATCACTGTTCCCTGAGAATGCTGACCCTTACCAGATTTTCAGATCCAAAGGATCAAGCCAAGCAGATTAGCCACACACCTGGGCTGCACAGGAGATCAGGATCTTGATAAAATCTTCCCAGCAGTGGATCAGAGGAACATCCAGAAAGCAAACAAAGAAATAAAACTAGATAGTGTGATATTGTCAGGTAATCACACACAGAAACTCCCCTTGTGACTGGCAGACGGACAGTGTGACATGCAAACCACCACCTATATACACACTGACCCTTACCAGAGCTCTAAATATAGACAAATCGAAAGCACAGGGGGGATATGGGCAGCCACTGGAAAGAACTTCTCCCACAGACAGTCCTCGGATTCACCAAGATGCACCAGACAATCAGCGGTCATGGAGAAGAAAACTCACAATGGTGTGATAACGCTTAAGGCATTTATTGAGCAAAATAGATCTATAGATCTATAGATCCGCTGATCTACGTGAATCTGGCCCCATAGGTTTAAGTTAGGAATACATACTATACATTAACTTGTCTGGAATCATAGGGCCAGATTCACATCATAGGGCCAGAATCAGTCGCATAGTTAGGACGGCCCTAACACAGAGATACGACGGGGTATCAGGAGATACGCCGTCGTATATCTTTTGTGAATCTGGCCCATAGTTTTAAGTGAAATTAACTTATTTTTTCTTGTAACTTACTCAATCTTTTTAAGTTGTTAAAACTGATTTTCCAAATGTATTTGAGATATGTTGGAGGTTTTTAAATAATAATACAATAATAAGTTTTTTTTAGGAATAGTCTCATGAAGCAGGCTTTCAAAACAAATTAAATAAAAAGAAGCTGCGCCAAATCTTAAACGAAAAATCAGTTAATAAGCAAGCATAAGAGGATAAATGCACTGGATATTCTCCTATCAGAGCAAAAAACAGCAGCAGTTCATTCCATATACAGGTCTTCTAAATATTTATTAGACAACACCACAGTGACTCCATAAGCAATCCATCAACAGGATCCATAGGACAACAGGATGGATTCACACAGGGCAGAAATTCCAGATCTCCCAACTTCACCTGTGCCTTTCCACTGCCCAAGAGGTTATGGCATCATCATTGCGGGTGTGTCCTATCCTTCCTGGAGACAAAAAAGCAGTGACTGGGCTATAGCCGATTGCTATATTGAGCTTGCCCTCTGGTGAGTGGCCATTGTATTCGGTGGTGGGCTTCTCACTCATTGATGAATTGCTTATGGAGTCACTGTGGTGTTGTCTAATACATTTTTAGAAGACCTGTATATGGAATGAACTGCTGCTGTTTTTTGCTCTTATAGGAGTATATCCAGTGCATTTATCCTCTTATGCTTGCTTACTAACTGTTTTTTCGTTTAAAATTTGACGCACCTTCTTTTTATTTATTGTTGCTTTGTGTTTATCCCACGTAAGCTGCTGCCTTTAGCTTCCTTCATTTATTTTTGAGTCTGCGTGTTTTTTTCTTTCTTTTTGTTTCAAAACAAATTAACATGTATTATTTATAAAGTGTTACAAATGTAATATTATTAAAGCAGCATCAAATGCAAATGTAAAAAAAAAAATGCCTCTTTCTCAGCTAACAAATCAAACTGAAATACACACACGTAACATACAGGATATCTGCAAAGAACATAGGGCCAGATTCACAAAGAAATATGTTGCTCCACGGCAGCGTAACGTATCCCATTTACGTTACACCGCTGCAGGTTTACAGCGTAAGTGCCTGATTCATAGAGCTCTTACCTGTAAACTTGCGGCGGTGTAACGAAAATGCGCTCGGCGCAAGCCCGCCTAATTCAAATGGGGCGGGCACCATTTAAATTAGGCGCGTTCCCGCGCCGAACGTACTGCGCATGCTCTGTCGGGAAAATTACCCGACGTGCATTGCGCTAAATGACGTCACACGGACGTCATTTGTTTAGACGTTAACGTAAATGGCATCCAGCGACATTCACGGACAACTTACGCAAACGACGTGATTTTTTAAATTTCGACGTGGGAACGATGGCCATACTTAGCATGGCTTAGAACATCTAGGGCTCAGCCCTAATTTTACGACGCGTATCTCGACGGAAACAACGGAAAGTTAGAGCGACGGGTAACGCGGACGTTCGGGGATCGCCGTAACTAGTCATTTGCATATTCTACCGCAATGGCCTCGCCACCTAGCGGCCGGCATAGAATTGCATCCTTAAGATCCGACAGTGTAAGTCAATTACACCTGTCGGATCTTAGGGCTAGCTATGCGTAACTGATTCTATGAATCAGCCGCAAAGTTAGGACGGGCGGATCACAGAGATACGACGGCGTATCAAGAGATATGCCGTCATATCTCTTTTGTGAATCTGGCCCATAGAACACAAAATATATTAACTTTTTTTTTTTTTTGAAGATAGTTTTCACACATCTAGCTCTAAAAAGATCTTCTGAAAAACTTCAAAGGTATATTTTAGGTTTTTAGGGTAGCTCAGGTTAAAAGCATAAATTAGTCTCATAAGAAAATCACATGCTTGGGGTACATCAGAGATTCCAGTGAGTACATCTACTCCCTCAATAAATATGCCCATGGTGGTACTGTTTTCATTAGTATCTTTGTGGATAAAGAAAAAATATTCAGGATGAAGATAGATAGTTCTTTTTGGATCCATGAGGCATCCTCATCATCCAGTTCCTGTGGAGACAAAAAAACTGTGAAATAAGATAAAGACCAGAACAGGATGTCACAGAGGGCATTACAAGGTCCTTTATTTGCACTAGCAATTTAATAGATTTTTTTAATAAAATGCCAAAATTAGTTAACCACTTCCCGAGTGCCTGCCCTACATAAGCTGTGGCAAGGCGGCTCTATTGCGCAAAATCATGTACCTGTACATGATTTTCTCAATAGCCACTGGGGGACACGCGTGCGCCGCTGGAGCTGCAATTGCTCCCTGCATAGACAGAATGACGGTCTGTCAATGTAAACATGCGGACGCTGTGCTGTCAGACATGGACACTTTGATCTAGTGTTCCTGCTAATCAGGAATACGGATCAGAGTGTCCATTCAGTGAGCCCACCCCCCTACACAGTTAGAAACACACTTTTAATCCTTTGGTCACCCCTGATTTTTACCCCTTTCCTGCCAGTGTAATTTATACTGTGTCAGTGCATATTGTTGGTACTGATCACTGTAATAATGTAACTGGTTCCCCAAAAAATGTCAAAAGTGTCAGCTAGGTGTCCAATCTGTCCACTGCAATGTCGCAATCCCGCTAAAAATCACTGATAAAAATTGCTGATAAAAAATAAATAAAAATGCCATAAAAAATATCCCCTATTTTGTAGACGCTATGGGCCAAATCCTCAGCCAGGCGGCGTAACTTAACTTTCAGCAGTTAAGTTACACTGACTTAAAGTTTCTACCTAAGTGCCTGATCCACAAAGCACTTACCTAGAAATTTCAGGCCGTGTAACTTAAGTGCCGCCGTCGCAAGGCGGTCCTCCTCTCCGGGGGGCGTGTAAAATTTAAATGAGGCGCGCTCCCGCGCCGGCCGTACTGCGCATGCGTGTGACGTAATTTTCCCGACGTGCAGCGCGCGAACGGAATTGACGCCGGGCGGCTTTGTGGATTGCGACGGGACACTAAAGTTGCGACGGGTGAAAAAAAATATACGCGCCGGGAAAACAAATAATTATAAAACAAAATGACAGCGTCGCTCAGCATGCATTCCTGAGAGGGAGAACTCCATGCCAATTTTCAAAGAAAAAACCGGCATGGGTTCCCCCCCCAGGAGCATACCAGGCCCTTAGGTCTGGTATGGGTTGTAAGGAGACCCCCCCACGCCGAAAATTCGACGTAGGGGGTCCCCCTACAATCCATACCAGTCCCGTATCCAAAGCACGCTACCCGGCCGGTCAGGAAGGGAGTGGGGATGAGCGAGCGCCCCCCTGGGTACCTACCGGAGCATGATGGGACGGTGATGCCTATATAAATGGGATGAAAGGCGCGCTTCCATCATTACAGTGACAAGAGGCGACGAGGCAACATCGGAAGAGGGGAGAAGAACAGAAGAGAAGAAGATGACGTCACAGAAGACCGCGCTGGCTGCCTGTTACTAATTGAGCTAACACACAAAGATAGCAGGCAGCCAGCGCTGAAGAAGAAGGCACCGGACAGCTGCAGAAGAACCGGGGTTCGCCGAGTCAACAGCTGAGAGCGGCGAAGATAGAAGAAGACCCCCGGAGAGAGAAGAAGACCCCCGGAGAGCGGAGAGGCCCCCCCCCGGAGAGCGGAAGAAGAAGCCCCCCCCGGAGAGCGGAGAAGACCCCCGGAGAGCGGAAGAAGAAGCCCCCCCTGGTATTAGAGCTAATAAAGAAGACAGGGGGGGCCTCCGGAGCAGAATAATAAATTATTTTAAAAACCCTTGTGTTGTGTGTTTACTAACTTTAACTTTTTGCCTCCAGGTGAATGGATAGGGGTACGATGTACCCCATATCCATTCACTTAGGGTGGGGGCCGGTATCTGGGGGCCCCCTTATTAAAGGGGACTCCCAGATTCCGATAAGCCCCCGCCCGCATACCCGGACAACCAACGGCAAGGGTTGTCGGGAAGAGGTCCTGTCCTCATCAACATGGGGACAGGGTGCTCTGTGGTGGGGGGGCCCGCAGTGCGCCCCCCTGCCCCAGAGCACCCAACCCCCCCATGTTGAGGGCATGCGGCCTGGCACGGCTCAGGAGGGGGGGGGCGCTCGCTCGTCCCCACTCCCATTCCTGGCCGGCCGGATAGCGTGCTTTGGATACGGGTCTGGTATGGATTGTAGGGGGACCCCCTACGTCGATTTTTCGGCGGAGGGGGGGTCTCCTTACAACCCATACCAGACCTAAGGGCCTGGTATGCTCCTGGGGGGGAACCCATGCCGGTTTGGATTTTACAAATTGCCGTGGAGTTCTCCCTCGGGAATGCATACCAAATGCCGTCGCTTGAATGTGCTTTTACATGGTGTTACTAACTTTACAGTTTGTAAAAGCAGCCCTAGTTTTACACTTGGCGAACTAAAACTTACGGCGAAAAAACGAAGCAGAAAAGCTTTGTGGATCGCCCTAAATAACTTTTGCTTAAGCAGTGTAACTACCAGAGTCCATTCGATTCAGTCCATTTCCTAATATGAAGTTTGCTAATAGGAAGAAAAACAGTGTAACAGGGAGATGAGATCATTACCATGCTGCCTCTTCTTTCACTGCCCATCACCGGCTGAATTCCATCCATTACAATTAACAACACATTTTTGCTAGTGTACCTATACAATTATAAGTGCAACTTGTGACTTGCTTAATCAAAAGGAAGTTTATTTAAAAGTCCCATATCTGCAAAGAAGTATATTCTGCTGCTTTCATCACTGACCACTTCTGCAGAGTAATCTCTGGGTTGAGTCTGTTTCAAAGCCAACACCTTCAGGAGTGTAGATCCTCTGTGTCTCCTGCAGCATTCATTTGCATTTCCTGGTGATCTTTATGTCAATACTGTGTCTTCCCAAAAGTGTTGGTTTTTGGAAAAGATTTCACATGGAGATCACTCTGCAGCTGAGCAGTTTTGCAGAACCACGGGCAATGAAAACATTTTGCAAATACAGCACTTTTTAAGTAAGCAACTGAGTCTCTTTAAAGGAAACCTCTAGGATTTATAGGTATCCCCTGAAGATGTCCCATTGTCAACGAAATGTGTAGGGTAGGCTTTCAGCATGTGATCTCATAATACCCGCCGATGGTGTGGCATTACATGTTTTTCACTCAGAGATGTTTTTGAGTATCTTTTTTATATTTAATAAATACAGAGGGCCAGATTCAGAGAGAACTTACGCCGACGTATCTGTTGATACGCCGCGTAAGTTCTAGGATGCACCATCGTATCTATGCGCCGTATTCTTGAAACCAGATACGCCTGAATTCTGGCTCCATCCGACCAACGTAAGTCTCCTACGCCGTGCATATTTACGCTGGCTGCTAGGGGCGCTTCCGTTGATTTACGCGTCGAATATGTAAATGACTTAGATACGCCGATTCACGAATGTACTTGCGCCCGTTGCAGTAACCTGCGCCGCTTACGTAAGGCGTAAGTCCGGCGTAAGTTTACCCCTCATAAAGCAGGGGTAAGTCATGTTAAGGTATGGGCGCGGGAACAGCGTCGTATTTTACGTTGTTTACAAAAGTCGTACGTGAATGGGGCTGGGCGTAAGTTACGTTCACGTCGTACGCATTGAGCCGTTGTATCTTAGGGAGTATATGCGAAGTGATTCTGAGCATGCGCGTGCATGCGGCGTTCGATTGGCCATTCATTTACATGGGGTGACGGTTCATTTAAATACATCACGCCCACTACCTGCCTACCTTGAATTAGGCGGGCTTACGCCGGCCCATTTACGTTACGCCGGCGCAAATATGGGAGCGAGTGCTTTGTGAATACTCAGCTTGCCTCTCAATGTTACGTCAGCGTAGCGCATATGAGATGCGCTACGCCAGCACAAAGATACGCCGATGTACCTGAATCTGGCCCAGAGTTTTTGCGATATTACTCTATAGTAGTTTCTTTCTACCACCTCCAAAGAAAGTTCTATATTTTGTTTGACTGGTGTGTCATTGGAGCAGATTTTTCTGGAGAGAGCTGTAGTGAATTTCAAGTTATTTAATTGGTGTTTCAGGAGTATTGCACATCCAATTATACCTCATAAGGTTCAGAAGTGATTTGGATTTCTCTTTTGGACTATGTACTTAGACATTGGGGGCTAGATTCAGATAGGTTACATGGATCTAAAGATCCGCTAACCTATCTGATTTACATTACGCCGCCGCTATTTTTTGAAGCAAGTCCTTAATTAAGAAAGCACTTGCCTCTAAAGTTGCGGTGGCGTATCGTAAATCCCCCGGTGGAATTCAAATTCCACGGCTAGGGGGTTGTACTATTCAAATCAGGCGCGTCCCCGCGCCGATTGAACAGCGCATGCGCCGTCCGCAAATTTGCCCAGCGTGCATTGTTTCAAATGATGTCGCAAGGACGTCATTGGTTTCAAAGTTAACGTAAATTACGTCCGGCCGTATTCGCAAACGACTTACGTAAACGACGTAAAAAATTCAAAACTCGGCGCGGGAACGACGGCCATACTTAACATAGGATACGCCACACTTACCCCTGCTATAGCAGGGGTAACTTTCCACCGGAAAAAGCCGAACGCAAACAACGTAAAAAAAAAACGCCGGGCGGTCGTTCGTTTCTGAATCGGCGTAAATGCTCATTTGCATATTTGACGCGTAAAAGATATGGAAGCGCCACCTAGCGGCCGGCCTGGAATTGCAGCCTAAGATCCAACGGTGTAAGTCACTTACACCTGTCGTATCTTAGGCATATCTATGCGTAACCTGATTCTATGAATCAGGCGCATAGATACGACGGCCGGACTCAGAGATACGACAGCGTATCTTCTTTCTGAATCCGGCCCTGGGTGTGTAGTATCATGTTGAATTTCTTCATACTTTTAATTAGCTATTCACAATTTAGTTACAGCTTGTGATCACATGTATGTGTATATGAATTGTGTATAGCTTTGTTAGTACACACTGTCTGTCATTCACTTCTATTTTCACTTACATTTTTTGTGAGATTGCACACCTCCTTAAGTATTATTTTAACTTCCCTGTATCCAAATGTATTCAGTGCTGCATTTTTATGATACACTAAGTACATAAGATCCCTAGATTTAGGATGTATAAAGGCTTCCACTCCTGACCTATCCTTCTGATAATTTCAGTACTCTTGCTGTCATGGTGCTTCAATAGTTTCAATGCTCCAAAATCACTTGTAAAGAGCACTTTGAAGGAGCATACAGATTAAGATTTATGACTTTACTCTTAGTTCCAGGTCAGGGTTTCAAAATACTGGCGCAAAAGACAGGTAAGCCTTTTTCAGATGGAGATTAGTAATATCAGGCTCTGTATATTTCTCTCGGTAAGCTTGCTTTGCATAGCATGTATAGTGGGTATACTGTCATTTCGAACATTAGGACAGGAATTCAATATCAATTTTCAGTCGTTGTAAGCTACAATTATTTGTTTTCAGAAATGTTACTTATTATCTTCCAACACAGTCATTACTGAATTTGGAAATGTTTAATGCATAAATCTAGTTTTTTCTTTTAATAAAAAGGGAAAAAGTAAACAGGTCAGCATATGAAAAATAAATAAATACATACAAAAAAACTAGTCTTTGCTACAATATTTACCTTCAGTTAGGTGCTGTCTCCCTCAAAAGGTTTACTACTCCAGCAGATGTTGCTCCTCTTTCTGGCAGTATGAGGACCAGCAACTTCTAAAGTAGACCTTCATCCTTCAGTCATTTTTTCCCCACCCCTCACACAATTGAATAATAAAATGTTTTAAAGTCTAAGTGATGATACTTACATTCATTGCATTGTGCTGGTGGCTGTTCTCTTGAAATCCTAAGTCCTCTGCTTCCCATATTTCCTGCAGCCATAATTGTTCAGTGCTATGTGGGGGGGGGGGGGGTTATACAATTGGCTGCACCTGTCACAAGTATGCATCAAGAATAGCAAATATGCCAGCCCTTTCTGTCCCACCTTCATTCATAGAAGCTGTACTGTAGCTTCCATCAATAAAACGCACTGTATAAATGGAGGAAATGTAGATAAATTAAAGATCTGCCTTCAACTTTCACATACAGTATCACATTTCATTGACTTGAAGCTATAGTACAGCTTCTATGGATGAAGGTGAGGGGGGGCTGCATAGAATGCAATTATCCCTTGCTGACTGCCGCACACGGATTTACGTTGGAAGAATGGCAGGGACAGGCAAAGGGGCGTACCTGTATATCCCTTTAAATTTCCCGCCTAGCAGGAGCGCACACACCGCCGATAGCACGCGACACACGCTGTTCTGCCTAGCAACATGACAGGGATCTTCTGCTCCCTGTCATCGGGAGCAGTCATGTTGTAGTGAGACCACCCCCCAAAGGCCCCTTTCACATTGAGGCGTTTTTCATGCGGTACAGCGCTAAAAATACCGCATTTCACACTGAAGCGGTGCGCTAGCAGAAGCGCTCCAAAAGTCCTGCTAGCCGCATCTTTACTGCGGTATAGGAGCGGTGTGTTCACCGCTCCTATACCGCGCCTTCCCATTGAAATCAATGGGAAACCGCGGTAATATCGCCCACAATGTGGGCGGTATTAACCCTTTTTGGCTGCTAGCGGGGGTTAAAACCTCACCGCTAGCGCCCGAATATATAATATATAATAGCGCCCACGGTAAATACGACGGTATAGCGGCGCTACAAATAGCGCGGCTATACAGTCACCGCGGCTCTATCCCCAATGTGAAAGCAGCCTTAGGCCGGGTACTCACGACCAAACATGTATGGTGAAAGCGGTCCGTCGGACCGTTTTCACCATACATGTCTGCCAGAGGGCTTCTGTACGATGGTTGTACACACCATCGTACAGAAGTCCGCGCGTAAACAATACGCGGGGCGTGTCCGCGGTGTCGCCGCGTCGATGACGCGGTGTCGCCGCGACAATGACGCGGCGACGTGGGCGGCCCGCCTTTAAAATGCTTCCACGCATGCGTCGAAGTCATTCGACGCATGCGAGGGACGGCGGGCGCCTGGACATGTACGGTAGGTCTGTACTGACGACCGTACATGTCCGAGCGGGCAGGATTCCAGCGGACTGTTTTAAAACAAGTCCAGGAATATTTGTCCGCTGGGAAAAGGCCCGGCGGGCAAATGTTTGCTGGAATTCGGCCCGCTCGCGCCCACACACGACCAAACATGTCTGCTGAAACTGGCCTGCGGGCCAGTTTCAGCAGACATGTTTGCTCGTGAGTATGGGGCCTAACAGTTAGAATCCCTCCCTACGACACACTTAACCCCTTGATCGCCCCCTAGTGTTTAACCCCTTCCCTGCCAGTGTCATTTACACAGTAATCAGTGTCTATTTGTAGCTCTAATTGCTGTATAAATGACAATGGTCCCAAAATAGTGTCAAAAGTGTCCGATGTGTCTCCCATAATGTTCCCATCCCGATAAAAAGATCAGATCAGATCAGATCGCCATTACTAGTAAAACAAATAATAAAAATGCCATAAATCTATCCCCTATATTTGCACAAACCAATCAATATACACTTATTGCACATTGTTTTACCAAAAATATGTAGAAGAATACATATCGGCCTAAAAAGAAGAACATTTATGACAGCTCATATTGTTAATGTGAGATTATAGGCACATCACTGCGGAGCACTGCAGAGGGGAAATTTGTTAGTTGGTGATTGATCATATTGGATCCATTTGTCTCCAAATACCTATAGGCATTCTCAGTCTACTTAAGACATTTAATTCATCTTGACAATTGATTATGCAGGTGTGGAAACAAGAAACTAATGCTGGCCATACACTATATGAAAAATCGCCGAAATTCGGTCGTCCAGACAGTTCTTTTGTTTTTTTCGAACAGTTAATGGGCACAAAATCGAAAATCGTTGGGACGTTTTTGAGCCGAAAAAACGAAGGACAAGTTTGGAAATTTTCTGCCGAACGACCGATAAATCGGAAAGTTAATGTGTTTCCTGTCCGAACTTTCTGCACTAGGTATATGTAAAAAAAAGAACCAATTTTTTTTATTTATGTCCACTGAACGATTTATCGGTCATTACATGATGGCAATATCGTTTGCGCTAATGATTGAATGTTCGTTTTTAAAAAGTTCGTACGGACGATTTTTCGTAGAGTGTATGGCCAGCATAAGAATCTTATCTCACCCTACATTAGTTCAGTAGGGATGCACAGAGATTTGGTAATGCCCCTTTCACACTGGGGCAGTATGTGCTGTTGCGGCATAGCACCGCTATTTTTATCGGCGCTATACCGTCGGAATTGCTGTGAAATTGCGGCAGTATTTGGCTGCTAGTGGTGCGGTATTAACCCCTGCTAGTGGCAGAAAAAGGGTTAATACCGCCGGCAATGCGCCTCTGCAGAGGCGCATTGCTGGCGATATTACCGCGATGTCCCATTGTTTTCAATGGGAAGGAGCGGTGAAGGAGAGATATACACATTGCTCATCTCACCGCTCCAAAGATGCTGCTTGCAGGAGATTTTTTTTTCTCTCGCCAGCGCATCCCATCAGTGGGAAAGCCCTCGGGCTTTCACATTGAGAATGCTGGGGCAGGGGTATGTTGGCGTTATTTATGCGCTATTTTGAAATACTCCTCAGTGTGAAGGGGGCCTTAGTGTGGTACTGAAGTCCAGACATGGATGTTGGTCTTTGACAACATTTTTTACTTTATAAGGTGGAGGGTGAAGGTGTGATTAATGTATTGTTCTCATAAAGATTTTAGCTTTATATATTGTATTCCTATATTCTGTTCATAATAAAGCAAAACACAAATTTTGCATAGACCATTATAGTAACCTCCTGTTTCCAGTGGGTTCTTTTTAGCCCTGTTTTTTTAGTGCTGTGCATTATGGGCATTAGTCCATTAATCCTAGGTGAGTCATTGAATTTTGGAAAACCTAACCCTTTTTTTTTGTTGTTAAATATATTTTGTGCAGTTCCTAAAGCTGTATTTGAACCTTAAAGTAGTTGTAAAGTCACTGTGCGTAATTGCTAAAATCCCCTCTGTTAAATGACGCTATGTTGCACTGTTCCTTTGTTTTATAAGAATTATGCAGAGCAATACCTTATTTCACATTTAATTACCACCTTAATCAGCCACAGAACCTGTGTAATTAATATGCGTCCTGGGTTAAAGGGATGATGTGGCAACACTAATGGACGGTCATGTGACTGATTAGCGGCGCTCTGAAATAAGGTATTGAGCTGAATAATTTTTTTTAAAACAAAGACACTGTGCAACATAGCTTCATATAACAGGGGGGATTCTAGCTATTAGGCAAAGTTACTTTACACAGAATAGCAGCAGGAGGGGAGGGGCAGGGAGTAGATCGGCACTGACTCAATAGCTGACAGGCAGGGAGGGAGGGGAAGAGGGAGAGACTGCGGGATGACGGAGGCATGTAAACTGACCATAGTTTTATTGATCAGCAGTCATGATCACCATGATCAGCACACACAGGGGGACACAGGAATAGGCAGGATCAACCAGGTATTTTACAGCATGGAGAGGGACAAATTACTCTGCACAAGTACTATGCCGTATATCGTGCTTTAAAGGAACAGGATCACTTTTTTTTTGGTTACAACCACTTTAATGCAACTGTTAGCAAATACAGTATAGCAATATGTGTACGCTGCATGTGTGATCAAAATAAACACACTCACAATTTTATTATCATTTATATAAGCAAAGTTATGATATCCACACATGTTTAATCATAATAGTTAGAAATTATGGCAAAAGCCTATAGTGTGTTAAATTATTATTATTAGTATTAGACTCACCACTCGTGCCTATTTAAGATAGAACCAACACACTGTTTTTTTCCCTTAATCTGAGGTGTAGTTACAATTTTCTAGATACAACCTAGTAGTCACTACAATGCTATGCATAAAACATCAATATTTAAAAAAATTCCATAAGCGTATACAGCATATCCATGTGTTAAAACAGCCATGTATAATTCATTGTTCTTTATAAATGTACAAAAATCTATTTTACTAAACTGGATCATACAGCCACTATCCATTCATTTATCAAGGAAAATAATCCCATTGCGGTTCAGTTAAGTTTTTCATTGGACTCGTGCAGCTTTTTCAGATTTTGCCCTTGGTCTTCTGGTAGGCAGACTTTGATATATAACCTGATTAGTAATTATACATTTTGATTTCTTGGTTCATCCTTGTTATTCAACCTTATTTTTCTTGTTATTCAAACATGTAAATGCAAAGTGACTCTGTTTGCAAAGTTATATTTTCTTACAGTGACGACTGTGCTGTTCTGTCCGTCTCCATTTGTACTTCAGTTCTCCTCTGTGATTGTGCTAATTAGTTTCTGTGAAGGTCACTTCTATCAACTTTTGACACTTAAAATAATTTGGATACAAAATATTGTAGAGAAAAAATATCAGCCACAGTAAAAGTGCTACCACTGATCATTGGAATTACAAGCAATCCTCATACCGTGGAAAATGTATGAAAACTACGGGAAGGAAAACAGGGCCTTTGCCATTTGACATTTGGGTGAAGGTGGAAGACTAATAGCTAGATTCAGGTACATTTTCGTAACTTTGCATCAGGGTAGCTTAAGGCATTTAAGCTACGCCGCCATAAGTTAGCTAGGCAAGTACATGATTCACAATGTACTTACCTGCTAAGTTACGGCGGCGTAGCCTAAATCGGCGGGCGTAAGGGTGCCTAATTCAAATGTGCGTTAGGGGGGCATTTTGTATGCTAATTGTGCTTGGCCTTACGTTTTTCACGTTTTTTTGCAACTGCGCATGCGCCGGGCGCCTACATTTCCCAGTGTGCATTGCGGCTAAGTACGCCGCGCGGGCCTATTGATTTTGACGTGGATGTAAACAACGTAAATCCCGATTCACGGACGACTTACGCAAACGACGTAAAAAAAATCGAATTTCGACGCGGGAATGGCGGCCATACTTGACATTACTATTCCAATAGGGCCTAGCTCTAACTTTACGCGGCCTATCTCTTACGTAAACGGCGTAAAAGTACTGCGTCGGCTGGGCGTACATTCGTGAATCGGCGTATCTCCTCATTTACATATTCTACGCCGACCGCAATGGAAGCGCCACCTAGCGGCCATCCAAAATATTGCAATCTAAGATAGGACGGCGCAAGCCGTCGTATCTTAGATATGTTTAAGCGTATCTCTGTTTGAGAATACGCTTAAACATAAGTCGGCGTAGATTCTGAGTTAGGTCGGCTTATCTACTGATAAGTCGGCCTAACTCTTACTGAATCTACCTATATGTGCACTTAGAGCATTTGTTCTTGGGCACATACTGTACTAAACAAAAGTACCTAGGGCTTTTTTTCTCAGAAAATAGGTGCAGGAACTGAATCACAACCCCCTTTCCCCACATACTGTAGGTGGCTTTCTCTTTCTCACTTGCAGGGAGATCATCCAGGGGGGTGTCGGCATCTACACTGCACCCTGGGCACCTGCATCTCCCTTGTCTTCATTCTGCACTCAGTGGGAGTCACTCAGGAGATCAGATCAGTGGGAGCCGTTGGGAGACAAGCTGTCATTTATAAACACAGAAGCCAGACTTCTGTGTTTACAAGTGTTAATGGTAGGCAGGGAGGAGAGGGCCTAATCCAGAGGTGGTGGAACTGAGTTCCACCAAGTTCCAGCTGAAAAAGATTCCCTTAAATTACCGCTTGTGCACTGTCAAACCCCATCCAGCCCCAGCAGCTGCCACCCCATTATACATTTGACAGGCTGCCAGCAGTATAGCTGGACAGTGTGCCTGTACTTCCACTAGCATTCCCATACACAGAACACTGTAAATGAATGATGTAAGCAGGGGGAGAAAATCCCCCACTGGCTGTCATAATTGAGACTGGGGGGTGCAGGGGCTGGTCCATTTGTAGCATGTTAGGCCTTGTACACACGGTCGGACCAAACCAATGTGACTGGTCCGTCGGACCGTTTTCATCGGTTCACCTCTGAAGTGGCCGTACGGCCTGATATGTGTACACACCGCCAGTCCAAAATCCGATTGGGTCAGAACATGGTGACGTCAAACACACGACGTGCTGAATAAAACGAAGTTCAATGCTTCCATCATGCGTCGACTTGATTCTGAGCATGCGCAGGTTTTGAACCGATGCTTTTCTGTACTAACCATCGGTTTGGTCCAATGGGGCAGCGGTCTATCGGTTCGGTTTTGAAGCATATTTTAAAATTTTGGACCGAAGGAAAACAGACCCATAGCCTATACACACGGTCGGTTTGGACCGATGAAACTGAACTTCGGTTCATTCTCATTGGACCAGTCCGACCGTGTGTACAAGGCCTTACAATCTTAATCTGGGTTTAACATGTTATTAAAGATGAACTTATCCTTTAATATACTGTAGCGATGGAGGTGCATCATTGTCTCCCTAGGGCAGGAAATGTGTTAGAACTATGGCTCTCTGTGTGTTTTGTTCAGAATTTAACTGGGCAGGGCTGATTAAACTGCTTGGAATTTAAGTTCAGAGTGCACAGACAGCCACATGCTGCCTGGATTTCTTGCACGTATCAAAAAGATTGCACTAGGGTAGCAATACTGAGTATGGGTATCGATACTGAGCATTTGCATGAGAACTCATACTTGTGCTAATGCTCTGATACGTGAAACCGATACTTTTGCAGTGCAATTTAAGCCCATACAAAATAAATAGGCTCAAATCGCACTGCAAAGAATGTGGTGCGATTTCTGTCCGAATCACATGTGGTTTCCCCCGCTGCTCCTATGTGAACCCAGGCTTTTCATAGTGACTTCAACCAGGGTTTACAAAGGAGTGGAGTGGGAAACCACATGTGTTTCGTACAGGAATCGCACCACTTTCCTGTTCATATTGCATGCAATTCATTGCAGTGCTATTTGAGCATATTCATTTAGTATGGGCTCAAATTTCACCGCAAAGGTACCAGTACTCAGCATCGGCACGTACTTGACCGAAAATACTGTACTCATACTCGCTGGTAGGGATGAGCTTTGAGTTAGAGTCGAACTCATGTTCGACTCGAACATTGCCTGTTCACCAAACAGCGAACAATTTGGGGTGTTCGCGGCAAATTCGAGGGCTTCGATCTAAGGTAAGTAATCCATAATGAGCTAGTATGCTAGTCATACTAGCTCATTATGCCATTGTCTTTCAGGTTTTTATTTTAAATTTGGGGGTCTACAACTACTTTAATGGCGGTGTGTTTAGTTATTTTGAGGGGACAGCAAATTTTCACTGTTTTGCTACTTTACATTATAGCAAAGTGTCATTTCTTCAGTGGCATGAGGTGGGATAATTTACAAGCAGAACATTGTGGGAGACAGGTGCAGATCATTGTAACCCTATAACACAAGGGGCCAGATTCACAGAACAAATACGCCGGAGTATCTACTGATACTCCGGCGTATTTTCAAATTTGCCGCGTTGTATCTTAATTTGTGATTCACAAACAAGATACGACGGCTTTTGGCTAAGATCCGACAGGCTTACGGCTTCGTACGCCTTCGAATCTTAGGCTGCAATACTTCGGCCGCCACTGGGTGGAGTTCGCGTCGTTTTCCAGCATCAGGTATGCAAATGAGCTTTTACGGCAATCCACAAAGGTTTTCGCGTTCGTTACGTCGTCGCTAGTCGTTTTTTCCCGTCGCAAAGTTACGGCTGCTTTAACATGGCTTAAATTTAGACGAGCCATGTTAAAGTATGGCCGTCGTTCCCGCGTCGAATTTCAATTTTTTTTTTGCGTAAGACGTCCGGGAATACGAAAGTACGTTACGCACGTCGCCTTTCAAAAAAATTACGTCACTTCGCGCAAAGCACGGCGGGAATTTCAAAACTGAGCATGCGCAGTACGTCCGGCGCGGGAGCGCGCCTACTTTAAATGGTACACGCCCCATTTGAATTAGGCGGGCTTGCGCCGGACGCCTTTACGTTACACCGCCATAAGTTTACGCGCAAGTGCTTGGTGAATCAGGCACTTGCGCTGAAACCTTGCGGCGGTGTAACGTATAGACGATACGTTATGCCGCCGCAGTTCTATGTGAATCTGGCCCAAAGTGCTCAGACAAGGACATTTATATCATTATCACCAGATGTGAAATCTTATATTACATTTCAGCAGTTGCGTTTACATCTACTTTAATGAAATACTTGAAGTCTTTGAATATCAGTGCTGGAGTACATTGTATTATGAATGTGTGCACAGATCTGTACAAAACCTTTTTAAGAACTTCTATCTGTCTGCAAACATTGACTATTTTCCAAGTCTTCCATTGTCAACACACAAGCTACTTTTTATTAACCACCTCAATACTTGTATGATACACCCCCTTCATTACCAGGTTAGTTTTCAGTTTTTAGCACCAAGATAGTTTGACTGACAATTACTCAGTCATGCAATGCTGTACCCAAATGAATTATATATATATATATATATATATATATATATATATATATATATATATATATATATATTTATTTAACTAGATAGAGCTTTTTTTAATGGTATTTATTCAATTGCCATCTGGCCGTTGTAGACAAATGGCTGAATGGCTCAGTCCTAAGGTATACACCTATAATTGCTGTGATCTTTGGATAACAGAATATTAGGGGCACAGGATCAACACAATTGGCCCTGTACCATGTGATCGCTGTGACCAACCACAGCAATCAAACACAATCGAAGGCTGCATGTTGCAGCCAATGCCTTGTTTCCTCTGACATAACAGATATCTGGGGGGGGGCAATTTTTTAAAGAGGGCTTCCAGATTTTGATAACGTCCCCCTCCGCAAACTCCTTATCCATCACTGTATCAGGAATTTGGGGGAGAGGCTCTCGTCCTTATCAACATGGGGTCAGGGTGTTTTGCTTGGTGGGTGGTCCCTCTGGGTCCTCCCTGTAGAAAAAAATGGTATGGGATCTCCCCAAAACTCAATACCAGTCCCTTACCCTAGATCGGAGTCTGGTTTTAATTTTTTTATGTGGGGTGCAAAAAAAAGGCACCCCCCCCTAAAAAGCATACCAGACCATTATACAAACATGTCACCATAGAAAAAGTATTTAAAAAAATCTTACAGTGCACTTGTCAATCATGTCATCCAGCAAATGAGTTCTTTCATTAATTATCATAAGTGATAACCCAATGACCCACTGACAGAAACACAAAAGCCCACACTATGACAATCTTCTCTAGTTGTACTTCCATCACAAATGACAGCTCTTGGGTTGACTACTGAATGTCAATAAACCAGCTAGGCATCTGGGGTGACATCATTAACCAATGATGGTCATGGCCATATTGGGCAAAAGCATCACCTGGGATGCCTACCGGCTTTTTTACAATTTGGGGGGCTGGGGGAGGGAAGCTGTCATTGAGATGTAGTAGTATTACCACTACCAAATTAATGACTTTAGAGGGCACCTTTAAATGAATGACTTCTGTTTCTAGAATTCAGAGGTTCGGGCTGGCAGGTGAAATGACAAAATATATTATATATTGCACAAATCAAGTACCGGTAAGTAGAACATTTTATTATTTTAAAAGAACAAAAACATACGCTTTACACTTTACAGTGATACTATAGTCAAATCTTTTCTCCTTTAAAAATAACAAATATGTTATACTTACCTGCTCTGTGTAGTGGTTTTGCACAGAGCAGCCCAGATCCTCCTCTTCTCGGGAGCCTCATTTGCACTCCTAGCCCCTTCCCCCTGTAGAGTGCCCCCACAGCAAGCAGCTTGCTATGGAGGCACCCAAGCTGAATCGCAGCTCCGTGTGTCCAATTAGACACTGAGCGGTGACCCAGCCCTGCCCTCTCTGTCTCCTCATTGGCTCACTGACTGTGATTGACAGAAGCGGGAGCAATGGCCCTTCGCTGCTGTCTCAGCCAATGAGGAGGAAGACCCAAGGCAGTCGTGTAACATTTTAGGATGCACAGGAGCTGAGGTATGTATTAGGGGGACTGAGGGGGACTGCTCAATACAGAGGTTTTTTTTATTATCTCAATGCATAAAATGCAAGATGAAAAAAAAAACTTCAGCCTTTACAACCACTTTAACTACTTGTTGACCATCCGCCGCAGTTATACGGCGGCAGGTCGGCTCCCCTGCGCGAGAGCCCCTAGCTATACGTCGGCTCTCTAAGCGGCCACTAGGGGCGTGTGCGTGCCCCCCGCTCGTCCCTGACTCCCGTGCGCGTGCCCGGGTGGCGCGATCGCCGCCGGGCACCCGCGATTGCTCATTACAGAGTGAGGACCGGGAGTTGTGTGTGTAAACACACAGCTCCCGGTCCTGTCAGGGGAGAAATGCCTGTCATACAATGTATGAACAAAGATCAATCATTTCCCCTAGTGAGACCACCCCCCCTACAGTTAGAACACACCCAGGGAACATACTTAACCCCTTCCCCGCCCCCTAGTGTTAACCCCTTCCCTGCCAGTGGCATTTTTATAGTAATCCAATGCATTTTTATAGCACTGATCGCTGTAAAATTGCCAATGGTCCCAAAAATGTGTCAAAAGTGTCCGAAGTGTCCGCCATAGTGTCGCAGTACTGAAAAAAAACGCTGATCGCCGCCATTACTAGTAAAAAAAAAATATTAATAAAAATGCCATAAAACTACCCCCTATTTTGTAAACGCCATAACTTTTGCGCAAACCAATCAATAAACGTTTATTGCGATTTTTTTTATGAAAAATATGTAGAAGAATACATATCGGCCTAAACTGAGGGAAAACATTTTTTTTTTATATATTTTTTGGGGGATATTTACTGTGTTTCCCCGAAAGTAAGACCTACCTCGAAAATAAGACCTACCCCGATTTTCGGGAAGGGCTGCAATATAAGCCCCACCAAAAAAATAAGCCCTAGTGTGGAGTGCTTGTGTGTATAGTGCAGTAGTGTATAGTGTAGACTGTGTGCGTCAATTGTGCCAAGTACCTTCAGAATAGAGCGGCTCTGCTAACAGCTGATTTCCAGGTCCTTCTGCCCCCCCCCCCCCCCACAGTGCTCAAAGCAGGGAGGAGAGGTTCGGCAGGCTAAGGAAGTGGCAAACTGCACTCAGCTGGTCTCCCCCTCTCCGAGATGTCAGTGGGGGATTTTGGCCCCCCTCCCTGTGCAGAGCTCTGGCAGGCAAAGCAAGTGACAAGCTGCCCTCAGCTAATCTCTCCCTCTCCAAGATGTCAGCAGGGGATCTCGGGCCCCCCTTCCTCTGCTGACAGGCAATATAAGAAGGTATGTGGCACTACATCTCAGCATGCAGCAGTTTTGCATTGTGTGATACCAACATTCTGCAAGCACTTTTACACAGGGGATTCGTGACAGGCAGGTAGGGAGAGACACAGCACATGGCATCATAAGACCTACCCTGAAAATAAGCCCTACTGTGTATTTTGTTAGCAAAATTAATATAAGACCTGGGCTTATTTTTGGGGAAACACGGTATTATAGCAAAAAGTAAAAAATATTCATTTTTTTCAAAATTGTCGCTGTTTGTTTATAGCGCAAAAACTAAAAACCGCAGAGGTGATCAAATACCACCAAAAGAAAGCTCTATTTGTGTGAAAAAAAGGATGTCATTTTTGTTTGGGAGCCACGTCGCACGACCGCACAATTGTCAGTTAAAGTGACGCAGTGCCGAATCGCTCTGGTCTTTGACCAGCAATATGGTCCGGGGGTTAAGTGGTTAAGTACATCCTTATGTAATACTGTGCACACAATTCAACTGAAAATGCAGCTGGTTATTAGTCTACAGTGTATGCATTAGGAAACAAGATGTTGCAGTTCTATTTTAAGCTAACAGTACCTCTGTGTTCCTAACATAGGGCCAGATTCTCAAAGGACTTACGACGGCGCAGCGCCATGTACGCCGTCGTAAGTCCTAATCTGACCCGTCGTATCTATGCGACTGATTCTTAGAATCAGTTACGCATAGATATCCATTAGATCCGACAGGCGTAAGTCTCTTACGCCGTCGGATCTAAACTGTAATTTTTTTTTTGCCCGCTCGGTGTCGCTTCCCTCGAATTCCGCATTGAGTATGCAAATTAGCTAGATACGCGAATTCCCGAACGTACGCGTGGCCGACGCAGTAAAGTTACGACGTTTACGTTAGGCTTTTCCCGGCGTAAAGTTGCCCTTGCTATATGAGGCGCAGCCAATGTTAAGTATGGCCGTCGTTCCCGCGTCAAAATTTAAAAAAGTTAAGTCGTTTGTGTAAATCATCCGTGAATGGGGCTGGACGTCATAGGCCCAGATTCTTGTACACTGGGCGTATCTCTGCGGCGGCGTAACGTATCCGATTTACGTTACGCCGCCGCAAGTTTTTCAGGCAAGTGCTTTATTCACAAAGCACTTGCCTGTAAAGTTGCGGCGGTATAGCGTAAATCACCCGGCAGAATTCAAATTCGGCAGGTAGGGGGCGTGTATCATTTAAATGAAGCGCGTCCCCGCACCGGACGAACAGCGCATGCGCCGTCCGTAAAATATCCCAGTGTGCATTGCTCCAAATGACTTCGCAAAGACGTCATTGGTTTCGACGTGAATGTAAATGACGTCCAGTCCATTCACGGACGACTTACACAAACGTCGTAACTTTTTAAAATTTTGACGCGGGAACGACGGCCATACTTAACATTGGCTGCGCCTCAAATAGCAGGGGCAACTTTACGCCGGGAAAAGCCTAACGTAAACGTCGTAACTTAACTGCGTCGGCCGCGCGTACGTTCGGGAATTCGCGTATCTAGCTAATTTGCATACTCGACGGGGAATCCGACGGAAGCGCCACCTAGCGGTAAAAAAAAAATGCAGTTAAGATCCGACGCCTGTCGGATCTAATGGATATCAATGCGTAACTGATTCTAAGAATCAGACGCATAGATACGACGGGTCGGATTAGGACTTACGACGGCGTACATGGCGCTGCACCATCGTAAGTCCTTTAAGAATCTGGGCCATAGTGTTCAAAGGTAGGTGCACAGTACTTAGCACATTACATTTGCCCCCTGATATCCGTGTATTTTTCCTGGTGCTTCTCTTAAATCATACATGGGTTACATTCAAACATGTGATGCAATGAACATTATAGAAATGCTTTTTAAATATAACAAAACAACCCAATAAAGGGCTACACATTTGTTACCCCCCCCCCCCAGCAGGAATTTTATCTCACAGACATGCAAGATTATTGCTTTGGATGTGTACTGTTGCATTAAGACTTTTTTTACATCTTCATGGACAATAGTTTGGAATAACAGAAGCCTACACAGTAGGATTTGTATAATTAATAATATTTAAATTTTATCTAACTAATGCAATGTAAATATGTTATGTGAGTCATTTAATTATGTATGCAATTGTTTTGTATTGCTTTCATATGTATATTTACTATTTATTAGTTATAATAATATAAACAAAGCATTTATGCTTTACACTGCCTAAGGGGCAATCCAGCTTTCACAGTAAGGAACAGCTGCAGAAAAATGTAGTAAACAGAATCTACTTTAAATTAAAAAGAGATACAATATCATGCTTAATACATTGCCTGACAACACAATGCAAATATGCTATTTTTAAAGTACATATTAAAGTAAATAACAGTAATCCATTTTCTTTTCACCTATTTCTTACCTTATTCACATGACCCGGATAGGGCTGAGGGGGTGGAGTGATATTTGAACATTAAAACCAAATACATTAAACCTCATAAATAATACAATATGACACAAATTATTTTCATTGAAATAATATGGCCACAGCTTTTATTAACCTCTTGACAACCGAGGACGTCCCTGTGACGTCCTTGACTTTGTGCGGTGATATCTGAATGATGCCTGCAGCTACAGGCATCATTCAGATATCACCGTCTTCAGCCGCAAACAAAGCCGCAACCGCGGCTGTCGGCATGTGATCAGTGATTGATTTTTTTTTTCACCGATTTCATGCTTGTAAGCCTGGAGGAGAGATATGGGGTCTTATTGACCCCTCATCTCTACATAAAGAGGACCTGTCACATTCCTATTACAAGGGATGTTTACATTCCTTGTAATAGGAATAAAAGTGATCAAAAAAAATGTCAAAAAAAGTGTAAAAAAAAAAAAAAAATAAGTAAAATAAAAATATATATATATATATTTTTAAAACGCCCCTGTCCCTGTTATCTCGCGCGCAGAAGCGAACACGCATTCAAGTCCCGCCCACATATGTAAACGCCGTTCAAACCCCACATGTGAGGTAGAGCGTGTGCAACAATTCTAGCACTAGACCTCCTCTGTAACTCGAAAATAGTAACCTGTAAAAAATGTTAATGGAGATTTTTAAGAACCGACGTTTGGCACCATTCCATGAGTGTGTGCAATTTTAAAGCGTGACATGTTAGGTATCTATTTACTCGGCGTAAAATCAACTTTCACATTATACAAAAAAATTGGGCTAACTTTACTGTTTTGTTATTTTTTAATTCATGAAACAGTTTTTTTTCCCCAAAAAAGGCATTTGAAAAATTATTGCGCAAATACCGTGCCTGCTAAAATATATAATGTTTGGGGGTTCTGATTAATTTTCTAGCAAAAAACATGAAGGAGACAACTGCTAAAATAGGCCCGGTTGTAAAGTGGTTAAATAAAAAGATAATAAAAATAACATGATCAACAACAATCCTTTATAAACATACAAGAATACTGATACAACCTTTATAGCCAGGTCCTTGACAGTGCCACCCAAAAACATGTCACCTGCCATCTACAACCAGCTAGGTGGGCACGCAACAGTAGTTTTTACATCTTGATTCACCTGGAATATCAAGTTCCAATGTAAACCCATACTGGCCACTAGCCATCCACAACCAGCTCAGTGGGTACATACCAGTAATTTCTGCACAATTATTTACCCGGAATAAACCTTAGTGAGTACTTCCTTCATGAACACCACATAATCATACATATGTGTGACCATTAAGGTTAAATCTAAACATTACCGACAATTTTACTTTTTTTGCATCATCAATGACCTACCAATACCGTGACAAAAGTACAATATGCCCCACAAGTCCACCATTCTCTTTGCATACCTCCGTTTCCCAAACTTATGCACTTTTAGTCATAGGCATATCCACACATTTACCAAGAGGGTGGGTAGGTGGCCCAAATTGCTCACCATACTGTTCCTCCTGGAGGTTTCTCTAAACTATGACCATATCCTCCCTGCTCCCTACAGCATATCCCAAAACCATTCCACAACCATTCTTAACCCTTCTCCTGTCTTCCAGCCCATCCTGTCACAAGCCCTGTCTCATTATGTGCTCAGGGCAGCCCTTCCTTGTACAGTACATTACCAATTATATACTTCAGCCTGGTGAAACAAGTTATGCTACATTTCCTATAGAAAGGTTCTGCTACTTTCATTAAGGCCAGTGGATTTTACAAATATTTAACATTTTTATTGACAATGGTTGACAAGTTGCATGGATGATATTTAATCTGGGAGGTTGGCAACACTGCCTGGGAGTAAGTTGAACTTTGCATCAGTCCAGAGAAGAGGAAGGGTGCAGGTATCTGAGCTTAGTTCCCTGAACATACTTGATACCTACTTTGTTTGGACTCTGGTGGTCCTGTTAAAAGTCAAGTCATAAACGTGGTGGAATCTGAGTATGGGTGTGTTTTCCTTTTCCATAGTTTTGGTAAATCTAAAGGAGATTGTACACATATTGTACAATCTGATTGTACAGTGTAAGACCACCTTTATATAACTAAAATGGTCTGGTCGCACTTTTAACCATTATTGTTAATGGCACCCCAAACAAAGAAGCTACATGAAAAAATACAACACAAAGCACAAAATGTGTAAACCCAACTTGTCAAAATGTCCCATGAGCTACTTTGTCTATGTGGTATGCGTGTCTTTGGAAAAACGAGCCAAAAATGTGTGCTCCCACAATGTTAGGTGTGAATAAGGCTGGGTTCACACTACTACACTACTTTCATCCTACTTTGCTCTGTGTTCAATGTTTCCCTATGAGAGCGTCTTGTAGCGTCCTACACAAGTCGGTCCGACTTTGAAAATGCTCCCTGTACTACTTTTGGTCCTACATTGATCCTACTTCAGGCCCATTGAATATCATTGAAGTCGGACCAAAGTAGTATCCTGTTCATGAAAGTAGCCTCAGGCTGGGTTCACACTACTACACTACTTTCATCCTACTTTGCTCTGCTACATTGGTCCTACATTTATCCTACATTGGTCCTACATCCATCCTACTTTCATGAACAGGATACTACTTTGGTCCGACTTCAATGACATTCAATGGGCTGAAGTAGGATCAATGTAGGACCAAAAGTAGTACAGGGAGCATTTTCAAAGTCGGACCGACTTGTGTAGGACCAGTGTAGGACCAGTAAGACAGCTCTCATAGGGAAACATTGAACACAGAGCAAAGTAGGATGAAAGTAGTGTAGTAGTGTGAACCCAGCCTGAGGCTGGGTTCACACTACTACACTACTTTCATCCTACTTTGCTCTGCTACATTGGTCCTACATTTATCCTACATTGGTCCTACATCCATCCTACTTTCATGAACAGGATACTACTTTGGTCCGACTTCAATGATATTCAATGGGCCTGAAGTAGGATCAATGTAGGACCAAAAGTAGTACAGGGAGCATTTTCAAAGTCGGACCGACTTGTGTAGGACGCTACAAGACGCTCTCATAGGGAAACATTGAACACAGAGCAAAGTAGGATGAAAGTAGTGTAGTAGTGTGAACCCAGCCTAAGGCCTGAAAGTGAAATTGGTGTGTTTACAGAATAACAAATGAGGCTCCATTCACATCTGCTTATTTTCGAATGCACAGAAAATAGCAGAAAACATGAGCTTTGCTATGTGTTTTGCAAACACACATTACACTTGCATTGCCATTAAATGTTAATTGAAACTCAAGCACTGGTAGTGGTGTGCGTTTGCTTTTTGGTGACAAATGTAATGCAAATGCACCAAAAAGCATGGTAGAAAACGCACCTCGCTCCACCAGAAAAAAGTTCTGGAGCTTTTTTGGGGGGGATTGTCATGCATAGGGCAGGCCATTCAAGTGAATGGGCTGCCCTATGCATGATGAGAAAAGACACTCCAACATGCCCCAGAAAAAAACACGTGCAAAACTGCAAGTTCCCACTATGTGGGGATGTAAGTGGGGCTCCCTCTTTCAGTCTGGCCAATAACTACTTTGTGTAGCGTCACAACAAGAAAAACATCTGCGTACCTTCCACGAGGAAGAGCTAAATAATCGGGGCCTTAGAAACAACATGAAGCTGAGGGGGATACCAGAAACCAAACTAACAGGGACCTTCATGCAAATGTGTCTATGTGTCCTTCATCCTAAATAGGGTCCTAGGCAGAGAGCCTACTGAGGCATTAGAAATGGACCATAGGATTCAGGGGCCATGGCCTCCTACTGTGGACAGACCCCAGGACATCCCTTTACAATTTTAATGAGTAAATCCTCCAGTAAGCCTAGCATTTGGGCCCTATCAACATTGATGGCACCTCTATCCACATCCTGTGTGACCTGAGATGGCTGGAGCCTTCCCCTTTTAAAAGAAATTAACTCAGCGGGGGCTGGCTACCACCTAAACATCCAGAAAGGTGTTCATTCATTTATAGTTCATTCTTTATCTGGAACTGGTTATTTTCTTGTTCTTGGAGACCCCATCCATGCCGGTGCTAGACTGGACAGCTTTAGAGATCCCTTAGCCAAAATAATTACCATCACATCCACAGCCAGCCTGTTTTTGGTCAGCTTGGTGCAATACTCAGTGCAGCAACCAGCCAGACTCTACATCTAACATTGATCAAACTGCTTGATGTGAGACCTTTCTGGCGTGCTGTTCTATTTTGAATAACTAATGAAACTCCCTCTCCACATAATCATGATGTCAGGTTGGCCCCCCTTGCATGCTTTAGCCTTTTGGCAGTTGATACATTGGAGGACCCAGTTGTAAATAAATTGTAACTTTACAGTTGGTTCTTTGAGATGTTTAAGTTTTCTATGAAGAATTGAATCGCCCTTGGGAATCTGGGCACTATGCTGCTTTTCTGCTCTCTTGCTCTGTCTCTGAACAAGGGACACTTGTGTGACATTTTAGTCTACAAATGTAGTTATGCCTTCTAGCCAGCCTTTTAGGAAGTCATGCAATACTCCCAATGTTTTTTTTTTATTTAACCTGCTAACATCTGTGTCCCTGTAAGCTTTACTTGGGGGTAAAAGTAACATGATTTGTTTTGTTAATAATAGGGTTTAATAGTGTCTCCAGTCCGGGTGGGGGAATTGTTCTCCATCATTTGGGAGTCTGGATTGAAATCCTTTCTTGTGGCTGTGCTGGTGGGGAGTGCTATTGACCAGGCTTCATTTCTTCCTGATCCATGTGGTCTTGTGTGTAGTGTTTAAAATGCATTTTGTTGCATGTTGTTGACCATGACGGTTCCTGCTCTTTTTCAGTGTACCTCATATTTCAGTCTGTAGGGTTTGCTGGAAAGAGAGGTTTATATTATGTGTCTTTAACAGTTACTATATTTATTCTTGGGGATACTATCTTATTTGTGTTGATAGGTTATTTGCATGTATTTGCTTTTCTGAAGGTCTGCTTACTTCAACTCCACTCAAGCCATGCTATTCATAGCTACATATGATTTATATAGCCGTGGGGCAATACTACCTCTTATATATAAACCCCACCTCTTTAGGGGTACTTTACGCTACTTTTCTACTTACTCTGCCTTCTCATTTCTCTTTCACTCATCTTTACCTTTTCCACTCCCTCTCCTTCCCTTCTCCTTTCCAGAGGGCATCACTCTAGCTTTAAGAAATGAGTGGCAGGTCCAACTCTCATGCTGCTACAGGTCTTACTTCTTTAGATTGCCCTATTAAGATGCCAACCTAAAAATGTGTCTCCCTGCAAGTCACAGACTCAATATCTCAGAGGAATGGTCTACTGTTCTCCAGGAGCTTTGGTGCTGGGAAATTTTCAACAGGTGTAACCAACAGATACTTTCGGAAACCCCTGAGGACTGGCATCTAAAGACTTAGAGACTTCCTTTGCAAATCAAGCCTGGAAATTTGCCTTTGTCCTCCAACAGATGTTTGACCTTCCTCTGGACTGGACCCTGGTGCCTCCAACAATTGTGTCATTATCTGTCCTCGGAACTCGGAAACATCTCTGCTCAGCCATGTACAAACTCTTGATCTAGCTGGAAAGTTTTCACCCACATTCTTTCTTAAATGAGAGAGAGAGACCTCAAGACTACAATCACTCCTGCTCAATGGAAGGATACCCTTTATTTTGCACAATAATCCTCTATAGCGAATAAATTCCAGGGACTTAGTTATAAGGTCTTGACCAGATGGTACAAAGTCATGTTGGTTCTACATAACATGTTCCCCCAGACATCTAGCACCCGTTGGTGCTGTGGGAAAGGCATGCGATAAACTCCGGGGCTTTTGGTCCTGAGTGAGGATCATCACTAAACAACTGAACAACGGGATCATCATTAAACAACTGAACGACGGGAACGGGATCTAGTAAAATGACTGCTACATCTCTCACACCTTCCTAGACATAGATACAAGAAAACAATGCTGATTCATCTCATGAATCCAGCCAACGCATGCATTCCCATCCTCTGGAAACAGGAGTTTTCCCCCAACACTCATACGGTGGTTCTCTAGGATTACTGAAATACACTGTTTTGGAAAACATCACTGCTATTATAAAAGGCAAGGATAAAATGTTTAGATGCACATGGTTCTATTGGACAATGTTTACATGTTCTTGGGAAGACATTGCTAGCAGGTGAAGATTAAGGCCTAGTACACACGAGAGGATTTATCCGCGGATACGGTCCAACGGACCGTATCCGCGGATAAATCCTCTCGAGGATTTCCACGGATTTGGATCCGATGGAGTGTACTCACCATCGGATCGAAATCCGTGCCAAAATCCCCTCGCGATGACGTGTCGCGCCGTTGCCGCGATGATGACGCAGCGACGTGCGCGACGCTGTCATAAAAGGAATTCCACGCATGCGTCTAATCATTACGACGCATGCAGGGGATCCCTTCGGACAGATCGATCCGGTGAGTCTGTACAGACCACCGGATCGATCCGCTGGTTCCGATTCCAGCGGATAGATTTGTAGACATGTCTACAAATTTTTATCTGCTGGAATTCGGAAATATCCGCTGATAAATATCCGCTGGAATGTACACACCATAGAATCTATCCGCTGAAACCCATCCGCTGAGATTTTTCAGCGGATGGATTCTATCGTGTGTACGGGGCCTAACACTATTGGGCCCCACTACATATATTTGCAGATAGAGTGAGAGATGACATACCAGGATGCCCTTTCCTTTCCCCCCTTCTCCTCCCCTTTTTTTCACTTATTTTCCCCTTTGTTTCTCTTATTTTCCCCTTTCTACATTTCTGTGTTCTACTTCTTTTCAGTTTCTCTTTTTAAGTTATATTAGAAATAGGTGGGAGTCTGAATGCCAATATGTCTTATGTTTAATATTGAAAAAAGGCGGGAATCATATCTTGTTTTCTCAAGATGTATTGCTTAAACCAGAATATTTATGTGCATTCAGCCTTCTCTGTGCCAATAGGTGTTTACTGTGTTTGTGAATCTAGCTTTTCTGCCCCGTCGTGTTGAAAAACTTCTAGTTTAAGAATTAAAAGAAAAATAATAAAGTTGCTATAAACATGTATGAAGTTTATGCATTTTTAATGTAGATTAGAAAATATTTTTTTTGTTTAAATGTGAAGGCTGATAAGTACATATAAATAATTCTTTAGGTAAAGAAAATTGGCTTGGTATTACCATGTATTTCAGTAGCTAGAATTAAGCCCAAGCTGATTGGTGTTTTAGATTCAATGATGAGTACAGTAATCAGTATAATTTACAGCACCTTTAAAACGTATGCATACCACTTGAAATTTTTTATTACGTTACAACCAAAAACATAAATGTATTTTATTGGGATTTTATGTGATAGACCAACTCAAAGCGGCACATAATTGTGAAGGGGAAGTGGAAGGAAAATTATAAATGGTTTTCAATTTTTTTTTACAAATAAATATGTGAAAAGTGTGGTGTGCATTTGTATTCAGCCCTTTGCCAAATAGCCTAAGCTATGTCAGATTGGACGGATAGCGTCTGTGAACAGCAATTTTCAAGTCTTGCCATAGATTCTCAATCGGATTTAGGTCTGGACTTTGACTGGGCCATTCTAACACATGAATAAGCTTTGATTTAAACCATTCCATTGTGGCTCTGGCTGTATGTTTAGGGTCGTTGTCCTTCTGAAAGGTGGAAGTCTTTTGCAGACTCTAACAGGCTTTCTTCTAAGATTGCCCTGTATTTGGCCCCATCCATCTTCCCATCAACTCTGACCAGCTTCCCTGTCCCTGTTGAAGAAAAGCATCCTCACAACATGATGCTGCCACCACCATGTTTCACGGTGGGAATGGTGTGCTCAGGGTGATGTGCAGTGTTGGTTTTCTGCTACACATATCATCTTGCTTTTAGGCCAAAAAGTAACATTTTGGTCTCATCTGACCAGAGCACCTTCTTCCACTTGTTTGCTGTGTTCCCAACATGGCTTCTAGCAAACTGCAAACGGGACTTCCTATGGCTTTCTTTCAACAATAGCTTTCTTCTTGCCACTCCTCCATGAAGGCCATAAAGGCCAGATTTGTGGAGTGCATGACTAATAGTTGTCCTGTGGAAAGATTCCCCCACCTGAGCTGTGGATCTCTGCAGCTCCTCCAGAGTTACTATGGGCCTCTTGGCTGCTTCTCTGATTAATGCTCTCCTTGCCCGACCTGTCAGTTTAGGTGGACAGCCATGTTTTGGTAGGTTTGCATTTGTGCCATGCTCTTTCCATTTTCAGATGATGGATTGAACAGTGCTCCATGAGATGTTTAAAGCTTGGGGTATTTTCTTTATAACCTAACACTGCTTTAAACTTCTTCACAACTTAATCCCTGACTTGTCTGGTGTGTTTCCTTGGCCTTCGTGGTGCTGTTCACTAAGGTTCTCTAACAAACCTTTGAGGGCTGCACAGAATAGCTGTATGTATACTGAGATTAAATTACACACAGGTGGACTCTATTTACTAAATAGGTGACTTCTGAAGGCAACTGGTTCCACTAGATTTAGATTAGGGGTTTCAGAGTAAAGGTGGCTGAATACCAATGCATTCCACACCTTTCATATAATTATTTGTAAACAATTTTGAAAAACATTTATAATTTTCCTTCCACTTCACAATTATGTGCAACTTTGTGTTGGTCTATCACATAAAATTCCAATAAAATAAAGTCAAATTTTTGGTTGTAACATGACAAAATGTAGAAATTTGCAAGGGTGTGAATACTTTTTCAAGGCACTGTACCATCTGCATCTCAGGAATTTTAGTGTAGATGTCTTCACTGAGCTCTACCAATACTTTGGCCACGTTCTGAGCCCCAAAGCCCCTGAACTGTAGTTCTAAGCAATAAAACCAGCATAAGGTGTTGGCGTGTCTGCTTCATCCTATGCCATGAATATGTTAGCAGCTCTTTATCTCACAAGAGAGAGTGGGTAACCGTTCAAAGAGAACCAGGTAATCTGATTCCTGTGGTCCGAGCCAAGGGTGCAGGCAGTGCAATCAAAATGCAGGTTAGGATGAAGGAAAAAAGCTGGGACAGCCGCACTCCAAAAAGTGCGTCTGTCCCAGCTTTTTTTCCTTCATCCTAACCATCTTTATCTCACAAAGTTGGTAAAAGGAAAGGAAAAGGGGCATTTATAAAAATTACATTTTCCAGGAGACTTCTTCTTTCATCCTTATTCCAAAAACTGAAAGGCAGTGAGCTTTTGAGAGATTCCATATTCCATCTCCACTGTCATTATTCTTAGTTAACTATTCAACATACTTTATAAGGCTAAGCCCTTTCTCAGTATTTAAGTTAGTTAAGTGTTAAACCCCATAGAGCTAAGAGTCTTATGTTTATAGTCATATTATCAGGAACCGTACTTACCGAGGCCGAGATGCTGAGGGCGGCTCACCTTTGTCCACCCCCTGGAGTTGGAACAGAGGGGGGAGAGCGCAAGGAGGCACTGGTACCGCAAGCGAAGTAGTAGACTTGGTGCACTAGTTAGTGGCTGAGCAGAGGTGGTTCACTGGCGACAACTGAGGGTCAGGCGACAACCGTCCGGGAACTCAGGGTACGTAGACAGGATCAAGAACTGGAGACAGGTCCGGGGAGCAAGCCATAGGTCAAGGGTTGGAGAAGGCAGAGAGTCCAGAGATACAGGCCAAGGTCAAGGGGCAGGAGACAGCAGCAATCCAGGGACGTAAGCCAAAGGTCAGGTTTCAGGGGTGAGAGTAGAGTCATCAGGAAATCCGGGTCAAACAAGGTAAATGCAGCAACAGGAAACATACAGGAGCTGATGACAAACCAGCAACCTGTCAAGGGGCAGAAGCTGGTTTAAATAGGGCGGTCAGGCCTCTGATTGGTTCTAAAGGGACCGCGTGCGTGCGCGCCCGTGCGTGCGGCACGCCGCCGGACCAAGCATGCGTGCGTGATTCGTGCACAGGCATGCGCGGTAGCGCTGTTCTACCGCGTATGTGCACGATTCTGTGTCTGGCGGAATTGGTACCCTGACACATATCATCAAAGGTACACTGTGTTCAATTTTCCTACATGTTTCATCAACAGAACTTTATTAATATTTCCCTGATAAAGTCCTAGAAATGAAACATGTAGTGCATTGTTGGTTCACTTACCTTTTCCTTTGATTTCCCTTCTGCAATTTTTTTTTTTAGGGCTGGGGAAATTAAAGATGAATTCCTCGATAAATCTTTAATTTTTTTGATCGATCAAAATTCTTGATGTCACCAGACAGCCTGGACAGTGAGACTTACCCTGATGGATGCAAGCAAACTGCACCCATTGGATTGAGGTTCCTTTGCATCTGTGGAGCAGGAGGATGCATCAGGCTCCATCAGGGAAAGGGGGGAAAAATAACCATTGTTTTCCTGTCCTAAGCAGTTTTGGTGCAGACAATTCTTTGTGTATCGGCAACATCTGTTCCATGCGAAAGTCTGTTCAGTTCTTCAGGGTATATTGTCAATAAAATGCGATCATGTCTGCTTCCAGAAAAAGTAAACACTCTGGTATGTCTGCGTGACTGGCTAAAGTGATGCCTACTATAAAGTGACTGACAGTCAATATACTAGATACGTTTCACAATTAAAGTTAAACTAACTTTCTACGTTTTTCTTAAAGTTTATTAAGAAAAAAATACTTACGTCAGTGCTACAGTTTGAATTTAAAACGTATTTGTGTGAACTGTGAAGTTAAGTCATGGATTGTGGAAACTAACTAGTGTCGGGTGATTGTATATAGTGTATACCACATATAGCACTGACTAATGCAGAGTTGCAATGCAAGGAGATCAGCTAAAAGTAGTTGGATCTGTATGCGTTATAATTAATCGAAATTAGTCGATTAATCGATTTAAAAAAACGATTAATCAAACACGAAAATTTTAATCAGTAACAGCCCTATTTTTTTTCTTTGTCTGAATTTCTCATTTCCTGTTTCTCCTCAGTAAAGCTGTTTAGTAAGCTGTTCTGGCTGACTAACCCCCGCTCGGATGATGGTGGAAAGCTTACTGAGGAGAAACAAGAAGTGAGAAATTCAGACAAAGAAAAAAAGCATTTAGAAGGGAAATCAAAGGAAAAGGTAAGTTAACCAACAATGCACTAGCTTAAAGGAACCTATTTAGAAAATAAAAAACAAACCTTTACAACACCTTTAAATGCATTTGTATTACTGAAACTTTGAGCACTTTGCCACTTTTAATTCATTGGGGTGTGTGTGTTTGTAAAATTGATTGCAGTGCACCGTGGAACATTCTATTGTATGCATATGACACTTAGCACTTTGTGGGTTTGGTGCTTAGGGTTAACTATCAAGAAGGGGTTCAGCTTTATACACCACAATGCTCATTTAATGGGAGACATATACAGGTGGTTCTCAAAAAATTAGCATATTGTGATAAAGTTCATTATTTTCTGTAATGTACTGATAAACATTAGACTTTCATATATTTTAGATTCATTACACACAACTGAAGTAGTTCAAGCCTTTATATTGTTTTAATATTGATGATTTTGGCATACAGCTCATGAAAACCCCAAATTCCTATCTCAAAAAATTAGCATATTTCATCCGACCAATAAAAGAAAAGTGTTTTTAATAAAAAAAAGTCAACCTTCAAATAATTATGTTCAGTTATGCACTCAATACTTGGTCGGGCATCCTTTTGCAGAAATTACTGCTTCAATGCGGCGTGGCATGGAGGCAATCAGCCTGTGGCACTGCTGAGGTGTTATGGAGGCCTAGGATGCTTCGGTAGCGGCCTTAAGCTCATCCAGAGTGTTGGGTCTTGCGTCTCTCAACTTTCTCTTCCCAATATCCCACAGATTCTCTATGGCAGGCCAATTGAGCACAGTAATACCATGGTCAGTAAACCATTTACCAGTGGTCTTGGCACTGTGAGCAGGTGCCAGGTCGTGCTGAAAAATGAAATCTTCATCTCCATAAAGCTTTTCAGCAGATGGAAGCATGAAGTGCTCCAAAATCTCCTGATAGCTAGCTGCATTCACCCTGCCCTTGATAAAACACAGTGGACCAACACCAGCAGCTGACATGGCACCCCAGACCATCACTGACTGTGGGTACTTGACACTGGACTTCAGGCATTTTGGCATTTCCCTCTCCCCAGTCTTCCTCCAGACTCTGGCACCTTTATTACCGAATGACATGCAATATTTGCTTTCATCCGAGTACTTTGGACCACTGAGCAACAGTCCAGTGTTGCTTCTCTGTAGCCCAGGTCAGGCGCTTCTGCCGCTGTTTCTGGTTCAAAAGTGGCTTGACCTGGGGAATGCGGCACCTGTAGCCCATTTCCTGCACACGCCTGTACACGGTGGCTCTGGATGTTTCTACTCCAGACTCAGTCCACTGCTTCCGCAGGTCCCCCAAGGTCTGGAATCGGTCCTTCTCCGCAATCTTCCTCAGGGTCCGGTCACCTCTTCTCGTTGTGCAGCGTTTTCTGCCACACTTTTTCCTTCCCACAGACTTCCCACTGAGGTGCCTTGATACAGCACTCTGGGAACAGCCTATTCGTTCAGAAATTTCTTTCTGTGTCTTACCCTCTTGCTTGAGGGTGTCAATGATAGCCTTCTGGACAGCAGTCAGGTCGGCAGTCTTACCCATGATTGCGGTTTGGAGTAATGAACCAGGCTGGGAGTTTATAAAAGCCTCAGGAATCTTTTGCAGGTGTTTAGAGTTAATTAGTTGATTCAGATGATTAGGTTAAGAGCTCGTTTAGAGAACCTTTTCATGATATGCTAATTTTTTGAGATAGGAATTTTGGGTTTTCATGAGCTTTATGCCAAAATCATCAATATTAAAACAATAAAAAGGCTTGAACTACTTCAGTTGTGTGTAATGAATCTAAAATATATGAAAGTCTAATGTTTATCAGTACATTACAGAAAATAATGAACTTCATCACAATATGCTAATTTTTTGAGAACCACCTGTAAATAATAAGAGAATACAGAAACGTATATATTTCATTGTAAATGGTAGTAACAAGGTTATTTACTGTTTCTCATACTGCATGAATGAACACAGACATTAAGTAATTATTCTTTTCTATTGAGACTCAATGTCCTAGACTGGAGAAATTATATAGCTGTGCCACTCCAACTTTAAAATTAACTTGTCATAAATCAAAGCAATCCAAATAGATTGTATGTTGACAAGATAAAGGTATATGCAAACTCTTGCTTGACTTTTACCTTCCAAACTTACAGCACCTAGGTCAGTGCTGCCATCTGTCAGATTAAAGCACCAATAAGGAAGCTCTGGCTCAATTGGGGGTGAGGGGTGACAAAAAAAAGTAAATTCTGTTAAATGGCTAAAGAAAGTTTTTCTTTTCTACTTCTTTTTTCAATCCTGATTGACATGTTTAACACTACATATTTGAATGATCTTATAGGATGTTTTATCCAATAACTATATGTTAAATCCTGATCTTTAATGTCTATAGTCTAAACCTTATTAATTTTAAGCTTGACACATGGATTGTATTGACAGTACATATCTGTAAAAGGACTTACTGGACCTTTTTTTTCTATAAGTATGTCAATCTGTTTTTGTACCACCCTTCTGTACCCAATAAAAAAGTTTGTAAACAAAAAAAGAACGTTTTGCTTAATTTTGTAAAGCTGTTTTAGTCAAACATAACCTTTGTTGATACATTTTTCACCTTTCATGCTAGGTCCTGATGGAATTTTGACAGAAAAGCAAACATCACATGATGTTTGAAGACCTCTAAGGCCGCGTACACACGATTGGTCAAAACCGATGAAAACGGACTGAAGAACCATCTTCAACGGTCCAAACCGATCGTGTGTGGGCCCCATCGGTCAGTTATCCTTCGGTCAAAAAAATTAGAACTTGCTTTAAAATTTAACCGATGGACGCCTAACCGATAGGTCAAAACCGATCGTTAGTATGCAAAAGCATCGGTTAAAAACCTGCACATGCTCAGAATCAAGTCGACGCATGCTTGGAAGCATTGAACTTCGTTTTTTTCAGCACGTCGTTGTGTCTTACGCCACCACGTTCTGACACGATCGTTTTTTTAACCAATGGTGTGTAGGTGCAACGGACCATCAGTCAGGTTCATTGGTTAACCAATGACAACGGTCCATTCGGACCGTTCTCATCGGATGGATTGATCGTGTGTACGCGGCCTTAGGGTCATTTTGAAAAATTTCCAATATATAGTGACTGGGAAGTTGGGGGGTTGTTTTTACTTTAAGTAAAAGGTTGTATTATTAGGTTCCAAGAAAAGATGTAGCCGGCAGCTCCAGATTCTCATGAAAATCTTGATTTTCAATGGCTGGAAGCCATTTGAGCCAGAGCACCCAGTGAAGGACTCCACCATTGATCTATGAGGTGTGATCCCTGCTGTGAGCACTGTCTTTGTGCTTTGCTTTCCTAGTTGTATTTATTTAGTACCTTATTTTACCGTTGTCAAACAAAATTAACAATTCAACAAAATATTAACAAATATCTGGTCACGATCCTCTGAAAACCTTGAATGTGGTGAATCACTTAAATAATCTCAAGTTTCCATAGCAACCACTAAAAATCTTTCTTTGGAATAGTATCTTTGTGAATGAAACGGGCCTCCAATATTGTAGTGTATATGTCTCACTTCAGTATGTAAGCCTATAGAGATCCATGACAATGTATTGCAGAGAAAGAGAACACTTTCCTTGTCCAAGCATCACAAATAGTATAAAACATGCCTTATCTGTATTTAAGTGTTCATTTGTATGGGGAATATAATCAATTTACAAAAAATACAAATACATAAAGCATACAACTAGCATTCTCGGTTTTGCCATGTTCTCTGTCCATTTAACCACTGCATTCAGAAAAGCAGAATAAGAAGCATGGTACAAATAGAGACCAATCTTTGACACACTAAAGTATATGGTACTTTCTAATAGCAATAATGGCATAAAGTCAGAGGAATGGAACCATTAAGACCTCTTACATGCTTAACATTTGAACTTTCAAAAATGTGTAGCTCTGATAAGGCATCAAGAAATAAGACTTTCAAACCACCCTTCATTTAGAAAATAGATCAAGGGGCTTTTGAGTAAGTCAAATTATGCACCTGTGCTAGAATAGAAGTCTTTCTAACAACTGTAATTCTAATGAACAGTATTTATTACTAGACAATTGCCTATTTTCTACTTCTGTGGCCCTATTGTAAAGTGTATTACATTTTGAGGAAAAAGCATATAATTTCCTTTATATTAATTGAAAATGCACAGTAAATTGTGCTGACCTCCTCCAGGCGATTTTGAAAGCTGTTCAGTGGTCATATTGTTAAAACTGTCATTACAGTGATTATTTGTACTGTGGAAAATGTAATAAAAGATAATACAACACAAATTACTTCAGAGGTGTTACTAGGAAGGATCTTATAACACATGAGGCACCTTGAGGTCAAATGGCAGCCCACACTGCGCACAGCATGTTGTTTGCCTTCATAAAGCCATCACATCTCTGTCCCAGCAGCATATCATATAGCACAGAAAATACATCTGAACATGAATTGGATCAGCAGTTTGACATATTCTCCTTTTTTCACCAATATAAAAAAAAAAATATATAATAATCATGAACTTAAGGTGAGATACCTGGGGTGTGGGGAAGCTGACAATAGTTTTGTGTGCAGCAAGCACAATTTATCAGTAAAACCTCCACACTGTACCTATCACTGACCTCTTACATATACCCAGTGAACTGACTAGCCTAAGGTGATACACAGAGATGAAACAAATCCTCATACTTTAGTTGTACCTGTTTGCTTGCAGCACTCTTTTCCCTAAATCAGTTCAAAGTCAAGAGTTTATGCAGTTTGTCTGAGCTTTCACAAAGCTGAAGATACACTCTGCAGACCACATTCAAGCCTCAAGCCACATCCGGCCGTGTGTATGCTCCTCGCAGTTTTTCCGACGGGAAAACTGCCCAAAAACCGCCAGACAAAAAAAAAGAACCAGTTCTCTTTTTTCCCACCCGGAAATCCGGCAGACTTTGGCCCGGCGGTTTTTGGCAATTTTCCTATGGGAAAAACTGCGATGGAGCATACACATGGCTGGGATTCCCGGCCAAAGCTTCCTTGCAGTTTTCCTGTGGGAAAACCGACCGTGTGTAGTGGAAAGACTGACAAGCAGGTTTTCGGCTTTCCCCTTGGGATTTCCGATGGAAACTTTTCCCGTTGGAAATCCTGTACATGTGTACGAGGCATAAGAGCTGATTGTAGGGAAGAGGCACTCCCTTCATACAACACACAGATAAAGAGCTAAGGCTGTCAATCACAGACTGTGTACTAAAATTCCCTCCCCTGCCATAATTGTAATTCCTGGTGTCATAAAAATTGATCAGAGACTCATACAGGTAGCAGAGGAACAAAGCAGCATACAGAAATTACACTTAGTTCTCTGGATTGAGACACGTACACACTATAGAAGGATATGCTTTGTTTGTGTCTGAGGTTTACAACCACTTAAAACTCTAAAAAGGTTATGACACTAAACAGTAATGTCACTAAAACCTAAACAGTGCAGGTTTAAATCTTATTGGGCCCCATTTACAAAGTGGTATCTTACCGCATCTGAGTATGGAGTAAGAAACCACACAACATTTTTCAAATCTTTTTTTGGCATTTATTAAAAAACACTACTCAAATACCTCATAAGGTATTTTATGAATTTATGCAGTATTTTAGTAGTAAAAACCTGCTGTAATTTACCACAGGTGGTAGACGGGATCCTTAACACAGGCTGTAAATAGCTGGTTGTTAAGGAGGAGGTTCTTAACAACAAGTATCTGTCATGGTTGTTAAGGAGCCTCCGCATCCTTAACAACCATGACCCCGCCCCTTAGTAACTTAAGAGCCGTCAGGCTGCATAGCTGGCAGACGGTGGGAGCCTTCCTCGGGATCTGAGCTTGTTTTTTTGGGGTCGAAGGTGTCGGTGGCATTGTGATTGATGATGTATCTGCACCGAGGGGCATTTTTTTTAAAATAAAGGACGTGCCAAAAACTGCATACTGTGTTTTTTTTACACTACACTTTTGTTTTGGTAAATGAGTAGGTATACTATGCACCCCTATTTATTCACATGGGGGGGCAGGATTTGGGGGCTTCTAGATTCTGATAAGCCCCCCGTTTGCAGACCTCAACAACCACGGACCAGGGTTGTGGGGAAGAGGCCCTTATCCCCATCAACATGAGGACAAGGTGCTTTGGGGGAGCCCCATGTTGAGGCTGTTCATTTGTCACCCACCTTTTCTGACATGCCGGGATGCATCCTTGGATACAGGTCTGGTATGGATTTTGAGGGGGTCCGCACCATTTTTTTTATTTGTGGCATGGAGGTTCCTCTCAAAATCTATACCAGAACCAAGGACCCCTTTTGTTTTCTTATTTTTTCAATTTTTATGCACGCAATGGCCACCTGCTCCTTAACAACCATTTTATTAACTGGTTGTTAAGGACACTGGCAGCTGCAGGTTCCTTAAGTATTGCATGCCAGAACCAATACTTATTTACCACATGCATTTTTTTTCCTTTTGAAAACTGATTTTCACTTCTGTTTTATGTGGTAGCTCCAATAGCCCCTATGTTAATCGGGCTATGGATTTACCAAAACTGGAGAGTGCAAAATCTTGTTAACCTCTGCATAGAAACCAATCGAAATCCAGGTTTCTTGTCAAAGCTTAACCACTTGCCGGCCATCCGCTGTAGTTTTACTGTGGCATAATGGCACGGCTGGGCGAAGCAACGCTACCTTGCGTCGATTCACCTTTTGGCCACTAGGGGCGCGTGTGCACGGCTGGAGGCACGCACCCGTGGCACACCCCCGCAGCTGACGTGAGTGCCTGGAGGGTGTGATGACTGCTGGGTACCTGCAATCGCTCGTGACCTGTGTGTGTAAACACACAGATCCTGGTTCTCTTAGGGGAGAAGAGACTGATCGTATGTTCATACAAAGTATGAACAGCAATCTGTCATCTCCCCTAGTAAGTCCCATAGTGAGGGAACACAGTTAACCCCTTGATTGCCCCCTAGTGTTAGCCCCTCCCCTGCCAGTGACATTTATACAGTAATCAGTTTTTATAGCACTAATCGCTGTATAAATGTCAATGGTCCCAAAAATGTGTCAAAAGTGTCGAATGTGTCTGCCACAATATCACAGTCCCGATAAAAATTGCAGATGGTCGCCATTACTAGTAAAAAAATAATAATAAGGGAAGCGGGGCAATTGCCCCCCCCCCCCTGGTCGGTAGTGGTGGGTAAGTGGGTAGCTGGCCAATCAGCGGGCTGGTGGGTGGGGGAGCAGAGAGATGACATCATCTCTCACCGCCCAGCGTCCACCCTGCATTCCTGCAGTTCTGCCCTAACTGAGCAGGTAGCCTTGGGCTGCCTGACTTCACTCTTGGACACAGGACGTGACAATCCCCCACCTTAGCAGGAAAGTGACAATTGTAGCAGGCAAGTGACAATCCGCAACGTGTGGCAAGTAACAATCCACAACGCGTGGCAATTGACAATCTGCAACGTGTGGCAGGTGACATGGCAAGCAATAATCCACAACGTGTGGCAGATGACATGGCAAGTGACAATCTGCATTTGGTGACAGGCGATGTAACAAGTGACAATCCGCAACGTGTGGCAGGTGATGTGGCAAGTGACAATCCGCAATGTGTGGCAGGTGACGTGACAAGTGACAATCCACAACGTGTCGCAGGTGATGTGGCAAGTGACAATCCGCAACGTGTGGCAGGTGACGTGGCAAGTGACAATCCAAAATTTTGGTAGGTGATGTGGCAAGTGACAATCCGCATCTGGTAGCAGGTGACGGTGGCAAGTAATATGGCAACAGTCTTTAACAGTTCCAAACACAAAGTGTAACAGTTCCTTCACTTCCACTACAATCACTTCTTGTAGTTCTTCAGCCCACTAAGCTCCCAGTCTCTCACTAGACTAGATGATTCACTGCCACTGAATCATTTGAGCTCCTCCAATCTTCACTGTAGTATCTTCCTCAAGCGTCATCCTTGTCTCTCTTCTGGGTCCCTAGCTTGGCACTCTAGATACCTCTCAAGCTACACCCCACTGGTCTGCTCAGTCCCTGGCTTGACACACAAGGCTTCTTTGCAAGCATCACCTCCGCTGGCTGGGTCCCTGGCTTGATACCCGCTGAAGTTTCCTGCTTCTTCACCATCCCCGGTTTGTGATAATACTGCTCTTGTACTTGCTTCAGCTACTCACTGTGGTCCCTGGCAATTAGGTGGTAGGTCCCTTAGTGGTGACAGCTTCCCCTCTACCTCTGACCATGACAGGTTCTCCAGTTGGAAGAACCGACACTTCTGGTTGGACTGCAAGCCGCAATCCCAGCCCTAAGCTGCTCTATTGCTCTGGATAGGCTCTCAGACAGCCTAGCAGCCAGATGTGCCCAGGATAGGCCCAAACTCTGGCCCAGCAGCCCAGGCAATACAAAACATGTTCACCCAGACAGCCATCCAGGTGGCACAGAACAGTGATCACACGACTCCACCCAAATATATAGGTTTTCCCAGCAGGGGGAGAGAAGAGCAGCAATTGCAGAGTGAAATCAATTGATCATTAACAATTAGCCAAGGTAGTTATACCTGTCAGATGCATTTAGGAGCAACCCTGACTAAACGCCAGGGTGCTACATCGGCAATAGCGAAAGAATTGGACTACATGACCTTTCACGAAGCAGCATTGCTAAATGACTGTAAATACCAGTCTCTACATGCTGACATTTAATAGGACCATTGCTGATTTTATATGTTTGCAGTAGTTCCTCTGCTTCCAATTACTTTGCTTAGATTACTGGTTAGTTTTCCCAGAAGAGAATTCCCTCTGTTTTTCGAGGCCAAGGCCCCGAATTGAGGCACTGACAAATTTACCCACTTAACGAAGATTCAGATTTTCCTAATTACCTGAAGGTTTAGGGAGGTTAATTTCCTTAAACCCTCTTCCTCCCAAAATTGAACTACATTTATATATAGTAAGCCTGTTTCCTGGCTCGGGGGGAATACTAGTTATAACAGAAAGACCTATAAATGCATTGTGGTGCAGATCACTAATAACCATGATCCAGGAGTCTATTGAGGAGCTTTGCAACACCAGAATGCTGTCAGCCAATAATTTAACATTTATAAATATTTTTTTTAAGACTTTGTTTTTCCGAGGTGGAGCAGTACTACAGCCAAATAGCATGGTGGGTTAACAGCACAAAAGCTAATATCCTGCTGACATTGTGCATTATGCTGAATTACATCCTGCTATTTTCATTCTTGAACAGGCAATTTTCAACTCTGATATTTTTCTGTCTTTCTTCATAAAAATAACTTAGTTTCCAGTTAAAAAAGCAGATTGTAAACATACTTTGGGTTGTAATTGAATCTCGATTTAAGTAGCACACTTGGAGGTCCTGAAAATCCTATCAAATGTTAATTATGGCCAGGGAGAAGAGGGAGGCACCATACTGGGGCTGCAGTTTAGGTGCAGGACCCATCACTGCAGGGGTTCAAGCAACAGTACAGCTGCCACAGAAAGCAACGTCCAATAAGACATTACCTATAGAAACAAAAAACTGTATTAGTATATATTCTGATCTATTAGGACCACACAGGATACAATTAAATTAAAAAATGTTACTTATTCCCTTTCTTAAAAATTAGCACAGATTGAATTGGTAAAATAAAAATAATTTCTTTATTCAAGCTATTCAGAATTTATGGTTCTGATGTGTAAACTTAATTTAGTATTGACTTATGTTATTTTAAAGATATGGCACATATAGTATTGAGGGCTGACAGCTAAATAATGTTCACTCCAGAGGTTAACTTCATTCTACTTTCAGCTTAGCTCTTGTTTTTTCTTTCTGGTGAACCTTGAAATATTTGTTTCTCTCATGAACTTCCTGATTTAACCACTTAAGCCCCAGACTATTTGGCTGGTTAAAGACCAGGCCACTTTTTGCGATTCGGCACTGCGTCGCTTTAACTGACAATTGCCCGGTCGTGCGACGTGGCTCCCAAACAAAATTTACGTCCTTTTTTTCCCACAAATCGAGCTTTCTTTTGGTGGTATTCAATCACCTTTGCGGTTTTTATTTTTTGCGCTATAAACAAAAATAGAGAGACAATTTTAAATAAAAGTATATATATATATATATATAAAAAAACATATTTTTCCTCAGTTTAGGCCGCTACATATTCTTCTACATATTTTTGATAAAAAGAAAAAAAATCACAATAAGTGTTTATTGATTGGTTTGCGCAAAAGTTATAGCGTCTACAAAATAGGGGGTACTTTTTTGGCATTTTTATTAATAATGTTTTTACTAGTAATGGCGACAATCAGCGATTTTTATCGTGACTGCGACATTATGGCAAACACATCAGACACATCGGACATTTTTGACACCATTTTGGGACCATTGTCATTTTAATAGCGACCAGTGCTATAAAAATGGTAGTATAGGGGTTAACCTGTAGGGGGCGCTGAATGGGTTAAGTGTGTCCTAGGGAGTGCTTGTAACTGTTAGGTTGTGTGGCTTGCCGTGACACGTCACTGATCGTTGTTCCCGATGACAGGGAACACGATCAGTGACAGTGTCACCTAGGCAGAACGGGGAGAAGTTGTGTTTACACTAACATCTCCCCGTTCTTCAGCTCTGTGACCCGATCGCAGGACACCGGCTGCTCGCAAGATAAAAGGGGACATACCTGTATGCCCATTTGCACAGCCGTGCCATTCTGTCGACGTACATCGTCGTGCGCTTGTCAGGAACCTGTTAAGCCATGTCTCTGTACTTCCTATTTGCCGGATTATTGTACTCTCTCTAGCATATATTTTGCTGTTTTGCATACCTGCGGCTACCCTTATATTCACTACCACTCTTTACCAACCTTTGGCTTGTTCCTCGACTACACTTTGGTTTGATCCTAACCTGCCACCATTTGTTATTGACCATTGGCTTGTTCCTGAACTATGCTTCTGCTTGATCCTAACCTGAAACCACTTGTTACCGACCTTTACCTTGTTTACTGATTAGGCTTCTGCTTGATCCCTACTTGCTTTATTTTCTACTGTACCCTGGCCTGCCCATCTCCTGGAGGGGTTATCCTGAAGAACTCTGGTGAATACCTGGTGCTCGGACCCGGTGCCTCAAGTGAGCCCGCGTCATCCACCAGGTTGACCTGCTTTTGTACGTATCCTGATGGTCAGCATGATGACAACTCACAATCATTGTGAGAAATGTCCTTTGCAAAGATGAAACAGATTTAGAGAATTATGATAAGCTACAACAAATTTATTCCCACAAAACTAAAAAAAAAGAATGCTCTTAACCACTTCAATACCTCCCCATAGTCAAATTACGTCTGCAGATAGGATCTCCCTTCCTGGGCGGGCGTCATATGATGTCAGGGGAGAGGAGACAGATCGTGTGTTCCTAGTATATAGGAACACCGATCGGTCTCCTCCCCTAGTCAGTCCCATCCCTCCACAGTTAGAATCACTCCCTAGGTAACACATTTAACCCTTTGATCGTCTCCTAGTGTTAACTCCTTCCCTGCCAGTGACATTTATACAGTAATCAGTGCATATTTATAGCACTGATCGCTGTATAAATGTCAATGGTCCCAAAATAGTGTCAAAAGTGTCCGATCTGTTTGCTGCAATGTCACAGTCACGATAAAAGTCACAGATCACCACCATTACTAGTAAAAAAAAAAAAAAAATAAAAATGTCATAAATCAATAACCTATTTTGTAGGCACTAAAACGTTTGCGCAAACCAATCAATACTGTATACACTTATTGCGATTTTGTTTAATTGGGACATTTATTATAGCAAAAGGTAAAAAATATTGTGTTTTTTTCAAAATTGGCGCTCTTTTTTTGTTTATAATGCAAAAAATTAAAACCATAGATGTGATCAAAGACAACCAAAAGAAAGCTCTATTTGTGGGGAAAATAATTATAAAAATTTTGTTTGGGTACAGTTTTGCCGCAGTTTTCATTCAAAATGTTACAGCGCTAAAAGCTGAACATTGGCCTGGCAGGAAGGGGTGAAAATGCCCTGTATTGAAGTGGTTAAAGAATAGAATACTATTCCTAGTGTGAAACATATACTACGTAAGATGTTCCATAATGTTATGGGGCTTCTTTGCTGTCCCTGATACCAGCTGCCTTGGATCTGTGCAGAGGACAATGAAATAAGATTCAAGCCGGCCATACGCGGTTCGAATTTCGAAAGATTTATCAAAGAATTTTCGTGCGAATTTCGCACCATTAGTGGGCTGCAGCAACAGCCGATTTTTGTGTGGCAATCAAATTTGAGGAATCGGACATGTTGGAAATTTTTTGAAAAACAAATGATTTTCTAATCAATAATGGGAGAATCGTGCAAGAAATGTAATAGAAAAAAAAATGTGCATATACAAGAAAAGAAAATTCCCAGAGAGAAAAGAATATTCCCGGCCGCGAAAATTATTTTCTGTAGCAACATGAAGGCTTGGTCGGTCGAATTTCGAAAATCAATGGTGGCATCATCGGTTTCACAAAAAAAACGAACTTTCTGATTTTGAAAAGAAAATTTGTTCGAAATTCGACGTGTATGGTCTGCTTAAGGCATTTTGGGAAGAAACATACAATTCCTCTGTTAGCTCTGACTCAGTAATAGATCATGGGTCCTGGATAATGACCCAAAATACAATTTCAAGAATGCATGAAAAACAAATATTGGGCAGTTCTGGACAAGATGGATATCCCTATAAATACTCATGTCAACTGCATAGATGTGAACAGAGGATCAGAGCTGTTTAAAGATGTCTGGCACGGGAGCTGAGGTAGGGACACGTGGACAAGCAGGGAGCACTGTGGATTCCCCAAGGCCAATGTGCAAATGTAGATGATAGTGAGCCAAACTTCTGTGGATTGAAATCAGTAGTATATGTTGAATGTATCAACATATACTACTGATTTCATGCCAGACATCTTTAAACATCTCTGATCCTCTGTTCACATCTATGCAGTTGACATGAGTATTTATAGGGATGTCCACCTTGTCCCTGACACCCACTATTTATTTCTACTATTCAGTTACAATATTATACCATATGGTTATGTCTCTTGTAATGTTTGGGGGACCAGCTTGATCGCAGGACACAGGCTTCTTAAATCAAAACTGAGGTTTATTAAACTTAAATGGCTTCCAGCAGCAAAAACAAAAGAAATAACAGTCTCACCGACTTGTACAGCTCAGAACTGCTATCGCAGTTAAATAGTCCTTCCAGGTAAGTCCTTCAGTAGCAGGTTTTTAGGCAGGACACTGCCAAGTCCTTTCACAGCTTTTCACAGCTTTTCCTAGCTTCCACAGCTTTCCTTGTCCACCATTCACCATGCATTGGACTCTCCTACACTCCTTCACTCTCACCTGCACTTCCTGTCTGCTTTAAACTACTTCCTTGGACAGGTGCATTAACCCTTTCCGTTCCCTTAAAGGCACCACAGTCCAAACAGAGGGGAAATATAACGTCCTTCCAGGACCCAGCCATGGCGTCCTGTACATATCCCCCCCCTGTGCCCCAACGCCAAGGAGGTGGAGGCAACAGTGGAGCTCAAACAATGGACTCGGGAGAGGGCATCTGCATTTTGATGTAGTCTCCCGGGCCTATGCTCCACTATAAACTTAAACTCTTGGAGCGCCAGGAACCACCTGGTAATCCTGGCATTAGTCCCTTTACCTTGCCTCAGCCATGTTAAAGGGGCATGATCAGAAATTAACCTAAATTTCCTCCCCAAGAGGTAATATCTGAGGGACTCCAGAGCCCACTTAATGGCCAGACACTCTCTTTCAATAATAGCGTAGTTTTTCTCCGCTGGTGTCAACTTCCTACTGAGGAAGACTACTGGGTGCTCCTCACCATGAATAACCTGTGATAATACAGCTCCCAATCCTACATCGGAAGCATCAGTTTGGACAGTGAACTCTTCAGAAAAATTGGGCGCTATCAAGACAGGGTGTTGGCACAGTGCTGACTTAAGCTCCAAAAAAGCCTTCTCAGCGTCTGCATTCCACTCCACCATGACCGATTTCCGGCCCTTAGTCAGATCGGTCAATGGAGCCGCCAATGTGGCAAAGTTGGGTACGAACCTCCTGTAGTATCCCACCATGCCCAGGAATGCACGTACCTGCTTTTTTGTGAGGGGGCGGGGCCAACTCTTTATAGCGTCTACCTTGCTGACTTGAGGTTTCACCACCCCTCTACCCACGATATAGCCCAGGTATTTCACCTCCTCCATTCCCAAAGCACATTTTTCAGGGTTTATTGTAAACCCCTCCTTCCAGAGAGAGTCCAGTACTGCCTGGACTTTGGGCAAGTGTGACTCCCAGTCTCTGCTAAAAACGACTATGTCGTCCAAGTACACTGAGGCATACTCCCGATGAGGTCGTAAAATCCTATCCATTGCTCGCTGGAACGTGGCTGGAGCAGTTTGCAGTCCAAAAGGCATTCGTCTGTACTGAAAACTCCCCTCTGGGGTAGAAAAAGCAGTTTTCTCTTTAGCAGCCTTAGTTAATGGGATTTGCCAATACCCCTTGGTAAGGTCTAATGTTGTGATATACCTGGCTGGACCTAGTCTCTCGATAAGTTCATCTACCCGGGGCATGGGGTAGGCATCAAACCGTGAAACCTCATTAAGTTTCCGGAAATCATTGCAGAATCGCAGAGTCCCGTTGGGCTTTGGTACCAACACAATTGGGCTCGACCACTCACTCTGCGACTCCTCAATGATCTCCAGGTCTAGCATCTTATTTACTTCCTCTGAAACGGCCTTCCTTTGAGCCTCTGGGATGCGGTAGGGCCTGACAAAAACTTTGACTCCAGGTTCCGTGATAATATCATGCTTTATGATACTAGTTAGCCCCGGCAAGTCTGAAAACTTCTCTTTATTTCTCTGCAAGAACTCCTTTGCCTGCTGACTTTGGCATTTAGATAGGGTATTTGCTACTTGGACACTCTCCACCCCAACCTGAGGCTCAAGTCTTGCACTAGCCAGGGAGGTCACCGGTTCCCTGTCTGTCCAGGGCTTTAACAAGTTGACATGATATATCTGATACGGTTTCCTCTTGCCTGGCTGGTGGACTCTATAATTGACCTCTCCCACTTTTTCCACAACCTCAAAGGGTCCTTGCCACCTGGCTAAGAACTTACTTTCCACAGTGGGAATTAGCACCGCTACTCGATCCCCCACTTGGAAGTGCCTTATTTTAGCAGCCCTGTTATAGACCAGTCGTTGAGCCTCCTGGGCCTTTTGCAAATGCTATTTGACTAGCGGCATCACGGTTTGGATCCTTTCCTGCATTTGGGAGACATATTCCAGGACACTCTTATGCTGAACAGGTTCACTTTCCCACTCCTCTTTAACCACGTCAAGAAGTCCGCGAGGTCTCCGCCCATATACCAACTCAAAGGGCGAAAACCCCGTGGAGGCCTGGGGCACTTCCCGGATAGCAAACAGGAGAGCTGGTAACAGGCAGTCCCAATCTTTCCCATCCCTTTGTACCACTTTCTTGAGCATAGACTTAAGGGTCTTATTAAAGCGTTCCACCAACCCGTCCGTTTGGGGATGGTAGACCGATGTGCGTAGCTGTTTAATCCGGAACAGCTTGCACACATCGGCCATAACCCTTGACATAAACGGGGTACCCTGGTCTGTGAGTATTTCCTTGGGAAAACCAGTCCGTTTAAACATCTGGAATAATTCCCGGGCAATGGCCTTTGAGGAGGTATTCCGCAGGGGTAGCGCCTCAGGATACCGGGTGGCATAGTCAAGAATCACCAATATGTAGGAGTGACCTCGAGCTGACTTTACCAAGGGACCCACTATATCCATGGCTATCCTCTCGAATGGGACCTCAATTATGGGCAGAGGGACCAAAGGGCTCCGAAAATGAGTCACCGGCGCGGTCAACTGACAGGTGGGACAAGAGGTACAGTATCTCTTTACCTCTGCTTTCAGACCTGGCCAGTAAAACCGGTCGGTGATCCGTGCCTCCGTTTTTTCAACTCCCAGGTGTCCCCCTAACACATCGTCATGGGCCAGGTCCAGAACCTTTCGTCTATATTGTTGGGGTACCAACAATTGCTCTACCACATTTTCTCTCTCCTTGGTAACCCGATACAGCAATTCATTATATATTGCAAAGTGTGGCCACCTCTCATTCGCACCTGGCTCTTGGGGAACCCCATTTACTACTACAACTTGTTCCCGTGCATGGGCCAAAGTGGGGTCCTGCATCTGAGCAGTCCCAAATGCCCCCTGGGGAACACCCAAATCCGGCAGCGCAGGGGTAGAGGCCACTTCCTCATCCTCTTCCCCCAGCATTACCTGAAGTGGGAAAGGCTCCTCCCCCTTAGTGTTTTGGTAGGTCTGTGGACCACATATCTTGACATCCTCAATAGTATCAACACTACTTTCATCACCATTAACCCAATCATTAGCATTTTCCTCATCTGGGTCCACATTAACGTTTGGCAGTTCAGGGTTATCCCTCTCAGCAGCAGGAACAGGGGGGCTAGTTTCTCCCCAGTCTCTGAATTGTTCTCCTTGTTCCCACAGTTTTGTAAACAATGGACAGTCTCGTCCTATTATAACATCATGCACCAAGTTCTTTACCACCCCCACCTCTTGAGTAACAGTGCCACATGCTGAGGAGATAGACAACATGATGAGCGGGTACTCTCTAGTGTCCCCGTGAATGCATACCACCCGTAAAGTTTTTCTTACCGGACCGATCTTCCCAATCACTCTAGGATGAACCAGGGTTACCATGCTTCCAGAGTCCAACAAAGCCCGGGCAGGGAGGTGGTTCACTTGGACTTCACACTCAAACTTTTCCTCATCCAGGTCGAGGTGTGTGGTGCACACTTTATGGGCACAAAAAGACCCCCTCCGAAGAACCCCGCATTCCATGGGCTCCTCTTGCAGTGGGCAGTGTGTCCGGGTATGACCCCAGGAATGACATCGCCAACATTGTACATCCCCTCCTCTCCGAACAGGAACAGAACGCTGAGGAGGTACCGGGAGTGACTCTTGGCCTTCCAGGGTGTTTGTCCCAGGGCTCCTTGGAACATCCTTTCGAAGGGCAGCAGTTGGTCGAACAGGCCGTGACAGACTAGGCCCTATGCGCTTGGTAGGTCCGAGCAGGTCCTCCACCACTGTATATCGTTCCACCATCTCAACAAGGAGGTTTGCGGTTTTGGGGTCTCCATGGCTGACCCACCGTTGAAGGTCATCTGGAAGGGACCTCAGGTATCGGTCCAGCACGACCCGCTCCACGATTTGGGGGCCGGACAACACCTCAGGCTGCAGCCATTTTTTTACTAGTTGCACCAGGTCATGCATTTGAGACCGGGGTGGCCGATCTGGACGATATTTCCATTGGTGTACACGTTGGGCCCGAACGGCCGTAGTCACCCCCAGACGAGCCAGAATTTCTGCCTTTAGCTTTTGATAGTCTTTAGCATCATCTGGTGGCAGGTCAAAGTAGGCTTTTTGAGGATCTCCAGTGAGAAAAGGAGCAATGAGGCCGGCCCACTGGTCCTGAGACCATCCTTCTCTCTCCGCTGTCCTCTCAAACGTAGCAAGAAAGGCCTCAACATCATCGCTTAGGGACAATTTCTGTAAAAAATGGCTTGCCCTCACAGTCACCTGGTTGCCAGGGGCAACAGCCGCTGGCTCCTGAACCTGAGACAGCCGCTGCACCGCTTCCTTTAAGGCAGTAACCTGAGCCTGCATAACCCCTTGCTGGGCTGCTTGCTGGGCTGCTAACTGGGCCACCAACAGGCGAGTATTTTCTTGCTGCAGAGCCAGCGCCTCTTTGTGGTGTTGATTAGCTTCCTCATGGCGAGTCTGCGCTTGCATGTTAGCCAAGGTCAGCTGTTTAATTAGCTCCTCCATTGCTTCAGCTTTCAACGTTTGTGCAGCTTTAACCCAGGACATAAATCCAATGTACTGTCCCTTTAAATGTCAGTTCAACATAAAGTCCAATGCAAAAAGAAAAAAACTTTTTTTTTTTTTTCTCTTCTTATGCCTGTTATTCAGTCCTGCCCGCATTCGAGCACCAGTGTAATGTTTGGGGGACCAGCTTGATCGCAGGACACAGGCTTCTTAAATCAAAACTGAGGTTTATTAAACTTAAATGGCTTCCAGCAGCAAAAACAAAAGAAATAACAGTCTCACCGACTTGTACAGCTCAGAACTGCTATCGCAGTTAAATAGTCCTTCCAGGTAAGTCCTTCAGTAGCAGGTTTTTAGGCAGGACACTGCCAAGTCCTTTCACAGCTTTTCACAGCTTTTCCTAGCTTCCACAGCTTTCCTTGTCCACCATTCACCATGCATTGGACTCTCCTACACTCCTTCTCTCTCACCTGCACTTCCTGTCTGCTTTAAACTACTTCCTTGGACAGGTGCATTAACCCTTTCCGTTCCCTTAAAGGCACCACAGTCCAAACAGAGGGGAAATATAACGTCCTTCCAGGACCCAGCCATGGCGTCCTGTACACTCTTTATAGATCACCATTGCATTCGCCGCTGAAGAGTTGGTAAATCCCAACGAAACGTGTCAGACTTACATAGATGCATGATGGCCATACAGATGATTTTATGTCTTTTACATTGTTCACTCCAAGATTCTCCAATACCATCCAGCCCCTTCAGTGGTTCATGTTGTGCAGGACTTGTCTTTACTCCATGATATGCCAAGCACCATGGCATCAATATGTATATGTGGTTTTTAGCATGCTTTGCGTTTATGCGATTTGTGTATGCATTTTATGTAATCCAATGCGCTGTACATGATCTTATAAGGTATATTAACATGCTTTTTGCTAAAACTGCTTTTTGGTATACATCTCTTATTCAAAGTCCCCAACAAACTTCTCCCGTTTTAGTCGGAACCCATATAAGCAATACTGTGTTTTACATCCTACATGCTTACTCTATATAGTGATTGGCCTCATTTAAAGTCCCCCTGACCAAACTCTCTCCTTTTCTGTACAAATTTGGGATGGAGGCCAATAACACATGGTGCCTTGGACCACATCATTCTTTTTCGCTCATACAGTGGATATCCTCTCATATTGCCATTTTCCTATAAAAACTTAAATTAAAACAATATGTAGTTATGCCCTACTACATACTGTGGCTGATCCAGCAATCAGTCAAACTGAACAAAAGTTATTTGAGATTTTACCAGCATAAGCATGCAGAAAAAAAACACAAGTTGTAAAATTATCTAATATGTTTTGTATAAAGCAAACAAACTATGTGTGTGTACGTATCCAGCAAATCTAGCAGCAAGTAGAGAAAATGGTATATATAGGAAAATTGTGCTTGGTGATCTAAATGTAATTGATAATAGGTGACATAACAGCAGCACTCATAAATATGTACACACCATAAAAGCAAATAAATAAAGAAAAATGTTGCGCTGTCAAAATAGTAATTATATATATATATATATATATATATATATATATATATATATATATATAACCGTTAAAGTCCTTCATATAATCCAAACCACATTAAATGTTTAACCTCTTCAGCCCCGGAAGTATTGGCTTCTCAATGACCAGGCCTTTTTTTGCGATACGACACTGCGTCGCTTTAACTGACAATTGCGCATGCGATGTAGTTCCCAAACATAATTTTCCTTCTTTTTTCCCATAAACAGAGCTTTCTTTTGTTGGTATTTGATCAACTTTGCGTTTTGTTTTTTTAGCTCTATAAACAAAAAAAGAGTGACAATTTTGTATTTGTATTTTGAACTTTTTGATGTAATAAATAGCCCCATTTAAGAAAAAAAAATTCCTCAGTTTTGACCGATATGTATTCTTCTACATATTTTTGGTAATACAAATCACAAAAAGCATATATTGATTGATTTGTGCAAAAGTTATAGCGTCTACAAAATAGGGGATAGATTTATGACTTTTTTTATTATTATTATTTTTGCTAATGTCAGTGATCTGCGATTTTTATCAAGATTGTGACCTAATAAGAGAGTGGGTAACCGCTCAAAGAGAACCAGGTAATCTGATTCCTGTGGTCCGAGCCAAGGGTGCAGGCAGTGCAATCAAAATGCAGGTTAGGATGAAGGAAAAAAACTGGGACAGCCGCACTCCAAAAAAACTCCTCCTTTAATTAAAAATCATAGTGCTGACGTTTCGCACTATGCCTTAGTGCTTCTTCATAGCTATGAAGAAGCACTAAGGCATAGTGTGAAACGTCGGCTTTTCTTTTGTTGTGCTGTTTTTTGCTGTGGCATGTATTTTGTGATTTTTAATTAAAGGAGGAGTTTTTTTGGAGTGCGGCTGTCCCAGTTTTTTTCCTTCATCCTAACCTGCATTGTGACCTAATAGCAGACATATTGGACACTTTTGACACATTTTTGGAACCATTGGCATTTATACAATGATTAGTGCTATAAAAATGCACTGATTACTGTGTAACTGTCCCTGGCAGGGAAGGGGTTAACAGTAGGATACCATAAAGGGGTTAACTGTGTTTCCTGATGTGTGTTCTAACTGTGGGGGGGAGGGGACTCACTATAGGAGATGACAGATCATGGTTCCCAGCTTGTAAGAAGTCACAATCTGCATCTCCTCTCAGAACAGAACAGGGATGTGTGTGTTTACACACACACACACGTGCCTGTTTTGCCTCTTGTGCCCGCGATCGCTCGTGGCCGGCGGTCATCATGAGCATCGGCACACCCACTATCCTGCTTAAAGGGACCGATGTACAGCTACGACGGTCTGCGGGAATGAACTGACCTGCTGCAGGATAATGACAGGGGCTGGTTGGCAAGTGGTTAAACTGATGAAAGTGTCCAAACACAAGTTAATCCTTAGGTGAAAAAAAGGGTGGTGTCCTTCCAATTAACAACAGGTGTATCACCTCGTGCTTCCCAAGGGATAGATACGACAAAAATATCATACCAGATAATAAGACCTTTCAAGGCCTATACACGCATTAGTGAGTATTCACTACTCACTTCAGGTATAAGCCAGCTCAACTGTTCAGTCTGTTAAGGGATGCCAGTGATGCGCATATCAATCTCATAGGAGCCTCAGATCTGATCATGCAGTAAACCAGAAGGAAGAGGAAACAAACTCATTGGGCAGTATTCAATTAAAAGCACAAGAGTTTAATAGTAAATCTACTTACAGTAAAGATAAGTTACACAGACATATCGGAAAAAACATCAGTCAGACACTCTCCACGTCACCGCTATTCCTTGCCTTGCCTGACGTATGTTTCGTTCAATAGAACATCCTCTGTGGGGCAGTAGGGGCTGATGCTTGGACACTCATCACTTTAAACATTTAATGTGTTTTGGATTATGTGAAGGACTTTAACGATTCACATCCTCTGATAATACATTGAGGATAGCTTTATAATATATATCACTATTTTGACAGCACAACATTTTTTCTTTATTTAAGTAGAGAAAATGGTCAGTGGCCGGGATTCTGGTACCAGATACGCCGTCGTAACTCTGAGTCCGAGCCGTCGTATCTATACGCCTGATTCTTAGAATCAGTTACGCATAGATTTGTATTAGATCCGACCGGCGTATGTCTCTTACGCCATCGTATCTTAACTGCATATTTACGCTGGCCGCTAGGGGCGTGTACACTGATTTACGCCTAGAAATATGTAAATCAGCTAGATACGCCAATTCATGAACATACGCCCGGCCGACGCAGTACAGATACGCCGTTTACGTTAGGCTTTTTCCAGCGTAAAGTTACCCCTGCTATATGAGGCGTACATGCGGCGTACCAATGTTAAGTATGGACGTCGTTCCCGCGTAAAATTTTGAAATTTTTACGTTGTTTGCGTAAGTCGTTTGCGAATAGGGCTGGGCATCATTTACTTTCACGTAAAAAGTATTGGCTTCTTGCGGGTTAATTTGGAGCATGCGCACTGGGATACTTTCACGGACGGCGCATGCGCTGTTCGTAAAAAGCATCATTTACGTGGGGTCACATAAAATGTACATAACACACGCCCACATCTACCACATTTGAATTAGGCGGGCTTACGCCGGCCTATTTACGCTACGCCGCCGCAACTTTCGGGACTTGCCTGTAAAAGTTGTGGAGGCGTAACGTAAATAGGATACGTTACGCCCGCACAAAGATATGTGATTCTACGTGACTCCGGGCCAGTGTCTTTTTTTATCCTCCACAAGACATTGCATAGCATTAACATTGGTTACAAAGCATATGTAAAGTATAGACTTAAGTACATGGAGCCAGGTATGAATGATTCAGATAAGGTAAAAAAAAAAAAAGCCTGTGCAACATAAACCATACTGAGAGCAATTTAACATAAGCAGGGTTTACCATATTATTTATTACACTTAACATACTTCTACTATGTACTTCTTTGGTTTAATAAAGAAAAAAACAAGATCTATGGTTGTGAAAGATTGTTTTGATAAGTTTTTACTATTTGTACTAGTTCTCAGCATTCCATATTAAAAATGTTGACTACTTATTATGCAGAAAGGCTAATACTGATGTTGGGTTATTTTCTTTAGAAGCCTTATTTGAGTTCTGTTTGTTCAGCTCATTTGCAAAATTCTCATGAAGGCACCCTTTAGTTTTCCATCAGGGCACAGAACCAAAATGTTGGTAATGACATCACCACTATTCCCAAGCCCTTTGTTTACATGTAGCTCTTAGCTGGGTGTCCTCCTGGCCAACAGCTGAATGGGGCCGGGAATCGGGATACAGTAGTGTGCAGAAAACTGTCCTATACCTGACAGCTTCTCAGAACAGACATACGGTACTTCATTCTAAGTACTGGCGTTACTCTGTATGCAGGCTCTGAGCTGATTTAATTACCTAATCTGGAGGCAATTCTTTAAGGGCTTGCTGACCTGCTGCCATCATTATACAGTGGCAGTTTGGCTCGTTCCTGTGGACCGTCGTAGCTGTACGTCAGTCCCTTTTAGTAAACACACACATCCCTGTTCTGTTCTGAGAGAAGATGCAGATTGTGAGTTCCAACAAGCTGGCAACCATGATCTGTCATCTCCTGTAGTGATTCCCCTCCCCCACAGTTAGAACACGCATTAGGGAACACAGTTAACCCCTTGAACACCCTCTAGTGTTAACCCTTTCCCTGCCAGTGACATTTACACAGTGCACATTTATAGCACTAATCACTGTATAAATGTCAATGGTCCCAAAAATGTGTCAAAAGTGCCGGATATGTCCGCCATAAGGTCGCAGTCCGATAAAAATCGCAGATCACCGTCATTACTAGTAAAAAAATAATAATAATAAAAATGCCATAAATCTATCCCCTATTTTGTAGACGCCATTACTTTTGCGCAAACCAAATATATATATATATACACTTTTTTGCAATTTTTATTATCAAAAATATGTAGAAGAATACATATCGGCCCAAACTGAGGAAAAAAAATGCCTTTAAAACAAAAAAGTGGGGCTATTTATTACAGCAAAAAGTGTTTTTTTTTTCAAAATTTACACTCTTTTTTTGTTTATAGCGCACAAAATAAAAAACACAGAGGTGATCAAATACCACCAAAAGAAAGCTCTATTTGTGGGGAAAAAAGGACATACATTTTGTTTGGATACTACATTGCACGACCGCGCAGTTGTCAGTTAAAGTGACGCAGTGCCGTATCGCAAAAAATGGCCTGGTCATTGAGCAGCCAATTCTTCCGGGCTGAAGTGGTTAAGAAGCTATCACTGCCACAGTAACCGTTTCTTACAGTGGCAATAGTAAGAACTACCTAAATTTGCTACATATGTTGGTAATGTTACTGACACTGGCTCAAATGTTTGCCTGAATTAGGCCTGGTAGTTCTAAATGAAACCACCACCAGAAAATTGTTATTACTTTATTGAAACCCCTGAAAGTGATCTGGGATGTTTCTATGCTGTATTATCTGCCAGACTCTGTTGAGTTGAGGGCTGTGTCTACGGTACATCAGGGATTAACTCTCTATGTTCATGAGAAAATATTTAGAGATTTTGAGATCTAAAGATATACAGTATGATGAGCCGGATTCTAGAAGAGATCTAGCTGTTTCTTCAGTGGGACCACTAGAGCTGGGAAAAGTGGGGATGCACAAGAACTTGGTCTGAAGTCCTGCAGTTGATCACTCTTCCCCCCAAACTAGATCTAGGCTTAAAAACATTAAATTATGTTTTTAAATCCTCATCAGCTCTATCTACATTTGGAACTCACGCTTCACTATGCTGCCCAAAGACATATATTCAAGATCATTTAGCCTTATGTAGTACTAATAACTTGATCATGACAAATGCAAGGATCTGCAGATGATAATGAGTTTTGAGAACAATGCATGTGCAATGTGTGTTGGCTAAACTGTTTGGAGATTCAATCAAGGACACACATAACAGAAGAACAATAACGAGGAAAAAATGGAAGACAGTTGTTACTCCCTTCCTGAACAAAGACCCTCATGCCAGGACCACTAGGAATTATTTAATAAAAGCTGCAGATTGAAAACATTTTGAAAACAATGTTTGAATTGAAATGTATATGTTAAAAGTTATAAGGGATTTTAACGGTTGGGTTTACCTTAGGTAGTGAGGAATTTAACTGCCCTAGCACCCCCTTCCTCCTTGCCTATTAAAAAGTACATGCGTTATAGACGTCGCATGGGCCACAAACAGCTTCTCCAGTTCATCTGTCTGAACATGTGTTTGAGGAAAGGGTAGAGAAACACAACAAATAAAATGAGCAGGCTACATTGTTACCCTGTTGCACATCTGTATCTGTAAGAACATGTTCCTTTAAATAGGCAGGATTAGGGAGAATTGACTGGCGCATATTGTGTGAAAATCACATAGTTGAACTTGCTGTAGCTAAAGTCATTGTGGTACCTTCTGAACAGCATGGACTTTACTTTTAGGGCCTCTTTACAACTAAGAATTCTGTTGCAATGCATTCATGTGGGCTAAACTAAATCAGTGACCCCATTTTTACCAATGCAGTGTATCACAATACCAAGTTTTCACATTGTGGTTTACTGTGGTGCTTTGAGTTCTATAGTACAATGCTTTGGGGTGCCATTGACAATGAATGACACTGTGGCAATGTGTGTTGTAATAGCGTTACAGGTCCGAATTCAGGCAAAAAGTCAGCCCCGGTTCGTCCCGAAACAGAGAACTTGGATTGCACCGAACCCCTGCTGCGAGCCACATCCATCGGAGGTGTGAACCCAGCCTCAAGTCACCCAGAAACCCTGGGAGTCACCCTATATTTTAGGGTAGTCTTCCAGGAGCTCAGGATACCGAGTGCACAAGCAAGGTTTGCATTCCAAATACTGGGACTGTGTGGGCAAAGTGTTCTCCTGTCTGACAGTTCAACTGCAAAGTTCTGAACTAATGCATTAGAGAGGCAGAGCATTATGGGGCGTGTAATCAGGTAAATAAACCAAAGAACACCAATGATTCTATGGTGTTCATTTTGGTCCCATGGGATTGGCACCTATTTTACTTTCACTGACATGATTTTGCACCTATTTTTTTCCAATGACACACATGATTGGCACTTATTTTACTATGAATAACATTAATTATATCACTGATTTACTCTCACTGACATTAATGGTTGGCATTCAATTTTTTTACACTTATGCCAATTATTAGGGCTTTTTTTTACTTCCACTGATCCCCAGATAGAACTTTTTTACTCACATTTACATATACAAATGGGGCTTATTTTACTCCAAATTACAACAGGGATGGCACTTTTTTTATCCTACTAACAATAACATTTTGGGCCTATTTCATCCCATTTACAAATATAATTGGCACTAATTTACTCCCACTGACATCAATTGTTGGCACTTTTTAAACTCAAACTTACACCTGCAGCTTTACTCACACTGATGCCAACATTGGCACTCATTTCACTCATACAATGAATAATACATTATTAGATTATGTAGCACAGATTCTGAGCAGTCAGCAGCAGTCTGGAAATAATTAATTTCAGAATTATCTGTCTGCATATTTATAAAATCACATGTGTAATGGATTTTGATGGAGTGTTTAGTTTGCGAACAAGAGAATTTTGTAAACCCATGTATGTCATGGATATTGGTTATTTCAAGAATTGCCTGCATGGGGAAATCTTTGTATGGGAATTGGAATGTTTATACAGAAAGGTGAGTTTCTTAGAAAACGATACTCCATAATCAAATTAGCTACACCCTATATTCAAATAGGCCCACTTATTGTTTGCTTTCTTTGTATAAACTTCAAAGTTATGTTGCTGTCTTTGGCCACAAAAACAAAAATCAACTTCTAAAAAGATGATTGATTAGAAACCTGGGTCATATATTTCTTCTCTGTCAGTAAGTCTTTACACAAATATAGTCATAAATGTGCATACACAATTTAAATGTATGTACATTCTGTAAGAAGTGTACTGTAGCAAACTCTATTAAGAATTGTCAGTTCACATCTTTCTTCTACATGAACAATGAAGTGGAAGTCTTCAATAATAAGAAAGAAAAATAAGGGAAAAAAAGAGCCTCTACTTGATGATTGTTGTCACACGCGCTCTTAATTTGATTTTGTAAATGTCAGCAGGAGTTGGTTTCGGAGTTGCTCATTTATTGCTCACTGCATATTTAATCTTGCTGAAAATCTGCACAGTGAGAATAGATTTATTGTCAAAGCACTGCAGACACAGCCGGTGGCTGTGTGTGTGACTGTGTATCCTTTCACATACCCACAGTCTTGTTAACAGAATATTCAGCTTTAAAGAAAGACAGTACATCAGGGTATTCCAAGCTTAAAATTAATGTAAGGCATTGCTTTACTTGCTTTGTTTTAAAATAAACTGCAACATAATGCTGTGAATCAAATGTGAGTTACCCTGGAGTTACATATGATTAGATGCTTTACAAAAAGACATATGACCTTCATGCTATTTCTGAACAGAAAACCCATACAATTTTGACTCATGCCTCAACTAACCCTTTAATGGCATAGACTAGAATTGGCATATATTGTGTTTTTGATTAACAACAGTATGCATTGAAAATCTTATGTGTAGTTCCTTAATGTGACTCTGATGTGAAAATGATATGATATATTTACAACAAAGAATAATGTAAATACAGTACAACATTGGATTGCGAGTAATGAAGTTTACGAGGGTTTCGCATTACGAGCTATTTAAAAAAAATCCTGACTCGATTTTCCAGCATTGTCTCGCAAGATGAGCAGGATTCAAGCCACTTGGGTTTGCAGTCCCGTATGTGGTCCGAGGTGCGGGGGCGCAGGTGAGGGGGCGGGGGCGCCGCACTTCTGGTCCCATGCGGTACTGCAAACACCGGTGCCTCCGCACCTCTGGCCACATACAGTACTGCATACACCAGCAGTGACTGTGGAACAAATTATCTGAGTTTTAATTGACTCTTATGGGAAAACTTGCTTTGATATATGAGTGCTATGGATTACAAGAATGCTTCTGGAAAGAATTATGATCATAATCCAAGGTACTACTGTACTTACCTGTCCAAATGTACTGTTCGCCTACTGCACTCTACAGTAACTGTGTCCTGTAGTAATGTGGAGGTCAGCAGGAAGAATCACTGAGCACAGAAGGGGACCAGCAGATCGACACTTCCAGGAGTGTTGATATCCAAAGAGATGTCAGGTGAGCGATATGGATTTACTTTCTGCTTTGCAGGAAGAGCTTTTGTTGACACTTTCAGTTTAGTGACAGAATCATACATTTTTAAAACAGTTTAGCTGAAAAAGGAGTGAGAACAGAAGTTTTGGTTTTCTATTCTATTTGGACTCAGTGAGTAGACACCATAGTGAGCATTTAATCCATCTGTCTGTTGATAAGGTTTCATAAAAAAAAGTTACTTATTTTGTGTACCACACTGTCTGGGAGATGTGACTATAGAGTCTTTAGGCTATCAGGATTTTTTGCTTGCTATATAGTTAAGTCACATTCTTTCTGATGATACAAAGTGAAGCAGGGCAATAACTTCACAACAAGATGTGAAAACCTTACAGGAGGACCTCAATAAAATAATGGGTTGGGCAAATACATGGCAAATGAGTTTTAATGCTGAAAAATGTAAAGTAATGCATTTAGGTGCTAAAAATACAAATGCAAGTTACTCGCTAGGGGGCAACCTCTGGGAGAATCCAGGATATGGAAAGATATGGAGGTCCTAGTAGATGACAGGCACAGAAATGGCATGCAATGCCAAGCTGCTGCAAACAAAGCCAACATAATATTAACATGCATTAAAAAATGGAATACACTCCAGATATAAAACTAGAATTCTGCCACTCTTTCAAGACGTTGGCCCGGCCGCAACTTCAGTATAGTGCTTTAACTGAATAGAGTCGAGAGAAGGGAAACAAAGCTAAGGGACTGTTATGGGAAAAGACTACAAGCAATAAACGTATTTTCTCTGGAGAAGAGATGCTTGAGAGGAGATATGATAGCGATATACAAATACCTTACAGGTGACCCCAGCAAATGAAAAAAACGTTTCAGTGGGAGAGAGTTTAAAAATACATGCGACCATTCATTGAAACTAGAGGAGAAGTGGTTTAACCTTAAACTGCGTAAAGGGTTCTTTACTGTCAGAATGGTGAGGATTTGGAACTCCCTTCCACAAGCAGTGGTATCAGCAGGGAGCGTTGCTAGTTTCAAAAAACTTTTAGACAGGCCTCTTAACGATCACAACATACAGGGTTATGGAATTTTATATTGACGTAAACTCACACACACACACCACAGGTTGAATTGGATGGACTGGTGTCTTTATTCAACAGTAACAACTATGTACCATGTAACATGTGTTTCAAATTAGGAATGGTGCATAGTGAATGTTTATGTGTTTATGGAATTCTGTTTGTTATTGCATACAATGACTGCACAGAAGTAGTTCAGAGGCACATCTGCAATACAATGCATTGAAATGTGCTGTGGTGTGTGTGTACTCACAAAGCAAAAATCATGTAAAACTTAAAAAAATAAAGTATCTTTTAATCCACTACGATGCAGTCAAAAGTAAAACACGTTTAGAACCTCAGCAGTAAAATGCTTTATTAATTATTTCTTTAATTATATTTAGGGAACACTTACAATTAATACCCACTCCAAAAACAAAATATAAATGTAAGTTGCACAGTGACAGGGCTAAAACAAGCAGAGCATAGCGTTCCTATTACCTAGCCTTAGAAAATTGGTTTCGATATCTGATCTTATTGCATTTCATACTTATTTAAGGCTCTATGCCATGGACGTCTGATAAAGCAAACCAAATCATTATGTTCAAAATTGCCAAGGTCAACTAGTATATTGCCTGTGTATGAGTAGAAAATATATTATTGGCATCACAAATTGTTCTGAATTCCACACTCACTGAATTCATTTTAGTTATTTCAACATACACACTGCACATAAACTTGTACATACATATATGTTGTATTGGGGCAGATTGGAGCAATATAGTCTAATGCTAAAGGTTTTCCAAGAAAAAACTCCCATTTGCAGAGTGTCAAATTTATGGCAAATGGCAAATGTATACTGTACATCAGTGATCTCCACTATAAGTTTATTCGTACTGCTGTAAAATGACAAGTAGACTGCAGGGCTCTGCTAATCCAAATTTCACATACTTGTAGGAGGAAAAAAACCTGAAGATTTGGAGTGATACTCTGTACTGGCTAACTTAAGTTATTAAAGATGCAAGCTTTCAGGATGCCTTAGATCCCTTCTTCAATTGAATTGTACCGTATAAAGCCTGAAGAAGTGATCCCTTCTTCAAGTGAATTGTATAAAGCCTGAAGAGGTGATCTAAAACATCCTGATAGCTTGCATCTTTAATAACTGTAGTTAGCCAAAAAAAAGTGTATAACTTAAACACCAAACTTTTGATTAATGGCTAACACAGTACTCTACTACAGTAAGTAAAAAGCATAAACAATCTTTAAAGAGCATATCCATTTTTGGGGTAAAAAAGTAGCAAATAAAATAAAAAATACAATTGTGACACAAGCCATCTTTTAATTAAATGATATTAAGAATGAGCTTTCCTTTTTAATCTGTAAAATGTAATGCAATATGGCAACCTGGAGGTGTACTGTACACAGCTTGGTGTACAGAACCCCCTCCCAGAAATGTAGTTACCTGCTTGTGTGATTGGCTCCCTGATTGTCCCAGAAGTCTGCACTAAGATACATGTCAGATTATAAGCATTCTCTGCTACAAAATGTTTTATTTTTCGTGAAATACTTCCAACGGGTTAATCACATTGAAAGTTATTCAGACCCTGCTAATTGTCTCATTAAAACACTGCAAGTGCATCAACTGATTGAAAAAAAAAAAACACTGCCATTCACATTCACTTTGTACATTGACACAGACAAACAGCTTTTCCTTCAGAGCAACAAAAGGTAGAAATCTGAAACAAAATGTGTTATAATCCCTGCAATGTACATTGATCACCCAGAGGGGATTTTTTTACTCTTTAACTGTAGCAAAAGTCACAAGATAGAGTAGGAAAGGGTAACCCATCCTTTCCATTTTTATGCTGTCTATATCCACAATGGAGAGATTGAGCTTTTCTATCTGTTCCAGTGATCATTGTAATTGGGCCTGAAAATTTTGGAAAATCAAAAATTTTGAGCTGTCACCGTAACAGTACAAAATAATTTTTTTTTTTCATGGGGACACTGGGGGTATTTCCCTAATTTTCAAGAGATTTCCGACGCGGGAACGACGGCCATACTTAACATTGACTAGGCCAGCTATTTGTTCGACAAACTTTACGCCGGAAAAAGCCTTACGGAAAAAAATGCGCCGGGCGCATGTACGTTTCTGAATCGACGTATCTAGTCATTTGCATATTCTACGCCGAACTCAACGGAAGCGCCACCTAGCGGCCAGCGGAAATATGCATCCTAAGATACGACGGCGTAGGAGACTTACACCGCTCGTATCTTAGCGTAATTTAAGCATATCTGGTTTCCAGAATACACTTAAATTTACAACGGCGTAGATTCAGAGTTACGACGGCGTATCTACTGATACGCCGGCGTAACTGTACCTGAATCTAGCTATGAGCCCTCTGGCATAAGAGGAATACATGGAATAAAACTGGTGGCTGTACAATTATTGGGAGAACAGGGAATCGCCACCAGGGTGTAAATGTGACTTTTACAGAACATTGGACATCCAGGTGCTTGACTTGATTACACAGACCTCTTACATTCCAGGAAAGAATGACATAACATTTATCTATAAGGTTCATGTAAATAAGGTTCATGTAAATAAGTAGCTGACCCTCATGCGACCAACTGTGACCTAGGTAACATACAAGACAATCCCACTGTGCAGAGAAAATCTAGTCCCAAGGGAAGAATATGATCCATCTTGAGTAGAGATGACCAGGATAAGTACATAGACATTATGAGACCACAGTGAGTAGAGGAAAATGAAGGTGAGTAGCAGTTTGCAGGCAAATAGGACCAAAAACCGAAAGAACTTATGAACCAACTTGGCCCAAGACAGCAAATAAGGCACAAGGTAACATCCACGTGGAATAACATTGGGGGATAACATATCAGCCAATCTACTCGGTGTATGAGGCCTCACAATGACAGAGTGCAAGTCAGTTTTGAATTCAGTAGATGATAACCAGGCTCTTGCATAAGTTTTCCCTTGACAAAGGAGCCTGGGGCACAAGCTTAGGGATAATGTGAAACCGTAGAAAGGTAAAATTCTCAAGTAGGTAAGCAATGTTTTGTGGCCAATTCCCGAAGGGTATTCTCCTCACGATCCAGCCACTGTGCAGCCAAGGATGGTTTCTCAAAAAAGTGGACTTCTCTACCACCCGTAGCCTGGCTGGGTACAGTATGGCTTATTGTGATTCCAAGTCATGTAGCCACTTCTTGATGTCATTGAACTGAGCCCTCTGTTTCTGGACTTCTGCTTCTGGAGCAGAAAAGTCAGGAAATAGTGAAATTTTGAAATTATCCAGTACTAGAATGATACCCAGGGTAACATCTCTGTCCTTGCAGTCTAAGATTTTGAACAAGAAAGGGTGAGGAGGGGTACCAGGAAGTAAAGGGGCACATTGGGACTATGCGCCCATTCCACAGAGAACTTCGGGGAAAAGGAGTCCTTCCCGAAGGTGTTTAATAGCCAGTGCTCGATGAAAGTAACCAGGTTTTTACCCTCAGCTTTTTCAGAAATTCCAATTTTTCAAGGTCTTCCAGCATTGCTGCATGTTTGGTTACAGCAGTATTATACTCTAGGGTACTGAGATGACCTTCCAAGGCCGCAGTGAGATCTCTAAGTTTCTGCATATCTTGATGAATAAAATAAACTTCTGCTTTAACCCCTTTAATATCTGTAAATTATATAATATGTGATAGAAGTAATGCAATCAGTAACCTCTGAAATAATATATATATATATATATATATATATATATATATATATATATATATATATATATATATATATATATATATATATATATATATATATATATATATATATATTAAATCCAGTACATTTTTTATTGAAATTTAATACAGTGGACAAAAAATCAAAGCACAGTACATAAATACTACCCAAATACAATCATAATACACATATCACTGAATAAACTATAAACACACCCTCCCCCACTCCCATACTCCAATCTCTCTATCTATTTCCCTTCTCTTACTATATGACTCCTTCCAAATCGGGCCTAGAGCATCCATCTATCTTCTCCATATAGTCTCAAATTTCCCTTGGCAACCTTGATGCAGAAAAATATATTTATTTTTTTAGCAGGGTTTCCTTTATTTGCATTCTCCATTCCTCCACTGTTGGTGGATAAACTGAAATCCATTTTTGTGCTATTAACTTGTGAGCTTGAAACAGACTTCTTACTATTGTAATATAAGCACAATCCGGGACACTAGATTCCTCTATTATTTAACCTCCCTGGCGGTATGATTCTTTCAGAAAAAACATGCTGAAAGCGGTACCATTATTTGCAAGGAAATTTGGCGTTTTATATTGTAGGTCTGTCATTTTTAGAAATAACTCACTTAAATCTGACCAAACAAGCTTCTAATAGGCATCCCGGGTATGACATTTTTTTAAAAACAAAATTATAAATTATAATATAATAAATAATTATAAATAATTATAACAAATAATAATATAATTATAATAAAAAATATTCAATAATGTAATCAAATCAAAATCACTGAAATTTGCTCAGTTGCAGAATTGTTGCTGTCATTATTTTTTTTTTTTTATGACGAATTTCCCCACAAATCGCTATCGCACAATTCTGCAAGTGATTATAATTTATTATCGCTGGTTTTTAGCTGATCTAAAACTATTTTTGACATAAAGGGACACTTTTGGTTGCTATGGACAATCTACAGTTTGCAGGGAGAAAGAAACGTTTTTATTATACAAAATGACATGCATGACACAGGACAGACCACTAGGGACAACGGGGGTGTGTTTTTTTTACATACAGTACTGTAATCTATAAGATTACAGTATACTGTATGTATAGTGTTTGTTTACTTTTTTGAATTTGGCGCCGTTCTCCGTCCCCGTGCGTCGTAACGTCGCAGGGAACGGAGATCGGCGTCACACGGAGGCACTGTGTGAATCGAGCGAGGACCTGCTCGCTCACACAGCGCGGTGGCATCGCTGGATCCAGGGACAAGGTAAGTAAAACTCCCTGTACATCCAGCGAGGCGAGCCCGAGTCTGACTCGGGGTTACCGATCCTAGCCCAAAAATCTCACCCCGAGTCAGACTCGGGAACACCGCCCAGGAGGTTAACAAACATATGCCAGGTTCTAATGGTAATTTTATTCTGAAGAGACTATTAACCACTTCATATCCCGCGTATAGTCAAATGACTATCCTGGGCAGGCGTCATATGACATCCTCAGCTTCACGCCAGTATAGAGGGTGTGTGCAGGCCCCCACCACATCACCGAGGAGCTGATGCCCGTGCCTGGTGGCGGCGATGTCTGCCAAGCACCCGCGATTGCATGTGACAGAGCAGAAATATGGATACATACAGATCCATGTCTTGTCAGGGGAGAGGAGACAGATCGTGTGTTCCTAGTATATAGGAACACCGATCGGTCTCCTCCCCCAGTCAGTCCCATCCCCCCACAGTTAGAACACACAGTCAGGGAACACATTTAATCCCTTACCTGTCAGCGACATTTATACAGTAACCAATGGCTATTTATAGCTCTGATCACTGTATAAATGTCAATGGTTTAAAAAAAGTGTAAAAAGTGTCTGATATGTCCGCCGCAATGTCTCAGTCCTGATAAAAAACGCAGATTGCTGCCATTACTAGTAAAAAAAAATAATAATAATACAAATGTCATAAATCTATCCCTTATTTTGTAGACGCTATAATTTTCACGCAAACCAAACAATATATGCTTATTGCGATTTTTTTACCAAGAATACATATCGGCCTAAACTGAGGAAAAAAAGAAAAGAAAATTGGGATATTTAATATAGCAAAAAGTAAAACATATTCGCAAAAAATGGCCCGGTCAGGAAGGGGGTAAATTCTTCCAGGGGTGAAGTGGTTAATAGTCTCAATTATGCCCTGCCAACATCGGTGGAGTTTAGGGCCTCTCCATAGCATATATATGAAGTTTCCAGGGCCTCCCCTACATCGAGGACACATAGGGGAACTCTACAATTTAATTTAAATAGTTTCTCAGGAGTATAGTATGACCTATGTAAAATGAATAATTGCGCAAGATTTTGCATAGTGGACAGAGATACACTAGGGACCGTTGACAGAGCCATTATCCAATGGTCGCCTGACAATGGTCCCGGGTCTCGTTCCCGCTGAGCCCTTGAGGGAATATCTACAGAATCTTTAAACTTATTATATAGTACCCCATATAATCGTGATATAAGACCTTGAATATGCCCTTTAATATCTAATAATGATATTATTGTCGAATGATTATGTTTAAATTCAAAGGAATGGGTCTGAGCCTGTATGTCGTGCCTGAGTTGAAGATATTGGAAAAACCTTTGCTTTGTAATTCCATATTGCTCCATTATTTGAGCAAAGGATTTTAAACTGTCATTCTGAAACAGCTGGTTCAAATATATCAACCCCTGATTGTTGCCATAGCTCAAACACCTGCAGTTTTTGCAGTTACTCACAATTTACATCATTCCATATTGGGGTATAACATGTATAACCTGTAATGTTAGTTAAACTTTTTATTTCTTGCCATACTTTATCAAAAAGTTTACCTGTCGAAAATCCTTTATCCCTTTGCAAGTTATTTGTCACCAACAAGTTGATCAGTGTATGTTCCCTACATAATGGTAATAGCAGACACTGCATAAGATCAGAATCCACAAACCAAAAAATTGTTGTAAGTGTGAGGCTAAAAAAAATCTTTTAAGAACATCTCTAATACCCCGTACACATGATCGGAAATTCCGACAGTAAAAGTCCGATGTGTGCTTTTGAACAAAAGTTCAGACCGTGTGTATGCTCCATCGGACCTTTGCTGTTGGAATTTCTGCCAGCAAAAGATTGAGAGCTGGTTCTCAAATTTTGAGATGTAAAAAAGTCCTATTGGAAAATCTGATCGTCTGTAGCAATTCCGACGCGCAAAATTCCAACGTATGTTTGGAGGCAATTCGACGCATTCTCGGAAGCATTGAACTTAATTTTCTCGGCTCGTCATAGTGTTGTACGTCACCGCATTCTTGGCGGTCAAAAGAACTTTTGTGTGACCGTGTTTATGCAAGCCAAGCTTGAGCGGAATTCCTTGGGAAAAACCATCCAACATTTTTCCGACGGAAAATCCGATCGTGTGTACAGGGCATAAGTGTAGGCTTCGGTCCATTCAGATCCTGGGCTTGTAAAGCATGCAGAGGAAACATAGCTGTCAATGTACTCATGGTGTTCCAGTCTGGCAAAGAGACAGCAAAATCATCCAGAGGCATCGTGTCATCTGATTCTGAGTGTTCTCCACTGTAAGCACTATTGGCAGCAGGTTGTAATGGAAGGCCTTTGGCAGCAGGTTTTGCAAATAATTTCTGTGTGACTTCCCTGCACTTTTCCTTTGCTGTCTAAAAAGGCAGGCTGCTATCTTGGGCCACGTGCTCTGCCACGGGACCGGTAGTGGAGCCATGTTTAGACATGTCTGCCAGCCGCAGGAGAACGATCAGATGACAGCTCAAGTAGCAGGCTATTGGGCTCGGGTAAGGTAGATAAGCTGCCAGCAGGATCATTAGTCAGATACCGGACAGAGAGAGCAGACCCAGCGTCCGGCTACAACATTTGCCAAACTATGCCCCATGGAAAACCCTCATGTCATAATGTTTGTTCTACTTTGAGGGGAGCATCACTAGGCATGACCACAAGTATGTAGGGAAAAAGGAAAGACCATAACCTTGTGAAATCTCTGGAAAAGACAAATATGGAGAGAGAGCTGTCTAATAAATTAATACAAAAATCTGTGTGGTGTTTTTTTTTTACTTTACATTTTCCCCCAGGTGAATGGGTAGGGGTACAATGTACCCCATACTCATTCACATAGGGTGCGGGGCCGGCATCTGGGGGCTTCCTTATTGAAGGGGGCTCCCAGATTCCGATAAGACCCTGCCTGCATACCCTGACAACCAACGGCAAGGGTTGTTGGGAAGAGGCCCTTGTCCCTATCGACATGGGGACAAGAGTGCTTTGGGGTGGGGGGGCAGTGCTTAATCATGTCCATTCTTCCAGCCTCTACTATTTGGTAGGGAACATAGGCTGGTAGGGCTATGCATTTGGGGAGGAAAAGGTACTTGCTTTTCTCCTGGTGTAGTTACCAGCCACTGAGAAGGTATCTTGCAGGGACTAATTTGCGGACTCTCCATCTCTTTTTCTGATGCTGGGCAGAGGCCAACAGCACTCTGCCCCATAGCCAGCGCTTCTGCTAGGGGCACATATACAACGGTAGAGTTCAGCAGCAGCTTCTGCTGGGGGGATAAATACTGGGTTAGTGTCCAAGTGCTGGGCAACCAGCTTACTGAGTTCATCCCTCGGACTCCCTGGATCTAACTCTGAGGGTGGGCAGAGGCCAGCGGACTTCTGCCCTGCAGCCAGCGCTTCTGCTGGGGAGATAAATACTGGGGTAGTGTCCAAGTGCTGGGGAAACAGCTCACTGAGGTCATCCCTCAGACTCCCTGGATCTAACTCTAACTGTGGGCAGAGGCCAGCGCCACTCTGACCCGTAGCCAGCGCTTCTGCTGGGGGGATGAACATTGGGGAAGTGTCCAATTGCTGGGGAGGGAGAATTGCTTCCTCCACTCCCGGTGGGGATATCTGCGGTTGGGGAAACGGCTCATGAAGATAATCTCTCAGACTCTCTGGATCCAACTCTTTTTCTGATGCTGGGCAAAGGCCAGCGGAACTCTGCCCTGTAGCCAGCACTTTTGCTGGGGCACCGGATGCAATACTCTGGCCTTGCTGCTGATCACCATTTACCAGCCTTGCAGCACCCGTCTCAACTCCCCCTTCTAAAACCTTTATATTATTAGCTTGTCTCGCTGCCTGGGGTGCGTTCCGGCATTCTAGCACTCGCAGTGCCCTCTGTATCATCGCCGCTTCTTCCATTGCGGTTAGGACGGGAAAATGTAGGGGCACCCCTGGCCCCATTTGCTCCGCATCTTTATGACTGTCCGCTATTTCTCCTGGACAGTCCCAAGCAATGGGAGCCATGCCAGGCTGCTGATCACTGTCAAACAGCCGCTTGTATGCAATCTCTAGCTCCCATTCCTGCTCAACCAGGAACTCCAATTCCTCCAGGTCACACGCCTCTTCAGGAAGGTTCAGCACCTCATCTCGGAAGTTCAGGATGTTTTCCAGCCACCACTCCTCATCACTCCCAAAGTCTGGGTCTCCTTACATTTTTTGATGGAGCAGCCCCACGCTGCCGTAGCCAACACCTTCTGTCGAGCTGCCATCTGCTGTACCTGGCCACAGTTGAGCCGCGTCGGGCTGCCATCTCCTTCTGGACCAATCTTCCGAGCTCAGTCTTCCACTCATCTCACGGTCGTTCCCTCAGGAACACCTCTCGCGCACAATACTGCGTCCAGTACATCTCTGTGGAGAAGGGAAGGATCCCTGATGGTGCCTCTCGTGGCTTAGCGTTTCATGCCAGAGTTGCCAGCAGATCATGTTTCCCCAGTCGAGCAGCCTCCTCCCGAACTCCGTTTTCATGCTGGCCGGTCCCTGTATTGCTCCTCGGTGGCTGCCCGGATCTTGAATCCTGGTGGTGCTTTGGATGTCCTGGACTGCAGGAGACATCCCACTGCTGCCACCACTGTGATGGATCTCGCATACCCCAGGTGGGCACATCCGCCAGACCTGTGTCTCTTGTCCTCCAAACGCACCCACAGCCTGCAGATTCGCCATAACCAGCCCTTAACCCCTCAATCACGAGACAATCCACACAGGTGTTGAGGGTTAAACATGTAGAGCATAAACTGTTTATTAAATACAAGACATACACTTTTACACACAGTTAGAGACACTCCCCTTAGCTTTGTCATAGAGGGGAGGGGGTAGGGGACAAGGAACAACCAATGGGAACTGAACACGTGTACATTGACTACAGATAAACAAAGGGATTATGGTAAGCAGGCAGCCTCTCAATACACATCCCCTGCGGAGAGATGTCTCCAGTCCAGACCGTTGTCTATGTGACATTTACCAACACAATTAGACACAGCAACAAGAGGGGGGGATGGGGAGAAGGGATGTAGCATTACATTTCATTATCTCAATGCCAGCTTGTCCCCAGGTCTCCAGTCTCTTCTGGGCCATAATCTGTGTGTAGGAGGCCAGCACACAGTCCCTTCCAAAACACACAGTGACAGAGGGTTCTGTCACAGTACCCCTACCATTTACATAAGGGGGGTTGGGACCTGGAGGTCCTCTTGTTAAAGGGGGCTTCCAGATTCCAAATAGCCCCTCGCCCACAGACCCAACAACCACAACCCAGGGTTGTCAGGAAGAGGCTCTTGTTCCCACTGACATGGGGACAAGATGCTTTGGGGTGGAGGGTGCAAAGCCCCCTGCCCCAAAGCACCCATCCCCCCATGTTGAGGGCATGTGGCCTGGTATGGTTCAGGAGGGGGCGCTCACACGTCCCCCCTCCTATACTGGCCTCCAGGCTGCATGCTCGGATAAGGGTCTGGTATTTATTTTGGGGGGACCCCACACTAATTTATTTTTAAAATGTTGGCGTGGAGTTCCCCTAAAATCTATACCAGACCCAAAGGACCTGGTATAGATTTTGGGGGGCCCCAATGCTGGTTTTTGTTTTTTTGTTATTATTTAGTGTGGAGTTCCCCTTAAAATCTATACCAGATTCAAAGAGCCTGGTATGGATTTTGGGGGGGGACCTCACGCCATTTTCTTTCTTAATTCTGTCATTGGGTTCCCCTTAATCACTTCAGTACACTGTATTATATACTTTGCACTGCACTATATACCCTGCATGGTATTATATGTACTACACTGACTGCCCTAGATATTCTCCACTGTATTATTATATATACTACACTGACTGCACTATATACTCTCCACTGTATTATTTATACTACACTGACTGCACTATATAATCTGAACAGTTTTATATCTTTTACACAGACTTCACTATATACACTGAACTGTATTATATATGTAGCGCTGGGCCCATGGGGCTGCTACATGTTACAGCATCCACACATTTCACCCTGCTCCCAGACATCCATTAGACACACTTCTCAGTCAATGAACAGTCTCTTGCTTGTTTTTGTTGTTTTTAGTGAGTAGTGAGTAGGAACTGCTAACTTACAGTATAGGGTTTCCAGTCTGGATCTCTTCATGGCTCACACAGTATGCTGAAATCTTTATTTTTCTATAAATTATTTCTGTTCTCGACCTGCAAAAATGTGGCCTAGTAAATCTGCTTGGATAATGTGCAATGTAATCCTAATTTCTTCATTTTAACATAGCTATTGGAGGTCCTGTTCAAAATGGAATTTGCTACAAATTATTAAATATTGAATACATGGGCACAAAAAAAAATGGGGGGAATTTGTCTGTGCAAATATTGCACTGTAATGTTGATTTCCAGGTGTGCCTAGTACAAATAAATACATAAATAAACAAATAAATAAGGGGCATGTGGGCACAACAAATACTTTGGGAAACTTTTCTGGAAATATATTAATTAATAATGAATTTCTAATATATTTCTTCATGCTAAATTTGTTCAAAATGAGGCCTAGCAAAGAGTTTAAACACAATGCACATATGCATATTGTGAGATTGTATTCTTCAAAATAATTTCAATTGGCTTTTGTGAGTCCTGTTCAATATGGAGGCTAGTCAAAGTATTTAACAACTGTTTGTGTACCTAGTAGGATATTGTAGGTGATTGTTTCAGAAACAATTAAGATATTTATACAGTATAATTATTATGTTTTAAATACAAGTGTCAGGACCTGGATCACCTGCTGGTGACACTGTGCTTCCCAGAGCAGATGGTTGTAGTTTGCGTGTCCACCAGCAGGCAGAAGACCCCAGTAATGAGTTTCCACCTGATGCTGGCTGCTGGGAGAGTAGTTAGGTCCTCCCTAATGCCTCTTGCTTCAATGTTTTGGTTGCTGCCATTATCCTCCTGATCTTGCGCATGCCCTGTTTGTTGTACCCTGTATCCTGAGTGTAGCCGCGCAGATCTGGCCATCTCTGTTGCTGATTCCTGACACCCACCCAGCTATTTCATGCATAGTCCTTTTCCCTCATGCAAAGGGCTGTTACTTTTACCATGGTACTGTTGGCAGATGATAAATTCGGAAGAACTTCTTACATTTATTTCCTATTCAGTTGCTCAGGTAAAGCCTTGGAGCTAGGAGATTTCAACCAAACACATACCTGAAGGTTTATATCCTTTTTTCATTAATTTTATTTTTAATATTATTATATATGTTTTATATATTTTAATATGTGTTATATTTTGAATATTTCTTGGAAAATTGAGAAATCAGGGATGGGAGAGTGGTTTTGGTTTTAAAGTGTTTTGGTACACTCTTATTTGACTATTTTTTACACTTTTAAGAAAATGCAGAGTTCTACTGCTAAAAAAAGAAGCACACAAACAAATGTGCTGTTGGTTAGTTTGTACAATGTGAAGAGCATATTGTTTTCTTTTTTGGAGGGTAACATTTCTTGCAGCTTTTAAATCTGTTGTAGCTATCTATTCTACTTAAATCGGCTGTGTATTTTGCAGGCTGATTAGAGAAATTGGGTGTCACATCCTGTTTAATTTTTTTATTTGCTTTCTATTCACTACCTGACAAGGCTTAGAAAAGCAATATGAGAAGGTTTTCTTAAAGGTATAGTAGATCTTTTTTTTAATCAAAGTTTGTAGTAGTACAGAATGTCAAATTTAGAGTCTAATTTCACTGAAATCACCACTTATTACTACTTATAACGGAACCCCCTACATAATCTGAGCAGCGGTACAAACTATAGGACCTCCAACCAGGGGAGGGCTGGCAGCCTTAAGCCTGGGGGGCAAGTCCAATCGAGTGGCCCACTGTACTACTGAATCAGCTCACCATCCATGCCAACCGGGTTTTATAACATGTATTGATGTTATGAAGCAAGACAAATATGACACAGTAATGACAGCATGACCCCGATCTTGGTAAAGAGCCGATGACGCTGCTCTTTACCAATGTGATTGGCTATGTCCAATAACAGCTAATCACATGTATATTACAGCATGTGAGGAGAGGCGATCAGCAACATTTCCTCACAGTGGAGACTGTACAGACAATTAGGGCACCAATTACAGTGCAGCCCTAGCAGTGCCCAGCAAGTGATGTCAGTCTGTGCCCATCAGTGACACCAATCAGTGCTGCCTTTCAGTGCCCATCATTGCCACCCATCAGTGCCCTACAGTACCGCCCATAAGTTACACCAATCGGTGCCACCTATCAGTGCCACCACCTATCAGTGAACTTCAGTGAAGGAGAAAAGTTACTTACAGTGCCTTAAAAAAGTATTCATACCCCTTTTATTGGGGTTTTATGTGATAGAACAACACAAAGTGGCACATAATTGTGAAGTGGAAGGAAAATTATAAATGGTTTGAAAAGTGTGGGGTACATTTGTATGGCGCCCCCAGAGTCAATACTTTGTAGAACCGCCTTTCTCTACAATTACAGCGGCAAGTCTTTTGGGGATGTCTCTACCAGCTTTGCACTTCTAGAGAGGGACATTTTTGCCCATTCTTCTTCTTTGTAAAATATCTCAAGCTCTGTCAGATTGGATGGGGAGCGTCTGTGATCAGCAATTTTCAAGTCTTGCCACAGATTCTCAATGTGATTTAGGTCTGGGCTGTGACTGGGCCATTCTAACACATGAATATGCTTTGATTTAAACCATTCCATTGTAGCTCTGGCTGTATGTTTAGGGTTGTTGTCCTGCTGGAAGGTGAACCTCCGCCCCAGTCTCAAGTCTTTTGCCGACTCAAACAGGTTTTCTTCTAAGATTGTCCTGTATTTGTCTCCATCCAGCTTCCCATCAACTCTGACCAGCTTCCCTGTCTCTGCTGAAGAAAAGCATCCCCACCACATGATGCTGCCACCACCATGTTTCACAGTGGGGATGTTGTGTTCAGGGTGATGTGCAGTGTTAGTTTTCAGCCACACATAGCGTTTTACTTTTAGGCCAAAAAGACAATTTTGGCCTCATCTGACCAGATCACATTCTTCCACATGTTTGCTGTGTCAAAAACTGCAAATGGGACTTATGGCTTTCTTTCACCAATGTCTTTCTTCTTGTCACTCTTCTATAAATATCATATTTGTGGAGTGCACAACTAATAGTTGTCTTGTAGACCAGTGGTCATCAGCCCTGTCCTCAGGGCCCACTAACAGGCCAGGTTTTATGTATTACCATGGGAAGATGCAGACTACAATACAGCAATCACTGAGCAGCAAATTATATCACCTGTAATGTATTTTAGTTATCTTGCTATGTTATCTCAATGACCACTGCTGTGGACAGATTCTCCCACCTGAGCTGTGGATCTCTGCAGCTCCTTGCGTTATCCTGGGCCTCTTGGCTTCTTCTCGGATTGCTCTCCTTGCCCGGTCAGTTTAGGTGGATGGCCATGTCTGGGTAGGTTTGCTCTTGTGCCATACTCTTTCTATTTTCCGATGGATTGAACAGAGCCCTGTGAGATGTTCAAAGCTTGGAATATTTTTTTATAACTTAACCCTGCTTTAAACTTCTCCACAACTTTATTTCTGACTTGTCTGGTGTGTTCCTTGACCTTCATGATGCTGTTTATTAACTAAGATTCTCCAATAAACCTCTGAGGGCTTCACAGAACAGTTGTAGTTATACTGAGATTAGAACACGGGTGGACTCTATTTACTAAACTAGGTGACTTCTAAAGACAGTTGGTTCCCTTAGATCAGGTATCTCCAAACAGCGGCCTTTGCTAGCAGTTATCTGGCCCTTGGGGCACTATTCCTCCCACTGACATGAACAATGGAGCAATATTTCTCACTGATACCGATAATGGGATACAATTCCTCTTACTATTAGGGGCATTACTCCTTCTATTGACCACCAACTCTGAGGCCATATTTATTCTCACTGATGCTGGGCCCAGGACATTTTCTGCTCCCGCTGGCAACAATTTGGCCCTCCTAAAGTCTAAAAGACAATAAAATGGCCCTTTCTTTAAAAAGTTTGGAGACCCCTGCCTTAGATTTTAGTTAGGGTTATCTGAGTAAGGGGGGTTAAATCTAATTGTCCATCCACACTTTTCAGAATTTTTGGGAAAAACATTTTATAATTTTCCTTCCACTTCACAATTATGTGCCACTTTGTGTTGGTCTATCTCATAAAATCTCAATAAAATACATTTACGTTTTTGGTTGTAATATGACAAAATGTGGAAAATGCCAAGGCAATGTATTTACTAAAAAAAAAAAAGGGAAAAAAAAGGTTTTTTTTTTTTTTGGTATAAAACACTTATTTTTTTTTTTTATTCTGTTTTTTTTTTTTCATATTTTAGCAAAAAAGAAAAAACCCCAGTTGAGATTAAATACTACCAAACATGAAAAAATTCCATTAGTGTGAAAAAAAAAAGGACAGCAATTGTCATTCAGAGTCCAGGTTCACACTGACATTGGGAATGAAATCATGCAAAAGTTCAGCTGAACTATTGAACGATTTCATACGCATGTCAGTCCTGACTTTGGGGTGCGATTTCAGAGACATCTGTGTGTGTTCATGTTGGTAAAAGTAGTACAGAAGCTACTTTTGGGAATTGATGTGACACCGCAAATGGAACTGATGCGGCGTTGCACCAATTTGCCATCGCCAGAAATTGCCACCGATTTGGCATGTAATTTGACATGTCAAATCACATACCAAATCACACCAATGTGAACCAGAGATTAATGTGAACACTGAAAGCTGAAAGTTGTCCTGGGCAGGAAGGAGGGGAAAGAATGTGCCTGGCAGGCAAGAGGTTAAATGATAAGGCTGAGGGAGCGAGAGTAGGGATGAAGAGAGGGAGGAGGGTAGAGTCTGATCTCAGCTGAGCTCACTCACTTGTACAGTCCCAGCAGGAGGCTCACTGGCTCAGTCACTCAGCGTCTTCATGTTTAGGATGTGAGTGATATTGTGGCTGCCGACTTTAAAGTTTCCCACCCGCATATCTCCTTCATCACAGTTCACACAGGACATGGATGGCATCGAATGTGGGCGGGCACCAGAGGGAGGGGTGGGAGGAGGCCGAGCTGATCGTTCTCCCATTGGTGGAGAGGAGGGGGGAGAGCTGTGCTCTGGAACAACACACTTTCAGCCTGTGACAGGTGCAGCTATCATCCCTGTCACAGGACACAGCGCAGTGCAGCACAGGCTAGAGATCGTGCAGGGATCACTGCAGAGTCTGCAATTCGGCTGGTAATTCAGGATCCAGCCCTGTTAAAGGGGAGTTCCACCCACAATTTCACTTTTTAAATATAAATACCCCTGTAATACACAAGCTTAATGTATTCTAGTAAAGTTAGTCTGTAAACTAAGGTCCGTTTTGTTAGGTTGTTACAGCATTTAGATAGTTTATAATCTAGAAATAGACCGTGGCCATCTTAAGTGTGGACATCATGAAGCCAGACTTTATGACTTCCTGGATTTCAGCTTTGCATATCTCGCACAAGCTCAGTGCACAAGCAATGTAATAGGTTTCAGTCAGGTTTGAAAGGACTACTGGGAAACATGATGCCTATCCCAGAAACCCTTGCAAATAGCCTAGGCAAATAAGGAGGAGGAAGTAATGAAGGACTACAGAATAAAGGTATTTACAAGCAACAAATTAAATAAAAATTGTCCATTCTGAACACTATGAGATTAGAGCATGCAGCACAGACAAACATAAAAAAATGGGTGGAACTCCACTTTAACCCCCTCCCGTCAGAGCAGTAGCACTTAGCCGTGTCTGGAAACTGCACATGCGCAGTTCTGTGCTGGCCACATAGCGGCCCTTTTACAGGGAATCAGAGCAGCCCAGGGGGAAATTTCCACTTTTCCACCCTCCCCAGTCCGCCCCTGCCTCCAACCACGGGAAAAAAATTTGTTTAAGTACAATTTTCCATAGGAAGTAAGCACAGACAAGATGATCAAATGTGAAAACATAAAAACAAAACAGATTGCATAAAAATAAGCATTTAAAACTTGAAAACAGGATATAGAAAATAACAGACATGTTCCCGGTAAATGTATTCATTTTTATTTACCTTAGATTGTTCCTCATTTTCAAGTAAAATATTTATGTCTAGCTCCATAATTTTGAATCTGCAGTGCAATCACATAGTAAATTATTTTTATGCATTCTGTTACCCCATTCTATCCGTATGTGCAAAATATGTATTTTTCTGCAGGGAAAATGAACCTGTAATACAACTTTAATGGAGAGAATATGTAATCAGTTTCAAAATCTGAACTACCTAAGTTAATTTTGACTATACATTCCAGAAACTTTACTCAGCAGAACTTCATGTGGCTTATGCTGGCTGAAATTAATTTATGGATAAAAAAAATACAAAAATTTGATTTTGCAAACCTTTTCTCACAACTTTCCAAATGATATCACGGGGTTATAGGTCTTTAAAGCCAGAATTTATGCTGTGGTTTAAACTTGTAACACAAACATAAAGATTCTAAGGCCTCGTACACACGACTGAACATGTTTGCTGAAACTGGTCCGAGCGGACAGGTTTCCAGCGGACAAATGTTCCTTAGCATGCTAAGAAACATGTCCGCTGGAAGCCTGTCCGTCGGACATGTTCGGTCGTCTGTATGACTCACCGGACATGTCCGCTCGGCCGAAGGCCCTCGCATGCGTCGAAGTGATTTGACGCATGCGTGGAAGCATTGACCTTCCAGGGTCGCGCACGTCGCCGCGTATCCTGTCTGTGGGGAATTTGGTCTGATGGTATGTACAGCCATCAGACCAAATGATCCCATCGGACAGATCCGGTCGTGTGTACAAGGCCTAAGAGATGTATATCATATTATATTAGGCGATTTTTCAACTATAAGTACTAACATGAAACTAGCAGATATGGGATTTCCATTTAAACTGGATCTATAGTCAAAGGTCAATTTAAAGCCGTAAGTTATAAAATCATCCCCCCCCCCTCACCACTTTATCCAATCTAAAATAAGTGTTGACTTTAAACCGGGGCCAGTTCACTGTCTCTCAGACTGCTGGGGGGCTGATTTAATGAAGCCTGATCAATGCCCATCAGCGCAGCCTCACCAGTGCCCATCAATGCAGCTTTACCAGTGCCCATAAGTGCAGCCTGATCAGTGCCCATCAATGCAGCCTCACCAGTGCCCAATAATGCACCCTCATCAGTGCCCATCAATGCAGCCTGATCAGTGCCCATCAGCACAGCCTCATCAGTGCACAGGGATCAGAGATAAGAACACCACCAGATCACATAGAGCATGGGTGCTCAACCTGTGGCTCTCCAGCTGTTGCAGAACTACAATTCCCATGAGGCATTGGAAGCCGCTGACAGTTACAAGCATGACTCTCGAAGGCAGAGGCATGATGGGACTTGTAGTTCCGCAACAGCTGGAGAGCCACAGGTTGAGCACCCATGACATAGAGCTTCTGGTAATGGTAGCCTGTGAGGGTCATTGTTAACAACCCCCGGGGACTTAGCACTGTCAATAGGCACATGGAAGACAGCTGCGAGGAGGACTAAGAGACTCTATGTCTCAGTGAGTTAGGCAGTTAGTAAGTGAATGTAGGTTTAAAATTAGAGAACAGTATCACAATGTAATCATTGACAATGAATTTGGGAACTGTGTTTATTGGGGCATTATTAACAGTAAGTGTTATTTCTGAGAGAGGCTGGGTTAAGGACATTAGAGAACATAAAAGTAGAGACAAAAGGGTGGAATGGCTGGCCATGGAGCGAGATGGCTGCCTGATACCTCAGCTCTGCTTAGCCTTGGGGACAGATCACAACCTACAGCACTCAATTCTCCCCTCTCTACTATACCAGAGGAGAGGCGACACAAGCGGCACCCGGACATTATGTCCAGAAGGAAAAACACCAACTTGCACAAGCCGCGCCGCCTCAATGACTATTTCCACAAGCCGGTCATGCAGCGCTGTAAAGATGGCGCCGGAGCGGTGCCCTGCGTGTCCTCCCCAGACACCAGTGAGTCACAGGAACAGGCTGTCACATTAGAAGAGCATATAAACAAAAAAAGGAGTATCCTTATCTAGACTGCAAGGAACCGAGGACCAAATATGTGACACAGTGTACAATGTATGAGAAATTGATAGCTCCCACAATGTCATGAGCAGTTGATAACTGATCATATGATACCCTCCATTGACGAGCCTAAGTTCTCCCCCACAGACGTCATGTATGAGTTTACTGTCTTTAAAGACGTTACCCCTTTTCTTTGAAAAGTGTACTACCGTTCGCTATACAGATGTGAGGGTGGAGCACCAGCTGATAGTACCATGATAGATATAACAATACTGAAGCCCTTGAGATTCTAAATTCTCTATTGGAAAAGAATGAAGAATGTACCGACACAGAAATTGTAACGTAAAGAAAGTCTAACTTGATCATAAAATCTAAAAGAATGCCCTGCCTTGGTAAGAATACATATCTCAGCCTATTCCAGGAAATGATCAAGAATGATTTAAACCGGGTGGACTGGTCAAAAAACTATGCAGATAATCTCTCTAAAAATTATAGATCAGCACTAAAAGAGTTGCAGGAGGCGAAGGGAGTGGTGATCAAAAGAAGCGATAAAGGTGGCAACGTAGTTCTACTGAGCGAAGATATGTATGAGGTTAAGCGCCTGCTGGAGGACAGAGATACATACAAATTACTTGAGGATAAGCCCTTCCCTTTATTGGTCAAAACACTGAATGAGAAATTAAAGTTGGCCCTAGAATTGGGCCTACTTACTATATAATACAAAAAATAGTACACAAAAAAAAAAAAACTTTGGGCCGATCCATTGTGTCTGCCATCATGGGCCATATGAACAAGATTGGGAGATACATTGATGGCTTACTGAAGGATATGGTCCATTAATTAAAATCATATGTCCAGGATACAAGATATGTTCTGGCAAAAACAAAGGATCTATGTATCCCAGACAAGGTGTGGCTCGTAGGGATGGATGTAGAATCGCTCTACACCTCAATACCACACTGTTGTGATATGAGAGCGGTGGAGGAATTTCTCCACCATTTTTTACCCAGGATGCTTCCATCAAAACAAGTTCATTTTGGAATTTTGCTTTGGAAAATACTTGTTTGCCATTTCTGTCTAAATTTTATAGACAGATTAAGGGAACCTCTATGGGGCAGCTTGGGCTCCTGCCTATGCCTGTTAACATCTCAAGCTGTGGGAGGAGGAAAAGTTTTTATGTTGCAGATGTATCTTGTCCATGTGCATTCATGGTTAAGTAACATAGATTACGTCCTTTTGGTTTGGAGTGGTACCCTCCCCGACCTTCACACGTTCATGGCACAACTGAATGTTAATGATTTTAACATTCATCTGACCTATACTTTTGACCAGACTAGAATTTCTTTTTAGATCTATGGATTTCAGTCTCTGACCACATTATCTCCACTTGTACCTTTAGGAAGGACACCTCTGCCAATACCCTCCTACAGGCCGATAGCCACCACCCTGGTTGGCTAAAGAACAGCATACCAATTGGACAATTTTTGCGCATTAAACAAAATTGTGCCGAACCCTCTGACCATGGAAGAGAGAGTAAAGATCTCTATAAAAGATTTAGAGAATGTGGATATGCCCATTATCAATTGAAGAGAGCAAAAACCAAAGTAGCTATGCGTAACCAAGAGGATCTTTTGGTGATCCCAACTGAGGACACCAAGCTACATAAACCTAAATTGGAAATTCAGGGCCCCACCAGAATAATTACCCAGTTTGGTGTACAGTGGGATGCTGTACATCAGGGGTGCCCAACCTTTTGAAGAGCGAGGGCCACTTAAGCAACTTAGTAACCAGTCGCGGGCCACAATGAGTGGAGCGGACGGATGACAGGTCCTTGTCCACTCCGCACTTTGCCATAGATGTCCATTATATCCTGCAAGTGTGGTGCACCTACTGAAAGCACACCAAATCTGCAGGTAATAACAGAAGTCTGATTCATTGAAGGTAACCACCCCTCTGCACCTGCGTATAAGTTTGAAAGCAGAATAGTAATCAATGCAGAACATATATGCTTATATATACACTGATTTTAGTAATAAACTTATCTTTAATTCCAGTCTTCCATTCAGGTATCACCGGCTGTTGCTGTCCCAGGCAGAGTACATTTGGTATCACTCTGCCTATGACAGGAGCTGGTGCTATACAGGAAGCATTGGCTTAAGCAGCTCTGCACTGCAGCCGCTTGCTTCCTATACCACTGTATTCATTCACAAAATTGATGCTCTGGGATGGGGGTCAGCGACCGGCAATCTGGGCTGGGATCCGCCATTCCCAGAGCAGGAGGCTGCGGGCCTCATCAGAGGGCTCTGCGGGCCACACCAGAGGGCTCTGCCGGCCACATGTGGCCCCGGCCACTGGTTGGGCACCCCTGATGTATGTGATATTCTTCAGAAACATTGGAGAATATTAACCAAAATGGTAGCTAGAAAAGCAAAAAATCTATGCGATTTTCTTATTAAATCAGATTACAACAAGGATGGTGGTACTACTTGGTTGTCAGACTATCCTAGAAGCAGGGGCATGTTCTCATGTGGATACTGTCAAATATGTCCTTATGTGGACAGATGTGATCAATTTCGCGATGCACTCGGTGAGAGATAAGAGACTGGGTTAATTGTTCCTCGTCTAGAGTGATCTACACGATAACATGCCCCTGCAAAAAAAATGTACATAGGGAAGACCAAACGTCCCTTAGGAATTCGAATAGGGGAACACATGCGCAAAATCAAAGCTAAGGACCCTGAAAAACCACTAGCTAAGCACTTTGCCCAAAACCATGATGGCAAGTTGAAAGGCATGACTGTGAAAGGAATCTATGCATTAATGGAAGAAATCTGCCACCCAGGAGAGGCGATTTTGATCGTATTTTATTGCAAAAAGAGAAATGGTGGATATACCATTTAAAATCGCTTGTGTCGGTAGGTCTAAACACAGAACTACATTTCGAGGCCTTCCTTGAGACATAACATGTATTTGATCACCCTCTTTTGTTTTATTTATATATGTACTGGGTTCTGTATATAGATATACAAATCACTTGATTGTGTGAGAGTCAATGGAGATCTCCATGTGGTGCTGGGATTCTTGCTAGATATATATATATATATATATATATATATATATATATATATATATATATATTTTGTAGGTCTGGACTCCTACCTGCGAGTTTTTAAATGCATGCACCTATGCCTTGTTGTGCCTTTTTAAGGTCAGTTTTACCCGCACAGTAATTTATTTTGAATTCTTTTTTAATGAAGATATTTTTAAATACAAGTCAATCTATATGACATAGTCTATAATATGAAGATTATTCACAAAGACGTATGATCATACAAAATAGCTAATCTATTGGTTGACAAAAATATGAAATTTAAATACCAATTGCGTTACATGAACAACTTGAAAATCAATAAAATACCCCCAAAATGGGCATGCAGTACACCTAACATTTGTGCCATGATAAGTTCTCAATGTGGTTTCAATAAATTTGTGTAAATGACAATGAAACAACGCGTCTATTTCACATGTCCAACTGTTACTATACTGCAGGTAAGTAAGTGGTTAACAATGTGAAATACATTGGACGTTTGTTTTGTCAATAAAATTGGAACTATGTAAAAAGAAAAATGTAATGAAAAATGTATTCTTTAGCTACTTGCCGACCAGCCGCCGTCATTCTACGACGGCAGGTCGGCTCTCCTGGGCGAGAGCTGTAGCTATACGTCGGCTCTCTTTGCGACCACTAGGGGGCGCGTGCGTGCCTCCGGAGGCGCGCGCGCCCCCCGCTCGTCCGTGACTCCCGTGCGGGTGCCCGGCGGGCGCGATCGCCGCCGGGCACCCGCGATTGCTCGTTACAGAGCGGAGACCGGGAGCTGTGTGTGTAAACACAGCTCCCGATCCTGTCAGGTAGAGAAAAGCTGATATTCTGTTCATGCAATGTATGAACAGAAGATCAGTGTTTCCCCTAGTGAGGTCACCCCCCCCACAGTAAGAACACACCCAGGGAACATACTTAACCCCTTCCCCGCCCCCTAGTGTTAACCCCTTCACTGCCAGTGGCATTTTTATAGTAATCCAATGCATTTTTATAGCACTGATCGCTATAAAAATGCCAATGGTCCCAAAAATGTGTCAAAAGTGTCCGAAGTGTCCGCCATAATGTCGCAGTACCGAAAAAAAATTGCCGATCGCCGCCATTACTAGTAAAAAAAATATATTAATAAAAATGGCATAAAAATACCCCCTATTTTGTAAACGCTATAACTTTTGCGCAAATCAATCAATAAACGCTTACTGAGATTTTTTTTTTACGAAAAATATGTAGAAGAATACGTATCAGCCTAAACTGAGGAAAAAAAAGTTTTTTTATATATTTTTGGGGGATATTTATTATAGCAAAAAGTAAAAAAATATATATTTTTTTCAAAATTGTCGCTCTATTTTTGTTTATAGCGCAAAAAATAAAAAACGCGGAGGTGATCAAATACCACCAAAAGAAAGCTCTATTTGTGGGGAAAAAAGGACGCCAATTTTGTTTGGGAGCCACGTCGCACGGCCGCGCAATTGTCAGTTAAAGCGACGCAGTCCCGAATCGCAAAAAAGTGCTCTGGTCTTTGGGCAGCAATATGGTCCGGGGGTTAAGTGGTTAGGGAAAAATCTACCAGTTATTGATTATGAGAACAAATCATAATTGCAAGATATTCAATACTTGAATATTCCTGAGAACAACATCAATACTTCAATATTTTAGGGAACAACGTTAGATTCAAGATAAAATCTAAAATGACATAATTACCCAATCCAAAATCTCTATTTCCTACTTGCAAGTGACCAGAGTTAAATGGCTACAGTCTTTCTATGGATCTTCATTGGATAAGGATATGTCTTCATGCATAGTGCAAGTGTGCCCCTCCTCGTCGGAGTCAGTCATGAGTCATTCTTCAGTCCTTGATTTATTCTCACCAATGATTGATCTTCTCCTTTTTTATACCCGTCAGGACAATAAGACTATACAGTTATACTCTATTCTGGAGTTACTGTCCAGACGTGTCTGGTTTCTATTGGCTGACCACTTAATGATTAACTGTTCCCTGGACTCTGAGATCCTCAAGTAATATCACTTTCAACCACTAGGTGTCTCACCTTTATTGTGAGATTATCTATACATTAATATTTATATTATTGGGGCAACTATATATCAGGTTCTGCATAGATCGCCCTAAGATCCGACAGGTGTAAGTGACTTACACCGTCGGATCTTAGGCTGCAATTCCAGGCCGGCCGCTAGGTGGCGTTTCGTTTTTTTGCGCGACGAATATGCAAATGAGGATTTTCGCCGATTCAGAAACGAACGACCGCCCGGTGCATTTTTTTACCTCGTTTGCGTTCGGCTTTTTCCGGCGTATAGTTACCCCTGCTATATGCGGTGTATCCTATGTTAAGTATGGCCGTCGTTCCCGGGTTGAATTTTGAATTTTTTACGTCGTTTGCGTAAGTCGTTCGCGAATACGGATGGACATAATTTACGTTCACGTCGAAACCAATGATGTCCTAGCGATGTCATTTGGAGCAATGCACGCTGGGAAATTTAGCGAACGGCGCATGAGCAGTTCGTTCGGCGCGGGGACGCGCCTGATTTAAATGTTACACACCCCCTAGCCACGGAATTTGAATTCCGCCGGGGGATTTACGATCCGCCGGTGCAACTTTAGAGGCAAGTGCTTTATTCTGAAAGCACTAAAGTTGCGCCGGCGGATCGTAAATCCCCCGGCGGAATTAAAAAAAAACTTGCGCCGGCGGATCGTAAATCAGATAGGTTTCAAGGGGACTAACACCTGGATTGTGGCATTCCGGAGGGGGATCCATGGCAAAACTCCCATGGAAAATTACGTAGTTGTCGCAGAGTCCGTTTTTAATCCATAAAGGGCATAAATCACCTAACATTTATAAATTGTTTGGAATAACGTGCTTTAAAACATCAGGTATGATGTTGTATCGATCAGGTAGTGTAAGGCTTAGGGTTAGGGTTAGGGTTACAGATAGGGTTAGGGTTACAGACAGGGTTAGGGTTAGGGTAACAGATAGGGTTAGGGTTACAGACAGGGTTAGGGTTAGGGTAACAGATAGGGTTAGGGTTAGGGTAACAGATAGGGTTAGGGTTAAAGATAGGGTTAGGGTTACAGTCTGTAACCCTAACCCTAACCCTGTCTGTAACCCTAACCCTAACCGTTACCCTAACCCTAACCCTGTCTGTAACCCTAACCCTATCTGTTACCCTAACCCTGTCTGTAACCCTAACCCTATCCGTAACCCTAACCCTGTCTGTAATAGGGTTAGGGTTCACAGTGACAGACCAAACCCTGACAGACCAAACTCCCCATTTAACGCACCGCAAACACCTGCAAAAAGTCCATTTGCACAACCGCAAACTCCCCATTTACACAAGGTTGGATACCAAGCTAGCCATGTCCCGTTCCTTGTCCTCACTGACGTCAATAAACGTTTTGGAGATTGCAGGCGATGGGGGTTTTTCAAAGCCTATGGTCATGCTAAGGTAGTTCAGTGACAGCTAAGTGATGCAGAAAACAATGATTCTGCAGTGTGGGCCCATTGTTGGCCTAGTAGGCTTTAATGATCACCTTAGATCAGTGGTTCTCAACTCCTGTCCTTGGGACCCACTAACAGGTCACGTTTTCAAAATAACTGAAACGTTTTCAAAATAACTGAAATAAATCACAGGTGATATCATTTGATGCTCAGTGATTGCAGTATTTTAGTCTGCATCTCCCCCCATGGTAATATTTAAAATATGGCCTGTAAGTGGGTCCTGAGGACCAGAGTTGAGAACCACTGCCTTAGATGATCACAAAGAAAATTAATGTTTTTTCTATGCAAAATTATCCAGCCGATCACTTTTGGTCTGTACACAATGAAGCAATGACCTTATCATCTGGGGTGTGCCAACATTGCCATTGCCAACACACTCATAGAGGTGGTCGCTTCATTGTGATACGCAAGCCTCTTCACCACAACAAGGTAACGATCATGAAGGGGAATTGACACATGTATGTGCCTTTTTTTTGTTTTGTTTTTGCAGCGACAGTGCAGCACCAGAGGCCAGAAAAATTAGGCATGTACACATGCCTGAAAAAGTAGGTATTGTTGCAGCTGCTGCTGTAGCAGCGGCCAGAAAAATTTATGTTTTCCAGGCAGAAAGTGCACTAAAACATTGAGGCTTGAACCCTATTTGGTGGCGGATAAGTCACACAAGTCATCCGGCATGCAGAGATAAAATACAGCAGCGTGTGGACCATTTGTAGCCCAAGGAAGCTCATCTCTTTAGGCCTTTAGTCAAATGTATTGCCCACTGTCAGTCCCTTTGGGATCCATGCCTCATTCATCTTAATAAAGGTAAGGCAATCTAGACTTTTTTGACCTAGGCGACTTCTCTTCTAAGTGACAATACCTCCTGCTGCACTGAAGGTCCTTTCTGAAAGGACACTTGAAGCGGGGCAGGCCAAAAAGATATGCTCAATGAGCTACAGTCTGCTATCTCTATGCTACACTCTACAGTAGAATCGATCATGTAGAAGACCGCACAGATGATTTAGAGAAACTAATGACTGAACACACTGTGGCCTACAATTAATGGTTGACGCCCATGATCACCACACTGAAGACATCCACCTCCTGCAAGCCAAAGTAGCAGACCTAGAAGACCAATCGAGGATAAATAACATCAAATTTTAGGGTGTGCCAGAGTCCGCTAAGCCTCCCGACTTGATCCCCTACATTCAACAACAGTTCCTTACACTTATTTCTCAACTCAGCCAGGCCGATATAATAATTGACCGTGCCCATCATATTGTCAAGCCTAATCATCTCCCTGCGTCTGTGCCACGAGATGTGTTAGCACGCATCCACTTCTTTCAAATTAAGGAATGGATCATGTCTGCTGCCCGCTCCACTTCTCTGCTACCAGATCCCTACTCATCTGTCTCTTTATATACAGATATCTCTGCTGTCACAGCTCAAAAGAGAGTCACTGCGATTCTCAGAAATCACAACAAACCATACAATTGGGGCTTCCAAGCTTGTAGTGATATTCCAAAACCAAACCACTAATGTCTTTACACCGTCAAACGGGTACTGAATTGGGGCCTAACCACCTCACCACCGCCAGACCTGCCACAGCAACTACCACCTGCACGTACTCAGGATGCCTGGCGTACTGCCTCTGTTACCACCTGCTGGTAATGTTCCCAATTCTCCACTCTCACACGTTGCAAGGTGCCCCTTGTCACCTTCAGCTCAACAAAACTGTAATTTTATATCTTATCAAATGTGCCCAGACAGAAAATAATACCTAGTTGTTTGGTAACATAAAAGATTGGGAATTCTATAAATGAACATCATATAAAATGCATTTTTGAACTACGCATGTCTAGTGGATCAATTTTTCTGGTAAGCATTCTACCTGCTTTGTTAAAGAAAGATTTTTGGGACCATTGTGTGTTCCTCTGTACTGGGAACACACATCTGTCTCCTCACCGCTGACAGGACATGGATCTGTGTGTTTACACACACAGATCCATGATCTTGCCGTGATTGCGGGCAATCGCGGGTGCCCGGCAGACATTGCGGCTGCCGAGCACACGCACCGGGTCCCGAGCAATGCGGGAATAAATGGACGTCATATGACGTCCACTCTGAAAGAGCAAAGGTACCCCCAACGTCATTTTACAATGGGAAGTGGTTAAAATTACTGCACCCAAAAAAAATTTTTTTTTTGCATTGATACATGTCCCCTGGGGTAGGACCCAGCTCCCCAAACACTTTTTTTGATAATACCATGCATATAAGCCTTTAAAATTAGCACTTTTGGTTTTTCATATTCGTGTCCCATAGACTTTAACGATGTTCGCGTGTTCAAACAATTTTTTTTGCCTGTTTGCAAGTTCTGGTGTTACGCTCAACCCTATTCACCACTGTTGCAAGTTATCTTCATTTGTGGATAATGATTCCCCCCGTGGTTCACAGGGGTTCCAAAGCCTTAGAAATGGCTTTGAAAACCTTCCTAGACTGATACATGTACATTACTTTGTTTCTAATCTGTTCTTGAATTTTTTAGATTGTGGCATGATATGTGGCTTTTTGTGATCTGTTCGTGTGCTTGACTTTGTCAGCCAGCTTTTATTGATGTGATTTCTTGATTCAACAGGTGTGGCAAGTGAAATTAAACTTTCCAAAAAATGTTGGTTAATCACAGTTCATTCATGATTAAGCATGGGAGGGGGCAATTACTTTTTCTCATAGGGTCAGGCAGGTTTGAACATTTTTTTTTCCTTTAATAAATGAAATAATAATAAAAAAAACTGCATCTTGGATTTATTTGGGTTATCTTTGTGTAATATTAAAATGTGTTTGATGATCTGAATCATTTAAGTGTGACAAATATACAAAATAAAATAAAAATCAGGAAGGGGGCAAATACTTTTTCACATCACTGTATATGTGGAGATTCAAACCAGATCCTTCTGCCCTTCTTAGACAAATCTCCAATATCCCAATCGAACACTTCCAATAAATACTCCTTTTCGCAACTAGTAGACTCATGGCGGGAACTGAACCTGTTCAAAAGACAATATACACATTGGGCCAGATTCACAGAAGAGATACAACGGCGTATCTCCTGATACCCCGTCGTATCTCTGAGAGTATCTATGCGGCTGATTCATAGAATCAGTTACGCATAGATAGCCCTAAGATCCGACAGGTGTAATTGACTTACACCGTCGGATCTTAGGATGCAATACTTCGGCCGCCGCTGGGTGGAGTTTGCGTCGTTTTCAAGCGTGGGGTATGCAAATGAGGTTTTACGGCGATCCACAACGGTTTTCTCATTCGTTACGTCGTCGCTAGTAATTTTTTCCCGACGCAAAGTTAGGCCTGCTTTAACATGGCTTAACTTTAGATGAGCCATGTTAAAGTATGGCCGTCGTTCCCGGGTCGAATTTCAAATATTTTTTTTTGCGTAAGACGTCCGGGAATATGAACGTACGTTACGCACGTCGCCGTTCAAAAAAATGACGTCACTTCGCGCAAAGCACGGCAGGAATTTCAAAACGGAGCATGCGCAGTACGTCTGGCGCGGGAGCGCTTCTAATGGTACACGCCCCATTTGAATTAGGCGGGCTTGCGCCGGACGCCTTTACGTTACACCACCGTAAGTTTACACGCAAGTGCTTGGTGAATCAGGCACTTGCGCGGAAAACTTGCGGCGGTGTAACGTATAGACGATACGTTACGCCGCCGCAAGTATATGTGAATCTGGCCCATTATTCGTATCCACACAATTCGATCTCACAAATTGACACTATGGGGGTAATCCACAAACACCCAGTGCAACGTAACTTTTGTCATTTAAGTTACACCGCCGCAAATTGCACAAGGTAGTGCCCAATCCACAAAGCACTTACCTTGAAATTTGCAGCGGTGTAACTTAAAATCGTCCGGCGCAAGGCGTTCCTAATTTAATGGGGTGAGTCCCATTTAAATTAGGCGCGCTCCCGCGCCGGACGTACTGCGCATGCTCCCGATGTCATTTTCCCGACGTGCTTTGCGCGGTTTTACGTTGCGCCAGGTTTTGAGAATTGCGACGGGCGTAAAAAAAAAATACGAGTTGCGGCGGGAAAAAAAAGAATAAAAAAAAAAAGACACCGTCGCGGGAAAGAAGGGTCTACTTTTACATGGTGTACTAACTTTACACCTTGTAAAAGCAGCCCTAATTTTGCGATAGCAAACTAATACTTACGGAGAAAAAACGAAGCTGAAAAGCTTCGTGGATCTCCGTAAGTGCTAATTTGGATACCCGACGTGGCATTTCGACTCGAAATGCCCCCAGCGGCGGCCGAGGTACTGCATCCTAAGATCCGACAGTGTAAGTCCCTTACACATGTCGGATCTTCTGTCTATCTATGTGAAACTGATTCTGTGGATCAGTTCCATAGATAGAAACAGGGATACAACGGCGTATCAGTAGATACGCCGGCGTATCCCTTTTGTGGATTACCCCCTATGTGTTCTTAACCATAGAAATGGCGTCTGAGTTCTTGGCATCTAAGATCATACTGATCACGTGGTCTGATTATAATGCAGTTTTTACTGTCATCGCCTCTATGATTTCCAAAGCTCATGATCCCACATGGTATCTCAAAGACTCTTTTCTTCAAAATATAAAACATAAAATAGATATTGAACCTGCTTTTAAGGAATACCTAATACATAACTCCACCCCTGCCATATCCCCACTTACACTATGGGAGGCGCATAAACCAGTTCTTTGTGGGATTTGTTTAAGACAAGCTGCACTGTTTAAAAAGAGAGAGCAAATCACTGTGCAGTAAATTAGAAGCAGATTTTAAGGTTAGTTATATGGCAATTTAAAATAACCCCTTTCCAAAATTAAAGCTTAAATTGGGCTTAAAAGGCCAAACTAGAGTTTGATTTATTTCTTACAGAAACAGCTGAAAAAACACCTAAAAGATCACGCCATAACTATTACATTAAGGCTAATAAACCTGAAACCTTTTGGCCTGTACACTTAAAGCGGAGTTCCAACCACAATTAGCATTTTTTAAATGTATGTCCTTTCATCCTGCGTTTTTATAATATAAATCTGGTCACTTACTATTTTACAATCCGCCGCTGATCCGCATAGATATTAAAAAAAAATAGTTTATAAAACTATATCTACACCGTTGTCATTTTGCTTGTGGGCATTGTGAAGCCTACAGGCACTTACTTCCTGGAAATCTTGGATGGGGAGTGATAATTGAACAGCGCACTGCATCCTGGGAAATTATGACACACATTTCCCAGGAGCATTAGAGGGAGATGATGTCAGAATCCTAGGTGGTTTCAAAGGCAGATTTTGTGGGACCGCATAGCAACAGGCATTTCCAGATGAGTAAAAAAATATATATTTTTTTCTTTTTTAGTCGTAAGCAACATTTTTTTTTGATGGAACCTCCACTTTAAATCTTACCAAAAACGCCTGAAAATTTCCAGAGATATATATTCTAATGGCCCTGTGAAAATACTACAAAAGTTTAGATCAAACTTAGTGGCATTATATTCACCCGAAAAGGAGCTGGATGTATGTAAGGCAGATGATTTTTTTCTCCCATATCTCTCTCCCATCATTATCACCAATACAAGCATACCTGCTAGAAGATCAGATCTCAGCTAATGAAGTGCTCAATGCTATAAAAACATTCAAACTTAATAAGGGACCTGGACCTGATGTGTTCTCTGCTCTATATTTTCTTTCTTTCGCAGAAACTTTATCTCATGTTTTAGCCAAATCCTTTAATTCCCTCCTCAAAGGTAAAGCCTTGTACACACGCTCGGTTTACTCTGCAAGAACCAGCAAGAAAACTGCTGGCAGAGCTTTCTTGCCATGTATACCAAGCGTGTGTACGAGGCTTTCAGGATTCTCGTCAAGAAAACTGTCCAGAATCTAGACGAGAAAAATAGAGAACATGTTCTCTATTTTCTCGTCGTGAGATTCTCTGCAGTTTTCCTGCCGAGAAACCCGAGAGTGTGTATACTTGGTCGCCGTGGAAACCCGCGCATGCTCGAAATGACTTTGACTCATGTGCGGTAGCTTCCACGGCATAGGTAGTGTGAAGCAAGATGGCGGCGACGGCATCGAATGTGACGAGTTCATGCTCGTCGTACGTGATGACATCACCACGTTATTGCCTTTCAAGTGAACCGCAATTCTTTTGAAAGGTCTGTCAGTACACTCGGGTGGCAAGAGATTCTTGCTAAGAATCTCATCAAGAAAAACAACGTTTTTTTCCTGACGAGATTCTTCCCTGTGTGTACGAGGCTTTAGTCTTTAAGACAGGAAACACTGACAGCAATTACTTGCATGCCTCCCAAACCCCACACTGATGATACAATTTGATGAATTATCATCCTATTTCTCTGTTGCTAAGGTTCATGCCACTAGATTTTATAGATTTATAGGAAATCTTATACACTGTGACCAAGCGGGTTTTATGCCTGTTCGGCAAGCCAGCGATAATATTCGTTGGGCGGTCCTTTTATCTCACTTTGCTACAATACGTCACATTCCATCGTGTTTTCTCTCCTTGGACATTAAAACAACATTTGATTCTATATCACGGTCTTATACGCAGTTTACTTTGCAGAAATGGGGCTTTGGCCCTCATTTCCTACAATGGATCGCTGCATTATACAATCAATCTAAGGCATATATTAAATATGCGGGCTATAAATCAGATGCCAACAAAAATGAAAAAATAAAAAAGAAACAGACTGCTGCACACCCTAAAGAGTTAACTACAAGTTTATTGGAGCTATAAGCTATATCAAAAACATGAATAAGACATAAAACCTGGTCCCCTAAAAATAGGTGGACCTGCCCAGATCATTCCCCATTAAAATAACCCCAATAACGGCATATACTGGTAACTAAACAAAACCGATTCTCCCGCAGGAGAACCGCAATATATGGATAACGCACCCACCCTCCACAAAACACAGACACCCCCCCCTAGATAAAGAGCCCAATTGCTAGCTAAATATGCCCCTGATAGTTCCCACACAGGACAGTGGTTCCCTGTAATGACAGGTGATAATTGTCCACTGTCTATGTGTGGAAACGCAGCAAAAAGAGGACACCTGGAAAAGAATATGTACAAACCACGTGAATGTGGCAAAAATAGTACACCACTCCACTCTGATGGTTAGCTTGTGACAAGCAAGATAGTCAATGAAAATACCAGAGGGACAAGGAACCTGATGGGTAGTAGGAAAGTCCTTCCATAGAAATCACAATGTCAGACAGGTGTAACCTCCATATGGATCTGATCTCATTGATTCTTAGAGTTGTTTGGGAGACATTGAGAAGAGAGCAAGTCACTGTAGATGTTCATAATGTTATTCACCAGAAGTGTAATAAGTAAAGTTGCAATATTGTGGTCACAGTTAAACAGATTCCCATATCATACGGGTATAGTCCATTCAATCAAAGTAATAGTGATGTAGAAAACTGTGTCCATAGAGCTGTTCGTTATATTGCTAGCAGCTGTTACTCATAGAAGATCTAAATCAATCCATAAGATTTATATCCACAGTGTTGGGTAGGCAACTTGTAGGCAGACAAATAGCATGATGGTTATGGGAAACAGTGTTTGCAGTAGTATTTCAAAGCAATGTAACACACAGTTTACTCACTGTTAGCTGTCACAGATAGCTTGGAATCGCAGCTATTCCATCCAATATTTTGTCACAGGTTGCTCAAAGGGATTGCAGCCAACCCATCCATCTGTGTATATACACAGCACTGGGTGCACTGCTCATTACTAAAGTCTGGTGAAATAATAGTTAGTGCTGATGTCCTGTGAAAAACAAAGGTTTGTGCCAGTAGCTGGCTAATGCCAATGTCCAAACAGGATATATAGTAAAATGATAATCTCCAGTCTCCAATCCAAACAGTTTAGAGCAGCTCCATGCAGAGGGTGGTGATTGTCTTCAGTATAGGCCATTCATGTCTCCATGTGGTGTCCTCCAGTAAGCTGTAAATGTCACTGAGCTAAAGGGGGTAGCAAAGCTCAACATGTATGGGGGGGGGGGGCGCTGATCCCCAAGAGTTTACATGTTTCGTTCCATGTGTCTTGGAACTTCGTCAGAAATCAGATGCATTTATTATAGGAGGAGGCACAAGACAAGGGTGCCCTCTTTCTCCTCCTTTATTTGCCCTGCTTATTGAACCATTTTCCTAGGGAATTAGAACTGATCCTTCCATTACAGGCATAGAGCTAGGTGGATATCATCATAAGTTGTGTTTGCTTGCGGATGAAATTCTTCCATTCTTATCCGCCCCACAAATCTCTATCCCTAATCTTATGAACATCCCTAACAGGTTTTGAGTTATTTAAGGTCTTAAAGTTAATATTCAGAAATCAACAGCTTTCATTATTTGATAAGTAAATGTGTTCTGTTAAGGAGGCATTGCCTTTTAAATGGGCTACACACAGTCTGCCTTACTTAGGTATCCAGCTCACCGCAGCTCACAATGATCTATTTTCCACCAATTATCCAACCTTATTGAAACAAATCACAAGTTTATTTTCAAAATGGTCATCTATTCCACTTTCCTGGTTCGGAACATCAATTTATTTAACCACTTTAGCCCCGAGCCTGTTTTTCAGATTCGGTGTTTACGAGACTAAAACATTGTTTTTTGCTATAAAATTACTTAAAACCCCCAAACATTATATATTTTTTTTCTAACACCCTAGAGAATAAAATGGCAGTCATTGCAATACTTTTTGTCACACCGTATTTGCGCAGCAGTCTTACAAGCGCACTTTTTTGGGAAAAAATCACTTTTTTAAATAAAAAAATAAGACAACAATAAATTTGGCCCAATTTTTTTACATATTGTGAAAGATAATGTTACGCCGAGTAAAATGATACCAACATGTCATGCTTACAAATTGCGCCCGCTCGTGGCATGGCGTCAAATTTTTACCCTTAAAAATCTCGATAGGCGATGTTTAAAAAATTCTACAGGTTGCATTTTTTGAGTTACAGAGTAGGCCTAGGGCTAGAATTATTGCTCTCGCTCTAACGATCGCGGCGATACATCACTTGTGTGGTTTGAACACCGTTTTCATATGCGGGCGCTACTCGTGTATGCGTTCGCTTTTGCGTGCAAGCTCGTCGGAACGGGGTGCTTTAAAAAAAATTTGGGGGGTTTTCGTATTTATTTTTATTTATTTTACAATTTTTAACACTGAAATAAAAAAAAAATTATCACTTTTATTCCTATTACAAGGAATGTAAACATCCATTGTAATAGAAAAAAGCATGACAGGTCCTCTTAAATATGAGATCTGGGGTCAAAAAGACCTCAGATCTCATATTTAGGCTTAAAATAAAAAATATGAAACTGTCATTTTTTCAAATGACAAAAAAAAAATGTTGCTTTAAAAGGCTGGGCGGGACTGACGTTTTGACGTCACTTCCGCCCAGCAGAGCTATGGGGACGGGTGAAGGAGATTTTTCCTTCACTTGTAACCCCGCTCAGCTGCCGAATGGTCCCGATCTCCTCCGCCACCGATAATGGTGATCTCGCGGCGAATCCACCGCGGAGACCACTGTTATCGTTTACACGGCCGCCCACTGAAGAGATGAATATCTCGGTTGTGGCAGCAGCTGCTGCCGTTACCAAGATATTCATCTTTAAAGTGCCGACATAGAATGACGGTCGGCGGTCGGTAACTAGTTAAATGACCATTCTTCCGAATTTTTTATTTTTTTATTTAGAGTTCTCCCTATACACATCCCGGCTTATTTTTTAAGAATTATATAGCAGAGTATGATACAATTCACTTGGGGACAAATTAAATCAAGATTGCCTAAAGAAACCTTATATCTCACCAAATTGCGGGGTGGCTTGGGTTTTCCCAATTTCATGACATATTATAAGGCTGCTCAAGTGGCACAACTGTCAAAATATCAAGCTACTACTGAAACCTCCCTTTGGGTTGCAATAGAAGCAGTGGACTGTGACCCTTTCCCAATATCAAATATATTATGGTTACGTCCAAGGGATTGTAAGAACCCTCTGAATACGATCACCAAACATTCTTTATCATTATTGGATAGACACAGAACTATGTACGATTTTCAATCTTTACATAACCCACTCCTTTCATTCCAAAAAAATCTGTCCCGCATTGACTTTCCCCATGATCTTTCGAGCCTGGTCAAAGGCTGGTATGTCATGCTCACATAATTTGGTTTCAGATTAATCAATATTACCTTTTCCATATTTATGTAAATTAATTTATGTGTGCTTCCCCAATCTGAATTATTAATATATTTACAAATTAAAAATGTATACACTCCCTCTCTAAATGCAAAGATTGCTATTGTTAAAAAAAAATAGCTTGAAAGATCCTCATTGTAGGGGAAGGATTCCATCACTCTATTCTCAATTGCTTACTTAACCTGATGCATCCCCACCCTCTTATGTGGGCAAATGGGAAAATGATCTATGTCATACTATTGATACAGCAGAATGGTCTGAGATATTGTCCATAACATAATCTTCCTCACCAAATGTAACAGCAGTTGAAACTGCATACAAAGTACTCACATGATGGTACTTAGTTCAAGCTAGAATCTCTAAATATGTTCCTGATCATTTGGCTTCTTGTTTTTGCGGCTGTTCAGAGCTGGGTTCACATTTACACATTTACACATATGGTGGAAATGTCCAGTGGTACAAGAATTTTGGAAATCAATTTTCATGCTTGCCTCAGCAATTACATCTGACCTAGCATTGGCCCTTTTAAACTTAAGACTAGAATTTATACAGCAAAAACGGTTTAAATTATTAATACAGCTCTAAACAGCTGCTAAGCAGACTATAGCTAAAGCTTGGAAAACCCTACTCTAAATTTAGCCGATACCAAACTTAGAATGAACCAAACTCTGTTACAGTACATGCAAAGATGGAAGCTTTAGATAAAAACAGTCTAAAAAAAAATGATGATCTATGACAACCATGGATTAAACATTGATTGCCAACATACTTCGAAGACCGAGTACTTTTATCATGGTAGATGGGGATTTAATGTGTAGATATATCATTAACCTCTGAGAGTAGCCTACCTTAGGGGACCACCAATCCCTCCCTCTTCCTACTTGCTTTCTTTCCCCTCCTTGTTGTTAACCCCTTCCCATCCTTATTTTTCATATTACCTTTTTAATTTAGGCAAACTCCACTATAGTTGGTTGACATACCAAAATATTATACTAATATTAGGCTCCAAATCAGCGGTAGATTAACCTTAATGTTCCACTATTGAAATAGCACCAAATATACTATCGACTCTGCATACATTTATATTTATAAGGTAGATTCTTGTTTAGATAGATAACTATTAATTTACTGCATTGATTTGTCTTAATTTTGCGACTAGAGATATTATTTCCTGTAATAAGATTATCTTACTGTTATGATGTAACAATTTTCTCTAAACTCATTACATTCAATGTTTTCTGATAATCTTTAATAAAATACTTGAAAAAGGAAAAAAAAGTTGCCATTATTGCTTTCCTTTTACATTACCTTCCCTCCCTATCTCAGGAAAGCAGATTGCTTTAACTGGTCACTGAATGATGGTGCTGTTCCTGCCATCTATACCTTTTTTACCTTTGCCTTTGTCTATGCTCCTCTCACCTATATAGGAAGTATAAACTGATCATATCATTTAATAAGCAATCAGTGTTTGCTACCTCTGGCAACCTTATATTAGTGTCATGACACTAAAGCTTTAGAAATTGTATAGGAAGAGTAACTGCTAAATGTACGGGACGTATTTATTTGGCCTCTGTCAACTCACTCATTACATTACATTTTGGGCATCTAGAAAAAGCCTCCTCTCTTGGTTGAAAATTACTTTAAATTACCTCCTTTACTATTAACAGGGAATAAAACAATAATTTCAAAAATATACCCTGTAAGGAAACAAAATCCTCTACTACAAAAAAATTAACCCTAGTACATATAGGAATCAAAAAGGGGTCTTTGGCTCACATTTTTTATGTTTACAAAGCACTTCCTTTAGAGTTGAAATACGTAAAATGTATATAAAGTCAAGTGGAGAAATACACAGGACAACTTACTATAAAAAAAATTAAAATAAATTGGTGCTGTAGCTTTGTTGTTAAACATGCCTAGCACTTTCTCTCTTCATGCTAAAACTACAATGTACTCTTATTGGTGAACTGAAGGCCGAGCCTCTGTATGGTGGGAGCATTGAACCGTAGTACAGGCTTTGACAGTGATGCAACTCAGCTGGTACTTGTGTAGTGCAAGTGGTACCCCCAGCTGAGCTTAACCTTGTTCCTAGGCATTGAGCTCTGAATAAGGGGATGCTTACAACATCGCCACAGCATGGTCATTTGTTGCCACACTGGTCAGTCATTAGAGTTTGATGTCATGCAGCTTTGTCCTTTGTGAGTATTCTATTGGCTATTTGGATTCATTTAATACATCTTGGGTAATGCACCAGGTATTTGCACCCACTGTGTGTTCTTTTACCCCTAGGCATAGAACTAACTATGCTGCATCTCTTGCAGGAATGACAGTCCAGCTCAAGGATGTATTGTACAGGTTATTTGCACAAATGAAAACAGAGGTGGGTGGAATATTAAAGTAATAGCACATGTTCTTAAAGCTGAAAGTCTCTAAGGGAAAGCTCAGACTTCTTCAGCATACAGCGAGCAGAGGTATCATTCAATTTAACAGGGTTTCTTCATTTTTTTCTGTACAAAAAGGTGCAATTGTACCAATGTACAAGTATGCCATTCATTAAGAGCTCATGCATTGGTGACATCACCGCCTGCTGCTCACTAGAAATCTCCTACAGGTAAGCTTTATTATAAGCTTAAAAAGTCCACATGTGGTGCTAATAAAAAGCAACAGTCTTTGAAGTATTAAAAAAAGAGGAAACAATGATAATTCTTGGAAAAATAGGAAGGATATTATTACCTGCACGGCGGATAAAGTGGTGGAATTTTGGTAATGGATAAAACAGCTTATCTGGAAGAAATTAATAAGATCATTTCTGACAGAGAACCTATAAGCCACTCCACAAGGACCCCACCTTTAAGTATAAAAAGGAACTGACCAAACTTATAGATGTAGGGTTTAAATATAATCTACTCACCAAGAAAGAGAAGGTATATCTGGTTCCTTTGGCACAGAGGATTACAGTTATATACTTTTTACCCAAAAGACTCAATTAAACCACCAGTAAGACCTGTCATCAGTGGGCTGGACTCTGTCACTTCAAGGATAGGCAAAATATAGACAGCTTTTTATAGCCATTAGTCTCACAGACTCCATCTTTCATTAAAGATTCCACACAGGTCATTCAAACATTGGAGACCATGGAGTGGAAAGAGAGTTACATTATGGCTACTGACGATGTGGCTTCTTTCTACACCATAATATCACATAACAATGGGTTTGAGGCAGTAGATATGTATTTGAGGAAAGATGGTGATTTACTTTCTCCCCAAAGAAAATTTGTGTTAAGCCTACTCAGGTTTGCCATGTCTCATAATTACTTCTGGTTCGGAGGATCTTTCTATCTTCAGAATAGAGGGTTTGCACCGAGCATGGCAAACCTGTTTATGGCTAAATAGGAGGGGGACACCGTCTATGCCCTTAGGAGACCAGAATTAGTTTTCTGAGGTAGATATATAGACAGCGTCCTCCTCCTATGGGATGGCAATAGGAAATCATTGGCTGTATTCATGAAACAGCTTAATGATAATACGTTGGGAATTTCTCTGCAATATGAGGCCAACCAGATTAATATCCAGTTTCTAGATTTATACATCGAGATTAGAGAGAATACTTTTAACATTTCTACCTACTTCAAAAGTACTGATAAAAATGGTTATATAGTGCAGGGTAGTTGCCATCACCCCACATGGCTAAAATCATTACCTAAGTGTTAATTTGCTTGAGGAAAAACTGTACTATGAAAAAGGATTTTTTCGAACAAGCTTCTTCCTTAAAAAAAAAATTCATTGATAAGGACTACCTTCCTGGTGATTTGGATAAAGTTATTAGTGAGGTGGCTAAAATGGATAGAGCTGTGATGCTGAAAGGCAAAGTGCATGAGAATGATCAACATTTTTTTATGGTCACCACATATTCTGTGGATACAATAGACCTGCCGACATGTCTTTGGAGTGTGGGGGGAGGCCGGAGTGTCCGGAGGAGGCCCGTCAAGGCACAGGGAGAATATGCAAGCTCCAGGCAGGTGGTTTCATGGTTGGGATTCGAACAAGCAAACCATTTTGCTGGACAGAGGTGCTAACCACTACACCACTGTGCCACCTATTTAATACATGTTTTCACATTTTGATTATGGTTTTACACACCATATGGCTCATGTGATCCCTCAGTTAAGAGGTGTGTATCTTTAAGCCATTTGTATATACAGTTGTGCTCATAAGTTTACATACCCTGGCAGAATTTATGATTTCTTGCCAATTTTTTTGAGAATATACATGATAACACAAAACCGTTTCTTTCACTCATGGTTAGTGTTTGGCTGAGGCCATTTATTATCAATCAAGTGTGTTTACTTGATCACAACAGATCACAACAGAAACTACCCAAATTACCCTGATCAAAATGTTACATACCTATGTGATTCTGGCCTGATAACATGCTCACAAGTTGAGACACAGAGGTTTAAATTTCTATTAAAGGTAACCATCCTCACCTGTGATCTGTTTGCTTGTAATTAGTGTGTGTGTGTGTGTGTGTGTGTGTGTAAAAAAGTGTTGTACTGACGTTTCTGGATTCTGAGTCTTGGGGAAAGCAAAAGAACTGTCAAAGGATCTGCGGGAAAAGGTAGTTGAACTGTATAAAACAGGAAAGGGATATAAAAAGATATCCAACGAATTGAGAATGCCAATCAGCAGTGTTCAAACTGTAATCAAAAAGTGGAAAATGAGGGGTTCTGTTGAAAATAAATCATGGTCAGGTAGACCAACTAAAATTTCAGCCACAACTGCCTGGAAAATTGTTTGAGATGCAAAGAAAAACCCACAAATAACTTCAGATGAAATACAGGACTCTCTGAAAACATGTGGTGTGGCTGTTTCAAGATGCACAATAAGAAGGCACTTGAAGAAAGATGGGCTGCATGGTCGAGTCGCTAGAAGAAATCTATTACTATGCAAATGCCTCAAAGTATCCTGCTAACAATACACCAAACAGCACAGATACAAGCCTCAAACCTTCTGGCACAAATTTGATGAGAGTAAAATTTAGCTTTTTGGCCACAACCATAAACACTACATTTGGAGAGGCGTCAACAAGGCCTATGATGAAAGGTACACCATTCCTAATGTGAAACACGGAGGGGATGTGTGTGCTACAAAGGCACAGGAAATTTGGTAAAAATTGATGATAAGATGAATTTAGTATGTTATCAAAAAATACTGGAGGAACATTTGCATTCATCAGCCAGGAAGCTGCACATGGGACATACTTGGAGATTTCAACATGACAATGATCCAAAACAAGGCCAAGTCGACCTGTCATTGGCTACAGCAGAATAAAGTGAATCTTCTGGAGTGCCCATCTCAGTCTCCTGACCTCAATATCATTGAGCCACTCTGGGGAGATCATAGCCCAAGAATTTACAGGAACTGGAGGCTTTTGTCAAGAGGAATGGGCAGCTTTACCATCTGAGAAGATAAAGAGCCTCATCCACAAATACCACAAAAGACTCCAAGCTGTCATTGATGTTAAAATATTAATAATTGGGGTATGTAAACTTTTGGTAATTTCGGTAGTTTTTGTTGTGAATATTATATTAAAAAGAGTAAACACAGTTCATTGATAATAAATGGCTTCAGCCAAACCCTAACCATCAGTGTTTTTAGTGTATTCATCAATTGCAATTTTATATACGTTTTTAAACATTGCATGACTTATGTGATCCACCTATAAATTACAGTAGTTTTGTATCCCTAACCACTTAAGACCCGGACCAATATGCAGGTTAAGGACCTGGCCCCTTTTTGCGATTCGGCAACTGCGCCGCTTTAACTGACAATTGCGTTGTCGTGCGGCGTGGCTCCCAAACAAAATGGGCATCTTTTTTTCCCCACAAATAGAGCTTTCTTTTGGTGGTATTTTTATCACCTCTGCGTTTTTTTTTTTTTGCATTGTAAACAAAAATAGAGCGACAATTTTGAAAATGTTTTAATATTTTTTACTTTTTGCTATAATAAATATCCACAAAAAATATATAAAAAACATTGTTTTTCCTCAGTTTAGGCCGATACGTATTCTTCTACTTATTTTTGGTAAAAGAAAAATTGGTTTGCGCAAAATTTATAGCGTTTACAAAATAGGGGATAGTTTTATGGCATTTTTATAAATATATATTTTTTTACTACTAATGGTGGCGATCAGTGATTTTTTTCATGACTGCAACATTATGGCAGACACATCGGACACTTTTGACACATTTTTGGGACCATTGTCATTTTCACAGCGAAAAGTGCTAAAAAATGCACTGATACTGTGAAAATGACAATGACAGTGAAGGGGTTAACCACTAGGGGGCACTAAGGTGTTAAGTGTGCCTTAAGGGAATGATTCTTACTGTAGGGGGGCGTGGCTGGACGATGTGTGACGTCACTGATCGTCATTCACCTATAACAGGGAACAGATGATCAGTGATACTGCCACAGGAATGTGTTTACACACACCTCTCCCCGTTCTTTAGCACCTTTGACCGATCGCGGGACACCGGCGGTGATCGGGTCTGCGGGTCCCGCGGTCACGGAGCTTCGGACCGGGTCGCGAGCGTGTGGCTGGGCTCTAAAAAGCGACGTACCTGTACGTGCCTGTGCCCAGCCGTGCCATTCTGCCGACGTATATTGGCATTAGGCGGTCCTTAAGTGGTTAAACCATTTGTATAATATTTAAGAGGCATCGCTATAGTAAATGTATTTTCTGTGCATGTACATACCTAGCGGTGATGTGCTAGCATCTAGCAGCTAGAGGACCTGTTTCCCATTGATGCGTCTGTCCAGGGGCTCCTCCTTCGTCTCTCACATCTGAGAGGTACTTCCTATGTATGGAACGCAAGCACAGGCCGTGAGGCGTTCCAGCAGAGTATTGCCGGATTTTCGCGTCATCTTGGGCTTGTTTCCTCCACGATTTGCGTCACCTGGTGACACACTTAAAAGGGCGTACTTGTGTGGTAGAGCCACGCCTCTGATGATATCCACTCAGATGAAACATGTCAAGCTGGCTTAAGAGACACAAGCATGCTGAATGCTGTGGCTGTTTTGTTTTATGATGATCGTTCTTATTGACTGTACATGTAAGTTGCTACAATAAATCTTTTCACAAGTAAGTATTTATTCTTCTACATATTTTTGGTAAAAAAAAATTGCAATAATCGTAAATTAATTGGTTTGTGTAAAAGTTATATCGTCTACAAAATAGTTTTAAAGCATTTTTTTTGTTAATTTTTTGACTTACTAGTAATTGCGGCGATCTGCGATTTTTATTAGGACTGCGACATTATGGCGAACACATCGGACATTTTTGACAATATTTTGGGACCATTGTCATTTATACAGCAATCAGTGTTATAAAAATGCACTGATTACTGTGTAAATTACACTGGCAGGGAAGGGGTTAAACACTAGGGGGCGATCAAGGGGTTAAGTGTGTCCTAGGGAGTGATTCTAACTGTGGGGGGATGGGCTACCACTGACATGACAGCGATCACTGCTCCAGATGACTTGTTTACATAGGCATCTCCCCGTTCTGCCTCTCCACACCAAAATCACAGGCCGCCGGCGAACATCGAGTTTGTGGGACCCGCGAGCACACTCCCCAAAGCACGCAGTGTGTGCAAATGGGTGTACCTCTACGTCCCTTTGACTTTGCCACCTATCGCCACGCTGCGTGACGGCTAGGCGGTAAATTCAAAGGGACATACAGGTACGCCCATTTGCCTGCCCATGCCACTCTGCTGACGTATATCTGCGTGCGGCTGTCGGGAAGCGGTTAATCAATGCCTATCACTTGCTGATATCTGGTAAGCAGATTTTATTCTCACGTGGTATGGAGTGCTTCCCTATACACACTGAAAACTGGTGAAGGGATTATCATCTTTTCCTCTTTTAATACTTCAAAGACTGTTGCTTTTTATTAGCGCTGCATGTGGACTTTTTATATTTTTATATTTGCTTTTCAACAAATAGTGCTGGCTGCTTTCCTATTCCAATATTGGTACCTTTTTCAGTAGCGCAGGTACCTACCTGTTTTTATTGTTTTACCATTCTTTATAAGCTTACCTGTAGGTAAAAATCTAAATGAGAGTTTAATACCACTTTAAGTATAAACATTAAGTAAAATTCTATGAATCCCATACAACGATTGGAATATATGTAAGGGATCATTATTTTCTGTTCTTTCTCTTTTCTTCAGCTGAAATTTTTTTATGCCCATAGCAAATGGGAGCATTATGGACAGTTTGTGTGTGAACCACTTATTGCAGCATACTCTCTAGTTTATATGCATTAGAATTTCTCTCCTACAGATTCCCTCATCGTTAACAAGCACAGCTTATCCCCTCAACAAGACTTTTCAGTTTCAGCTCTACCGTCTCATTCCAGATAAAACTCTTCTCCACCAGGTTATTGCAAAATCTATTTTTTCCCCAGAAAAGCTTTAAAGCAACAGAAACTCTTTTTGTAATCACTGAAGCTTGTGCTGTAGATGGCAAATCTGTCAAGAGAAACACTAATTATAGAAAGGAAGCTAAAACAGATCCAACTGAATGTATTATATTGGTATATTGCTGATATAAAAACTAAATATATATATATATATATATATATATATATATATATATATATATATATATATATATATATATATATATATTTGTACATTATGTACTGTAAAAAGCATCACCGAAATGATGCAGAAGTATTGGCAGAGGTAAAGCATCTTGAACTGTAATTAACATACTGAGCATGTGTCAGACAGAGCCTGCCAAGGTACATCAGGTGTTAGCAATCCTGACATAAGTAGGTTTTAAGAATGTGAATGTGTCCAAGTTTTGCATTTTGATATTGTATAATTTAAATCTGACTGTTTCTGATTATTTTATGAATAAAATGTATGGCTGAGGGCAAACATATTTAGGTATATAGAAACTATTGACAAACCACAGGAAGAGATTATGCAATACATTTTATTTATATTTTAAATCCTTCCAAATCAATAAATTCACTGGTTATTTTTTTTTTTGTGCTAGTTACATTTCTAAAAAAAAATGTGTCTGTTTTTGAAAGCTTTTATTTTCATACATTATCCTACACTGGGAAAAGAAAAAAATAACTTTAATGAGAGACTGTGCATATGACTTGTGCATCATGGAAGTTACAAGGATATGTAAGACAGATTTTTATGCTGACCATACACTTTACGAAAAATCGGCCAAACACATTTTCGAAAAATGAACATTCGGCCATGAGCGCAAACGATAGTGCCATCATGTAATGACCGATAAATCTTTCAGTGGTCATAAGAGCAGGTAGGATCTTCTACATGTGGTGTCACAGGAGCACAGAAGGACGACGGGAAGTCTCTATTGATGGATTCACGAGCGCCATGTGTTAGCCGCAGCTGGAGCCTCTGTAATCCTTGTGGAGACGTTGGCTGTGTGTCTCTGGGTGGGAGTGGTCCAGGGCTGTCAAACTGGGGAGCCGTCCACATTCTGTCTGGCCAATCAGAATGTTTTTCGAAGCCGTACCATGCCTTCTTCATCAGCTCTAACATTGCACATGCTGGGACCAATCAGCCACATTGGGGGTAATTTGCTAAAGCTGGAGAGTGCAAAATCTTGTGCAGCTCTGCATAGAAACCACATTTTTTTTGTCAAAGCTTAATTGAACAAGCACAAGTTAGAAGCTGATTGGCTACCATGCTCACCTGCAGCATATTATGCACGCTCCAATTTCAGTAAGACACCTTTCACACTGGGGCGGTGTGGGCGTTAGCGGTAAATAGCGGTAAACATAGTGGCATTTTTCGACAGCTAGCAGGGCGCTTTTAATCCCCACTAGCGAGCCAAAGAAAGGGTTAATTGCACCCATGTTGCGGTTCTTCAACAGCATTGCCCATTCATTTCAAAGGGCAGGGGCGGTTTGGGAGCGGTGTATACACTGCTCCCGCGCCGCCCCAAAGATGCTGCTTGCAGGACTTTTTTTCTGTCCTGCAAGCGCACTGCCCCAGTGTGAGAGCACTCTGGCTTTCACAATATGGTGGCTTGAGAGGTGCTTTACAGGTGCTATTTTTAGCGCTAAAATGCCTGAAAAGTGACCCAGTGTGAAAGGGGCCTAAATCAACCCCATGTGTGAGTATTTCTAATTGCAAGAGTTTGCTGGGCTGTTTACCCTTTATATGGACCTTAGTGCCCTTTATTTGTGAGTTTTTTTTTATTGTTTTAATACATATGTCGTATGGTTTTAGACTATGTGGCTGCAGTCTGTATTTTTATGCTGATGTATGAGGAAGTGGACTTATCAGATGAGATTCACTGAGTAAGGGCTCTTTCACACGGGCGGATCAGTTTTTTAGGCGGACTTAAACGGGCGCTCCGTGCTCCTCCATGGAGCCACAGATGTCAGCGGTGACATGCCCGCTGACATCCGACCCACTCCGATCCGCCAAAGTGTGATGGAGGAAAACCCTATTGTCCATCCGCCTGGCGGATCGTATCGGGTGACAACGGACTCTACGGTCCGTGGTCATCCGATCCCCCATAGGGGAGAGCTGCGCTCTGACAGGTCAGTCCCTGCACAGTGTGCAGAGACAGACCTGTCATCTGCCGGCTCAGCGGGGATCGACGGAGCGAAGCGGAGCTCGCACACGGACACGGACCGCGTGAAAAAGGCCTAAGGCTCCATGCACGCTGGGCTTAAAATAACGTCAGTTCTCTCATATAGAGCATTTTTTTGTACAAAGTTTAGACGTGTTTAGGTGAGTTTTATTTTTTTTTTACTGCCAGTGAGCTCCAATCAGAAACGCGAATAAGAAGTTTTTTTTTTTTCCTGCCTCTAAAAGTTGATCTCAGAATATGCATGTAAACACCCTAATATGCATGGACACATAGGAAGAGTTAATTCTACAGGCAGAACACAAAAACTGTAGATGCACTCTAGTATGCATGGAGAGGCAAGCTTGTCTGATCTAACTAAAATGTTGGCATAAGTCTAGGCTAAAAAGGTGAGTGAGAGTCCAGAGGAGGAGTGGGAGCAAATGTGGGAATACCATTTATTTATTTTTTTGATCTCAATGGTGAGAGAAAGAGGTGAATGCATGATACTGTGGTTTTTGCAGTACATTTATGAAAATATATACTTATGGCTGAATGGTGGAAGATTTTTAGGTGATAACTATAAAAACTGCGCTTTATCATTAGTATTTGCTTTTTTTATTTAACATTTTCAAAAAAAATTCCAGTGTTGATTGAACTAATTTTTATAGATGCATGTTGGGGTATTAGGTTCAAGGAGAACTTATAAAGTGAGAGTGCACACTGGAATTTTTACATTTGTGTAAGGCCCCGTACTCACGACCAAACATGTCTGCTGAAACTGGTCCGCAGACCAGTTTCAGCAGACATGTTTGGCCGTGTGTTGGCCCGAGCGGACCATTTTCGGGCGGATCGGACAGGTTTCCAGCGGACAACTGTTTCCTGGACTTGCTTTAAAACAGTCCGCTGGAAACCTGTCCGCCCGGACATGTACGGTCGTCTGTACAGACCTACCGTACATGTCCTGCCGCCCGCCATCCCTCGCATGCGTCAAATGACTTCGACGCATGCGTGGAAGCATTTTAAAGGCAGGCCGCCCACGTCGCTGCATCATTGTCGCGGCGACACCACGTCATCGACGCGTCGACACCGCGGACACGCCCCGCGTATTGTTTACGCGCGGACTTCTGTTCGATGGTGTGTATAGCCATCGAACAGAAGTCCCCGGGCAGTCCCCGGCCAGACATGTCCGATGGAAACGGTCTGCAGACCGTTTTCATCGGACATGTCCTGCCGTGAGTACAAGGCCTAAGGGTATACTGTAGAGTGCCTATTTTATTGCATAGAGTATAGTGGAACTACTGATTTGTTTATTTATTTGTAGGTTATGATTGGACTTTATGTAGGTGGGTGGTATCAAATTACGTATTTTTTTGTATATTTTTTGAAGTTGAGTGCTACAATTTAATTTATTAAACTCTGTACAATCAACCTAAATCTACCAAAATTATATAATATGAGGACCTACCTAAATTATCCAGTGCATAAAAGAAAAAGGTGCCTCTAAGTGCAGAATTAAAAACGTTTAATATCCCCAAAAAGGTTTAAAAACACTTACAGGATTGAAGATATCATGCGTGTGTACAATGGGTGATCCAACATCAGGAGGGTCCCAGTATATACAATTTCCAGCAAAAATATCCAGAGATACCAGCAGATGTGCGCTCCAGGCTCTGGAAACACTGATGAAGTAGTCTAGGTCAGCATGGAACAAGGATCCCGGAAATGACATCAGCAGAAAGGGACAACAACCAGTGTGGACCGCAAACAGGAAATGGGTCATCAAAATGGGACGCGTTTTGGAACTACTGATTGGTTCCTTCTTCAGCCAATACACTATCCAATACATTTGCATCCAATCATGCAAACCATTGCTACCTACCTACTTGTTGATAGATCTAAAGGAAAGTGTACAATCAGATTATAACGTGCGTGGCAAGCTTTAGAAATTTACATATGACATTTTTGGCAATTTTTGGTGAATTTTTTCAGTTTCTTTGAATTTTTCAGTTGAAATCCTTCTATGATAGTTAAAGCAGATTAATCAAAAATGTTTAAAGCAAAGCTAAGAACCCTTTTACATGCATTATTGCAATGCACATTAACATGTAAGATGTTGTGTGGTGCATTGCCGAATAATTCCTTCTGAATGGCACCCCAACACACTACTACATTAACCACTTCCATACCAGGTACTTGCGCAGCTTCCCGCCCAAGCCAATTTTCAGCTTTCAGCACTGTCGCACTTTGAATGGCAATTGCGCGGTCATGCTACACTGTACCCAAACAAAATTGGCGTCATTTTTTCCCCACAAATAGAGCTTTCTTTTGGTGGTATTTGATCACCTCTGCGATTTTTTTTTTTTGCACAACAACTAAAAAAAGGCTGAAAATTTGGAAAAAAATTACGTTTTTATTTTTTTCTGTTAATTTTTTTGTAAATAAGTTTTCTCTTTCAATTACGGGCACTGATATGGCGGCACTAATGGGCACCGATGAGATGGCACTGATGGACATCGATGAGGTAGTACTGACGGGCACAGATGAGGTGGCACTGATTGGCGGCGCTGGTATGCGACACTGATGGGCACACATAGGCGGCACTGATGGGCACACATAGGCGGCACTGATGGGCACATGTAGGCGGCACTGATGGGCACACGTAGGCGGCACTGATGGGCACACGTAGGCGGCACTGATGGGCACTCATGGGCGGCACTGGGCACTCATAGGCGGCACAGATGGGCACTCATGGGCGGCACAGATGGGCACTTATGGGTGGCACAGATGGGCACTGCTAGGTGGGCACTGGGCATGGATGGGCACTGTGGGGTGGCACTGATGGACACTGGGGTGGCGCTGATGGACACTGGGGTGGCGCTGATGGACACTGGGGTGGCAGCACTGATTGTTGCCAGTCAGTGCCCATTTGTGGGCACTGACTGGCATCTTTTTTCTTTATGGGTTTTTTTTTTTTTTTTTTTTAGTCTTTTTTTTTTTTTTTTTTGCTTTTTTTTTTTTTTTGCCCACCCTGGTGCTCCAGGGTGGGCATCCCTGGTGGTCCAGTGTGGCGATCCGAGGGGGGGCTGCGCTGATAAACAATCAGCGCTAACCCCCCCTGTCAGGAGAGCCGCAGATCGGCTATCCTCTACTCGCGTCTGTCAGACGCGAGTGAGGAAGAGCCATCGGCGGCTCTTCCTGTTTACATCGTGATCAGCCGTGGTTGGACACGGCTGATCACGTGGTAAAGAGTCTCCGCCGGAGGCTCTTTACCGAGATCGGAGATGCAGGGTGTCAGACTGACACCCCGCATCACCGATCGCCGCGATGCGCGCCCCCACGGGCGCGCGCGGCATGAAATCCTGCAGGACGTTCTAGAACGTCCTGTCAGGATTTCATAACCACTTCCCGGACGTAAATCGGCCATAGGCCGGGCGGGAAGTGGTTAAGGGCCATGTCCATTTTACATTGCATTAAAGTGAGCTTCAAGTCCATTTAAAATTAGTGGTCTGCCTTTTATAGTGGAACTATGGGCAAAACAGAAAGTAAGATACTTGAGGCAGATTGTCAATAATATTAACATAGTTGTTTTTGCTTTTCTGAGGACCCCTTGTAAAAACCGTTTCTATAACTGTTTCAAAAGTGTTAACTGTGGTCCATCTCATGCCACGTACACACGATTGGTTCGTCTGATGAAAACGGTCTGATGGACCATTTTCATCAGACGAACTGATCGTGTGTGGGCCCCATCAGTTTTTTCCCCATCGGTGAAAAAACGTAGAACCTGTTTTAAAATGATCTGATGGTTAAGAAAAAACAATAGAAAAAAACGATCATCTGTGGGGAAATCCATCGGTTAAAAATCAACGCATGCTCAGAACCAAGTCAATGCAAGCATTGAACTTAATTTTTCTCCGCACGTCGTTGTGTTTTACGTCACCGCGTTCTAACACGATCGTTTTTTTAACTGATGGTGTGTAGGCAAGACTGATGAAAGTTAGCTTCATCAGATATCTGATGAAAAAATCCATCAGACCGTTTTCATCGGATGAACCGATCGTGTGTACAGTGCATTACTAGTCCATCTCTCATTCTCCATAACTTGACTTTAGTTGTTGTCTACGTGTGGCTACATTACGTCTACATAGATACAGAAAAGGAGTGTGGCCATCCTGAAACTGGAAGCTTATTACTGGCTGAATCATTCTGTGAAAATAAAGAAAAACGTTTAAAAAGAAAAGGATTGTAAACGTCTTCATATTTATTTATTTTTCGTTTTTGAGATGATATACATGTTAAAGCAACACACCTTAATGCATAATAATGTTTTACATTAACACACGTGATAATGCAATGCATAGTGTGAATGGCACCTATATTTTTATTTTTCTAGTTACTTTTTTTGTATATAGGTTTAAATATATATGTGTCACATGTTATGCAATGCATAGTGTGAATAGCACCTATATTTTTATTTTTCTAGTTACTTTTTTTGTATATAGGTTTAAATATATATGTGTCACATGTTAGGAGTTCAGATATAGTTAGAAAATTACACTTTAAAAATGTGCCTTAAAGTGTATTTCCACTTTTGCAGCAATTGGGATAATACCTACTTACAGTATTTGTTATATGTCCCCATCCGCATGGCATAACTTAAAACAAAAATAAAAAATGGCAGCTTACCTATTTTAGATGCCCTATTCTTGACCCTCGAGCAAGAAAAAAAAAGCTAGGTAATTTTCTTTGTTTATGTGGGGGTTGGGCAGCTACGTTTGCCAGAATAAATCCTGGCTGTGCTGTGCAGGCAGATCTACATTATAACACTGTCTGTCCAATAAAGGGTTAAAGATGTAGAGGCTGGGCTTCTTGCATTGTATGTAAATTAAGACAGACTTGGGATAGACTCAGTCTGAAATCGTTAAAAAAAAACATCTAAATGGTAAGAAATATCTAAAAAAAATTAGGCATGCTGTATGAATGAGAACATATAACAAACAAAGTTTTCTCAGACTTGATTGCAAAAGTAGAAATATGCTTTAGCCCTGATGTGATTTCTAATGTGACCTGGACCACATTGAATCACTTGATATGTGAAATAACACCAGTTTGTATGGATCCTATTCACAGTGTGACTGTGATCTGACTTTGAAGGGTCCTGTGCAAGTTTGGTGGGTTGCAGTTTGGTCCATAGACTTCAATGGACATGCATCAAAATCTCATCTGCATTATTTTTTTATTTGTTTTACAGTGTGATTACTGGCTGGCTGTTAGTACTCGGCACCCACCACAGTTCTAACAACCACTGACTCATCCCTGCTGACAGCAGGGATGAGTCATCGATTGTTAAAAAGCCAACATTGGAAGGGGAAAAACGCGTCAAGTGGGGATAGACAGTGACATACTTCTGGTATTTGGAGCACACGCCAAGGCGGCGAGCTGATCCTTGTATACATGCTTGTATTTCAAGCTGCAAATGTGAGTGTAATCGTTTTTATACACAAATGTTTAATAAAGTTGAAAGGTTATGCCATGGAGATCACTTTATGATTTTTCTTGACACACTACAACTGTAACTAACCATACTACTGGAGGAAACAAGAGAGATTAGATGCCATTCACCACACCTGGACATTGTTATTGAGATACTTTCTTACAGATGATTGGACATTCCGACAACAAAACCGTGGATTTTTTTCCGACGGATGTTGGCTCAAACTTGTCTTGCATATACACAGTCACACTAATGTTGTCATAAATTCTGAACATCAAGAACACGTGATTTACAAGATGTGCAGGCAGGGAGCACAGAGCAGTGGAAGTTGTACCTTAAGAGTTTCTCCTATACAAGTACTTTGATTTGCACAATGGTCTTTATTTGCTAAGATTGGTTTCATAAGCACTTTATCGGCATTGTTCACTTTTTTGCTGTACATAGAATTTATGCATTGTTTAGATTTTAGATTTTAATGTTATGTATTACTGGAATACATTTTTTAACTATCATTCACATAACACACACTATTCAACACATGACCATAGCATGGATGTATTATCTTAAGTAGTATGTTTATTTTTGTATTTACTTTTGACATTTTCACATGGGGGGTCCCAGAATCTGATAAGCTACCCCCCACACCCCGATAATCACCAGTCCAGGGTTGTGGAAAAGAGGCCTTTGTCCTCATAAACATGGGGACAGGGTGCTTTGCCCCCTGTTGCCCCCCCTCTGTTCCTAGCCTGTCGGGCTGTATGGTTGGATAAAGGTATTGTATGGTTGTTGGGGGAGACCCCCACACAGTTTTTTTTTTTAAATCCTGGCTCCTTTGTTTTATTCTGTTGTGGCGACAGCAGGGATGACTCATTGTTGTTAAGAAGCCAGCAGGTGCTAACCCCTAACAATCGATGACTCATCTTTGCTGGCTGACAGCAGGGATGAGTCACTGGTTGTTAGGGTGCAGGCTGGGGTCAGGTCCTTAACAACCAGTGACTTATTCCTGCTGGTACATCAGTAAAAAAACTCACATTAAAAATGTATCCAACAGTGCAGCTGTGCGTTGAAAACTGGATCAAAATTGCACAGCACTAGAGTGAACCTAGGTCGAATGCAATAGCTATGCTTACAGGGAACAATTTTTAATTTATGTTCAAGGCTACTCTCGGATGTACCCCTAGATAGGTCTCCTAATAATCCTTTATGGTTCAACCCTTCTATGGGGGAATATTAGTAGTTAAATCAGGGAGTGTCTTGGGCCCAATATGAGATTAAATATGCACACCACTTATATTCGGAAGGGTGTCTTCGTTCTTTTGAGGATCTATGTAGGGATATGGGAGTTCCGAGGGGGTGGGCCCATTTGAATAGTTTCAGCTACATCATGCTGCATGGGAGCAATTTGATGGGGGTGAGGTGTCTCTAGTCAATAATTGGAATCTGTGCTCCTGGATCCTGATCATGCTAGCTGATACCTAGGAAATATGTAGCTCTGTCTCTTTATACCTCAAACTTGGTTGGCAGAGCTCAGGATCGGTGGTCGGCATGTTATAGAAATGTTGAATTTCATATTTGTACCAGGGGAACCATTGGGAAAAATATTAATGTATAAGTTGTATTGGAATAATTGTGACAGGGCCACTACTGTACAAGCATTTGCTGTCTTGGGAACCAATTGCCGGTGTCAGGTGTTAATTCAATTAGTCACATTGTCCTATTGTTCTGAAGGGAAGCTAGAAACAGCAGGGGCCCTTAGCATACTGGTATGACTACTCTGTCCAAGGATAGCTGCATACCATTTTTATTTACAGTACAATATATTGTCTGATAAGAAGTATCCCCTCATTGAATTAAAATAATTTCCTTCTCCTGTTGAAGATCACATTTAGTTGGACTGTGTTAATTAGATAATAATACCAGGTGTGTGTGAATATTAAACGAGATTCCTTTCATCTCTTGTTTGATAAAAGGCCACAATAGGCCCTGTGTTAATTGAACATGTCCAATTACCGTGTATATGTAAAGGGCTGGGCCAGACAGGAACTATCCAGGTGTCTTGTAAGATACTAATTGTAGGAACTAGATGTCAAGAAATTACCTACAGGAGACTGCTGGGTGGGGAGTCCTTAAGTGCTGAAAAGACTCATAGAGGCAACCAATCGAATCCTCGGGAACTTGAGTTTTTTGGAGGGAAAAGGTGTAATCTGAGGGGTATAAAGCCAGTCAAGTCAGCTTGACAGAGTGCAGTGTATGATGTCCTAACTTGACTGGAGGGCAGACTAAAGCATGATGGATGAGCGTACCCAGGCGTGGTGATGTAAGCTCTCTGTCTCCCTGTCTCTGTCTGTCTCTTTCTCTCTATCTGTGTCTCTCTCTCTCTCTCTGTCTGTCTCTTTCTCTCTATCTGTGTCTCTCTCTCTCTCTCTCTATCTGTGTCTCTCTCTCTCTCTCTCTGTCTGTCTCTTTCTCTCTATCTGTGTCTCTCTCTCTCTCTCTCTCTGTCTGTGTCTCTCTCTCTGTCTCCCTGTCTCTCTCTGTCTCTCTCTGTCTATCTCTCTCTCTCTATGTCTGTGTGTCTCTCTCTCTCTCTCCCTCTGCCTCTCTGTCTCTCTCTGTCTGTCTGTCTCTCTCTCTCTCTCTCTCTCTCTCTCTCCCTCTGTCTCTCTCTCTCTCTCTCTCTCTCCCTCTGTCTCTCTCTCTCTCTACCACTTAGCATTACTTATTGTTGAATCCTCTATAGCCATATTAACATGTATGTTGTATCAGCATTCAGCAATATCCTCTATGTTTTAACAAGTGATATCCTTTATGTTATAGTTGTAAATATTAGAGTAATACAAGTTTCTTCTCTGTATCAATAAATGTAATACTTTTCTCTTTTTCGCAGCGCTATTCTTTGTTTTAATTTTTATATAGACAAAAAGGTGTTTATAGCTTATTTAATTATTTACGTGCGATATTAATATTTCTCTGAGTATTAATTATGTACGTGCGTTATTAATTTTTCTATGACAGGCATTTGTACCAGAGTTATCGGAAGAGAAGTGGAGTGAGGTGCTTTGCACCTATCCCCCTACAGTTATAGCTTCTACTGATAGAATGATCCAGATACATTTTTTACATCAAACCTATTACACTCTAAGTTTATTTAATATTCATAAATGAGACTTGGCTGTGTGTCATAAGTGTAAACTACCTGAAGGTACTTGTTTGCACATTGTCTTTGCTCAGAAGTGGATTCATGAGGAGAGTCTTATGCCCTGTACACACGATCGATTCAGCCGATGAAAACGCTCTGATGGATTTTTTCATCAGATATCCGATGAAGCTGACTTTCATCAGTCTTGCCTACACACCATCGGTTAAAAAAACGATTGTGTCAGAACGCGGTGACGTAAAACACAAGACGTGCTGAGAAAAATTAAGTTCAATGCTTCCAAGAATGCGTCGACTTGATTCTGAGCATGCATGGATTTTTAACCGATGGACGTGCCCACAGACAATCGTTTTTTCTATCGGTTTTTTAACCATCAGATAATTTTAAAACAAGTTCTTAGTTTTTTCACCGATGGATAAAAAAACAATGGGGTCCACACACAATCAGTTCGTCAGATGAAAACGGTCCATCAGACTATTTTATTTCGACGAACCGATCATGTGTACGCGGCATAACTCTTACTTTGTGGAAGACATTTGTTAATGCTGCTCTCCTACTTTATAGAATTTCCCCAAAAATCCATAAAGATGTGGTTTAGATTGGAGGACTCCCCTGTAACTAAGGAGGAGGCTGTGGATACCTGAATGATCCTTGGTCTTTTAGATTGGCCTCTGAAGTGGTCGCAAGAGGGTGGCTGGTCATGTCTGCCCCCTCCTCCTCAGGAGGAGGGTTCATCATGTGTTACACATGTAGCACTGACATTCTCGTATATTGATGTGTGTTTGCATACTTTAATACAACGTCTATGGACATTGCTATGTTTAAGTATTTGGAGCCATCTAGTGACCAAATACTGGTAATGCAGAGAGATGTTTGTTTTGTTTTTGGTTTCCTTGGAGACAAGGACACACAGCGATGGGAAAACAATCCCGGTTTATGGGGCAAGTGATCTGAGGGTGCCCGAGGGCCGGTGGCCAGATTGCAGAGACCGAGAGACACTCATCCGAGCATCGGAGAACCAGATCCATCCAGCGGAGCTGAATGGAGCTGACGGAGAAGCAAGTTGCAGTCACAGGACAAAAGTTACTACCCGGAGCTCCGATCCAGTGGGTGAGTGGGTCACGACCCACAGTTTGCTAAGTTTTACATGCATTTAGACTCATATACAGGCCTCACTGGGATTTATAGTTCCACAGAGGAGCAGAGAAACTGACACTGAGAAGGCTTGAGGCCTATCCACTTTGACGTTTCAAGCGATTTTAAAATAGTTGTTGCAGTTACACCAGGAGCATTTTCACTTCAATTTGACTCATCAAAACTGTGGATTACAAATCACAAGGAGTTACTTTAGCTAGCGAAGAAAAGAAGATCCAGGACTAAGGGCCAGATCCTCAAAAGGGATACGCCGGCGTATCTACTCATACGCCGTTGTATCCCTGTTTCTATCTTTGGAACTGATCCACAGAATCAGTTTCCAAGAGATAGACAGAAGATCCGGCAGGTGTAATAGTTTTACACTGCCGGATCTTAAGATGCAGTACCGCTACCGCCGCTGGGGGCATTCATCGTCGAAATTACGCGTCGGGTATGCTAATGAGGAGTTACGTTGATCCTCAAAGCTTTTTCACGTTCGCTACGTCGCCGCTACGTTAGTTTCCCGTCGCTTAGTTACACTTTTGTAAACCAGCCCTACTTTTACACAGCAGGCGTACTGCTGTGTAAAGTATGGCCGTCTTTCCCGCGTTGAATTTTAAAATTTTACGTCGATTGCGTAAGCCGTACGGGAATACGCTACGTGCCGCGCCGATCAAAAAATGACGTCACGTCGCGCAAAGCACGTCGGAAAATTTGCAACACAAGCATGCGCAGTACGTCCGGCGCGGGAGCGCGCCTAATTTAAATGGCACTCGCCCCATTAGATTAGGAATGCCTTGCGCCGGACGGATTTGAGTTACACCGCCTGTCACGTACCTTACCAGAGGCCGAAGTGCTGAGAGGGCTTCCCTTGCAACTGAGTGCAGAACGCCCCCTGGAGGTGAGACAGGGGGTGCTGTGCCCGGAGATGCAGGGGTTGCCAGCTGCGACTTGCTGAGAAGGTGTAGAAGCTCAGCTATCCACCAGGATACGTAGTTAGGCAGGGGTACCATGGAAGTACCAGATGAGGTAGGTACGCAGGGAAACCCAGGGGCGGAGTCAGGAGCCAAGCCGGAAGTCATGCACAGGAAGCTGGATGTAGTTGGAGTAGGTCAGAAGGCAAGCCGAGGTCATACACTGGAACAATCAGGCAGGAACAGGATAAGGGTAATCCGAAAGACAAGCCGGGGTCATACACTGGAGAAGTCAGGTCAGGCAAGCTGGGTCGTCAACAGGTAAACAGGAACACTGGAACAAGGGCTCAGGAACACACAAAGGCTAACGATCATGCAGCAGTTGGTAACTGCTGCAGCAAGTCTTTAAATAGGGCACTGACGCCAGGAGTTCCGCCCGCATTGCATGCGTACTGGCGCACACGCGTGTGCAGTGAAGAATACAGGATTTGCAGAGTTGTTGCCCGTTTGCGCGCGCGAATGCGCGTTGCGCGCGTTTGCGCGCGCATGCGCACTGCGCTTGCTGGTCCGTGAAGAGCACGTCTGACAGCTCTTCCACGGTTGGTCCCCTGACACCGCCGCAAATTTCCAGGTAAGTGTGTTGTGGATCGATACCTAACTTAGGAAATTTGCGGCAGTGTAACTTAAATCTGTTAAGTTACGTTGCGCTGCAGGGCTGTGGATCTGGCCCTAAGTACTTTAAGTGAGATCTCCCATATAGCTTATAAAGTAGGGGGAGCTCCCAGGTATAAACCTATGTATATGTATACTGTTTTCAAATAGCTTATGTTGAAATCAATTGTGCTGTCGTCTTACGTTGGGATGACAGCACAATTACTGTAATCACTTCTTTGCATATTTCACAGTAAAATATATCTCTGGTTAAGTATCCAGTTGTTGAGGCGTACTGTTTTTCTCACTCCAAGTGCAGTCAGTGGATCCTGGGGTTACAATACAGGTATTTTGTATTGTCTTACATTGTATTGTATTGCATTGAATCACAGCTGTGCCAAGGGGATTGAGCCAAGTTAGTGGGGTTTATTGGTAGAGTGCAGGCCCAAATTAAACCAGCAGCTCCTTCGGGGCTACACATATAAAGCGCTACCCCCAAAGGAGCTGCTTGAAATGGGTCCTCTGTTCCATGCCATGATTATATAAACTGCTTCATCCCCTCTGACACACCTGGATATATATTAGCTTAGGCATCAGTATAATACCACAGTTGTATCATCATTCAGCATTAGACACCAGACCACTTGTCTGTAAATAAAGTGAGTATATTGTGGCAAGGCAGGTAAATGCAATGCACAAAGCATGAAACAGGCAACTGAATACATTTGAATATGTTAAACTAAGTAACAAGAATACTAGTCTATAATATGGAAACTAACCTAGACCAGGGTAAGACCAAGATACACTAATCTGGTATAAACAGCATTAATAAGATTAGCATAAAAAGTCTCACTGTAACTCTCAGCAATAACTAGTCAAAAGTGTCCCAGAGTACACTCTGTCTCTGTGCATACACCTCCGAGAGTGGGTGGGTGTACACATTCCTGAGAAAGGTAATCCTGGGGATGGCTGTAAAGTACCTGGTGCATGATTAGCCTAAAACTGTCGACTGGGATGGGAAAAGCATAGTTGACCACTCTTGGTAGACAGTGAGCCTAGTCTAGAACACTTGGTGGTCCATCCGCTATAGAAATCCAGCACCCCAGTGGCTCAGCTTTCAAATTCTGGTCTTCACAAGGCTCAGTCCCAGTGCTCAGGCCCTCCACAATACTCATTTGCTGTAGGCACACACAGCAACGGGTCCCTCCAGCTCCATTCCCAGCACAGACAATTACCTTTCAGTGCCTTAGTCCTCTAGTCTTTACAGGTTATCTCCCAGTGTAGGATCACACAGCAACAGGTCTCCCTACTCTGGTTCCCCCATACTGTCTATCCAGATCTCCACATTTGCCTGGGAAACTCTCCATTCTCTACTCCACAGGTGGGGGAGAACTTAAGCATTCCTCTAGCTGAAGGGAACCCGGCTGCACATATGCTGATCTCAGTAATGTCAATAAAAAGCACAGAAAATGTTTTTATTTACATGGAAAATTGTTTCTCAATAACACAAGTGGTGCCTATTGTTTTTCTTTATACAATGTAAAGATTCAGAATAATACATTATTGGTTTATGTGCAGTACTGCAAGTACTTTGCAAACTAATGTAACAAAAAATAGTCATCAAATCAATAAGCTTTAGAATTTAAAAATGACTAATCTTATTCTAAGCTTTACAGGGAAATTTTGTATAACCATAATTTTTTTGTTTCTAGCTCAGTTTCATTATTTCAAGTGATTACATTTGTTTTCCTGTCAATTGAATTTAGCTTTTTCAGGCTCTTAAACTGTATTACCATAGCAGTGGAACAAAAGATAAGAAAAGAGATAGGAATAGTATCACCGCTTCTCTCTTTTATCTTGGATGAAGAAAGGTAATGGAAAATCTATAAAAAAAAGTGATAGATATCTCATAGTTTGACCCTGTGTAGCAACGCTATTGATTTCATTGTTCTTTTTAAGATATTGCTTGTCCCCTCATCTCGGCAAAAAAAAAAGAAGATATCCTAAAAATATTTCATATAAAAGCAATATATATTCAGTAGTGGTTATACTATGAGGCTTGTGTTATGCAATTGTTTTTTAAAGGGAAAGTTTTTCTTTTTTTTTTTCTTTTAGTGAGCACATATTTTGAGCTATTATTTCAATGTTAACTTGTGACTTTTACATCTTTACAGGTTTACTCTTTAATGTTTTTTTTTTTTTTACTGTTATAAGCACAAACATAGATTTGCCATTTTCTATAATTACTTTGTCCTCATTCAAAAGTTTGCTTTCAGCGATCAAATAATTGTATTCTTAGAAGAAGTAGTACAGCACAACTATTAGACAGCACTGCAAAATTAAACCTCCAAACTCTCTTCAAAAGTTTAAAAACATTGGTTTAATGGACCTCGTTTGTGCACAGGTGGGCAGATATTTTGGAACAGAAAGGGACCATCCCCAAACTGTTATCACAAAGTTGGGAGCATGACATTTTCCAAAATGTGTTGGTATGCTGACACCTTAACCACTTAACACCCGCCCGTCATCAAATGACGGCGGGCGGAATGCTCTATTGTTCTGACAGGACGTCATATGATGTCCTGTCATTTAAAGCCTCTAGGGCGCGCACGCCCCCGGCGGCCACGATGGCCGCCAGGCACCCGCGATTGCCCAGTAACTGAGCAGGAACGTGGAGCTCTGTGTGTAAACACAGAGCTACACGTCCTGTCAGGGAGAGAGGAGACCGATCTGTGTCCCTTGTACATAGCGACACAGATCGGTCACTTCCCCCAGTCATCCCCCTCCCCCTACAGTTAGAACACACCCAGGATACACATTTAACCCCTTCCCCACCCCCTAGTGGTTAACCCCTTCCCTGCCAGTCATATTTATACAGTAATCAATGCATATTTATAGCACTGTTCACTGTATAAATGTAAATGGTCCCAAAAATGTGTCAAAAGTGTCCGATGTGTCCGCTTTAATGTCGCAGTCCCAAAAAAACGCAGATCGCCGCCATTCCTAATAAGAAAAAAAACAAAACATTATTTCCCCTATTTTGTAGGCAATATAACTTTTGCGCAAACCAGGTTTTTGCGATTTTTTTTTTTTACCAAAAATATGTAGAATAATACGTATCGGCCTAAACTGAGAAAAAAATATATATTTTTTGAAAAAATTTGATATTTATTATAGCAAAAAGTAAAAAATATTGTGTTTTTTTTTCAAAATTTACGCTCTTTTTTTGTTTATAGCCCAAAAAATAAAAACCGCACAGGCGATCAAATACCACCAAAAGAAAGCTCTATTTGTGGGGAAAAAAAGGACGTAAATTTTGTTTGGGAGCCACGTCGCGTGCAATTGTCAGTTAAATCGACGCAGTGCCAGAAGCTAAAATCTCGTCTGGGCAGGAAGGGGGTGTATGTGCACAGTAAGCAAGTGGTTAAAGTGTTACTAAACCCACAACATTAAAACCTGTCTGTATATGGAGACTAACATTCTTGTTATACGCCCGAAGGGGCATGCAGCACAGCGATCATGGTCGCGCTGTGTTGCAATCACAGCCAGTCACATGTAAACAAGGAAGTGCCGGTAATCGCGCTCCTCGCCTTACACTGACAGAGTGTGTAATGAGGACAGTGAGACATAATCAGGGCACTGACTATTGGTGCCCTGATAACATTAGAGCGCCAGAAGTGCCAGCAACCAGTGCCCATCAGTGACAGCAATCAGTGCCCATCAATGATGCCAGTCAGTGCTGGATTTCAGTGCCACCTATTAGTTCCTGTAGGTAAGTGGTTAAGCAGGCAAAATGTCTGGAGTGGATTCTTTTAGATTCCAAATGTATTTGCATTTGGAATCTATTGCTGTGAACCTACATTATGCATTCAAAGGAGCTGTCCATGCAAGAGAAACAGGCCATTGCAAGACTTAAAAAACTAAACAAATGCATTAGAGAGATATCAGCAATATTAGGAGTGGCCAGATCAACAGTTTGGTACATTCTGAGGAAATACGAATACACTGGTGAGCTTAGCAACATAAAAAGGCCTATACATCCACAGAAGACAACAGTAATGAATGATCACAGGATCCTCTCTATGGTAAAGAAAAACCCATTCACACATCCAGACAAGTGAAGGACTCTCTCTAGGAGGTGAGTGTATCATTGTCAAAGTCTGCAATCAAGAGATGACTTCACGAGAGAAAATATAGAGGGTTTACCACAAGGTGCAAACCATTCATAAGCCTGAAGAATAGAAAAGCCTTATTAGACTTTGTCAAAAAACATCTAAAAAAAGCCAGAACAGTTCTGGAAAAGCATTCTTTAGACAACTGAAACTAAGATGAATAAATACTAAAATAGGAAGAAAAAAGCGTGGAGAAGGTTTGGAACAGTTCATGATTCAAAGCACACAATGTCATCTGCAAAACATGGTGGAGGAGTGTGATGGCATGGGCATGCATGGCTTACAGTGGCACTGGGTCATTGGTGTTTATTGATGATGTCAGACAATTGAAGCAGCCAGATGAATTATACAGTGTTTAGAGATATACTGTCAGCCCAGATTCAGCCAAATGCAGCACAGTTGATTGGACGGCACTTAACAGTACAGATGGACAATGATCCAAAACACACTGCAAAAGCAACCAAGGAGCTTTCGAAGGAAAATAAGTGGAATATTCTGCAATGGCCTAGTCAATCACCTGATCTAAACCCAATTAAGCACGCATTTTACTTGCTGAAGGCAAAACTAAAAGCAGAAAGACGCACAAACAAATAACAACTGAAGACAGCTGCAGTTAGAGAAGTTGTTCTCAACTCCTGTCCTCAAGACCCACTAATAGGCCAGATTTTAAATATTACCTTGGGGAGATGCAGACTAGAATACTGCAATCACTAAGTAGCAAATGATATCACCTGTGATGTACAGTATTTCAGTTATCTTGCAAACCTGGCCTGTTAGTGGGTCCTGAGGACAGGAGTTGAGAACCACTGAGTTAGAGCCTGTCAAAGCATCAGAAAGGAGAAAACCCAGTCTTTGGTAATGTCCATGGGTTCCGGACTTCACGCAGCCATTGCCAGTAAAGGATTCTCAACAAAATTTAAAAAATCAACATTTTATTTATTAGTAGATTAATTTGTCGAATTACATTTGAGACCCTGGAAATGTGTGTGTGTGTGTGTGTGTGTGTGTGTGTGTGTGTGTGGGGGGGGGGGGGGTCTGTGTATAAAAATGGTTGCACTTCCTAAAATTTGTACTTGATATTTATGTTCAACCCCTTGAATTAAAGCTGAATATCTGCACTTCAAATTCATCATTTTATTCTGGTGGCATACAGAGCCAAAAGTATTAAAATTATGCCTGTGTCCAAATATATATAGACCTAACTGTATATTCTATGGGGAAGGGTCTTTCCATTCCACAATTTAAGTGCCAGCAACAGTTTGAAAATAACTGTGAAAATAAAATGTGGATTTGTATATCATTCTTTCATGTTATGTTGCTTTTTGAATTCTATTTGCTAGACTTTAGTTCACCAAAGAAAATTGATATAAAGTTTACCTACTGTATTATTAAACAAATTATGATTGTTATTTTATAGGGAATATACTGTATAGAATATTTAATTTGGCTAACAAATTACATTTTGCCTTGAATTTATTCAGAAAAATAACAGTGTAGCTCCTGTTTTGTGAAGAGATGAGTCCACAGGCAACACATGGAATTAGTCCTTTGTCCTCGGCTTGCAAAGACAGAAATGTCATTAAATGTATGGCACAAAATTCAGGCATTCAAACTCTTGTTTCCATCTATTTTGAGATGACACTCTATAGTTAGGCAATGCATATTAATTCAAGTATTATTGTGACTTTTATATGGCCAAACATGTGCCTGCAGTACTTTTTTTCAGTGAGGCTTAGTGAGAGGCAATCCAGTGGCCTACTAAAGTTTATGTAATGTCTGTGTGACATTTCAATAAAGTTATTTTTTTCTTTTAAGTTAACAGTGCAGTGATCCCGCTGGATAGCACTGCACACCAGACGCTGTTAGTGAACCCTTTGATCCTGAGATGAACTGGAAAGAATAAATGCAAGAATGTTACTTTGTATCTATTTGTAAACATTGTTCAGAACATCATTTTCTTTGTAATCAGCTGCAACAGTTTCTGTAAAACACAGCAACTCCCAGCTGTCATTTTGACAGTAGGAATTGCCACTGGGCAAGTGGTATACTATGTGTAATTGTATATCCACAGCTGGTAAACAGGTACATGAATTTGGAGCACACACCATATGCAAAGATGCACTGAGGCCAGAGTGTCCTTACAGACAATGCTTCCGCATTGCTGCTGTGCGTCCTTCTGCCCCTGAAGTGATCACACAGACAGCGTAGCAGTTGAGAATTTTTGAAGCAGGATGAGTGGAGCCTGAAGGGGATTCAGAGACACCTGTTCTCCATTAGGTCTGCTGCCCTTGTAATTGACAGCATGAAGTAGGTGGATCCATGACCCACAGACAACCTTCTATTGGCTTTAGAGTCTGCCACTGCCTTCTTGCACTAGGGAACTAGTGTCTCAGCTTCCTCACCAGGCTCTGCTCACTGGTTGCAAGAAGGCTGTTGACAATCAGGGACAGACGGGGAGGAGAGAGGGTAGCAGCAGCAAACATGCTGCCTGCTACACAACATACAGAGACAGGCACTCTGTCTGTCTCTGTATGCCAACTTACAATTGGTCTTAAATATTTTCAGTCATGTTATCTATGAACTAGAGGTAGTTTTTTTTATTTACTTTGTGTATTATTAGAACGCCTTTGTAAAAGTTTATCTATTAAAGCGGAGTTCCGGCCACAAATTGAAAAAAAAAAACTTTTTAAATATAAATACCCCTGTAATACACAAGCTTAATGTATTCCACTACAGTTAGTCTGTAAACTAAGGTCCGTTTTGTTAGGTTGTTACAGCATTTAGACACTTTATAAAACAGAAATTGACTGGGGCCATCTTAAGTGTGGGCATCATGAAGCCAGACTGTATGACTTCCTGGATTTCAGCCTCGCACATGCTCAGTGCTGTACAAGCAGTGTAATGGTTTCAGATCAGGTTTCAATAGCAACGGGAGTGTCAGAGAAAGTTACCGCCCCTTATCTATGCAAAGCAAACCTCTCCTCCCCTCCTCCCCTCCTCTCCCCTCCCCCTCCTCCTTCCAGGAACCAGTAAATATAATAAATAATTTGTTCCTGTGCAGATATATCTACATAACAAGATGATATATATATCTTGTTATATATGTGGTGTGTATACATATACCAGACATGTGCACTGTCAATAAATTCATTTTGTTAGTGCGGTGATGTTAGTGCGGTGATGTTAGTGCGGTGATGTTAGTGCTGTGATGTTAGTGCGGTGATGTTAGTGCGGTGATGTTAGTGTGGTGATGTTAGTGCGGTGATGTTAGTGCAGTGATGTTAGTGCAGTGATGTTAGTGCTGCAATGTTAGTGCAGTGATGTTAGTGCGGTGATGTTAGTGCGGTGATGTTAGTGCGGTGATGTTAGTGCGGTGACATTAGTGCGGTGATATTAGTGCGGTGATGTTAGTGCGGTGATGTTAGTGTGGTGATGTTAGTGCGGTGATGTTAGTGCGGTGACGTTAGTGCGGTGACATTAGTGCGGTGACGTTAGTGCGGTGACGTTAGTGCGGTGATGTTAGTGCGGTGATGTTAGTGTGGTGACATTAGTGCTGTGATGTTAGTGCTGTGATGTTAGTGCGGTGATGTTAGTGCGGTGATGTTAGTGTGGTGATGTTAGTGCGGTGATGTTAGTGCGGTGACGTTAGTGCGGTGACGTTAGTGCGGTGATGTTAGTGCGGTGACGTTAGTGCTGTGACGTTAGTGCGGTGATGTTAGTGCGGTGATGTTAGTGCGGTGATGTTAGTGCGGTGATGTTAGTGCTGTGATGTTAGTGCTGTGATGTTAGTGCGGTGACGTTAGTGCGGTGATGTTAGTGCGGTGATGTTAGTGCGGTGATGTCAGTGCGTGACATTGGTGCGGTGACATTAGTGCCCAGTGCAGAGTGGGGGGAGGTACAGATGATCAGGCATACAGAGCGGATCTCTGATTGGTCTGTATGTGAGTACAGTGATCATAGTACAGCCCCGCCTCCCTGCACTAGACTTGTAACACACAGTGCAGAGCTCTGTTTCTATGTACAGGGAGGCGGGGCTGTACAGGGAGGCGGGGCTGTACAGGGAGGCGGGGCTGTACTATGCTCGGTGCTCTCACATACAGATCTATCAGACAGAGATTCGCTCTGTCTGCCTGATGATCTGTATCTCCGTGCATCGGAGACAGACTGCAGATGGGCGGGTGGTGGAGGGAGGAGGACAGGGGCGGCGGTGACGGACGGGTGGAGGAGCTAGGATGGAGGCGGTGCTAGGACGGGTGGAGGAGCTAGGACGGGGGAGGAGTTGGAGAGGGAGAAGAGGAAGGACACCACCTCTATGGGCGGCACTGCCCTCCCTCCCTCCCGCCCCCCGAGATGTTCATCCACGGCTGCGATGTTCAGCCCAGCCTGGGGATGATAACACACATATCCCAGGAGGCATAGCAGCGCTGGATGCGGCGGGGGGGGGGGGGCCATTCCGCCGCGGCGGGGGAATAAGACACTCACAGATAAAAACGTGAGTTTTTAAAAGACAAAAACAAAACATCCCAAATGTATTTAAGGGGGCAGTGTAAAAACGAATGCAAAGAAGTTGTAAAATAGGGTGGAACTCCGCTTTAAGAACTACCTGAATCTGTTGGTAAAGCTACCCTAACAGGCAGCAGGGATTTTTGAATCTGGCACAGGCCACTTTAATGCCGCGTACACACCATCACTGTATGTGATGAAAAAAAATGACGTTTTTAAAAACGTCACTTTAATTGACTGTGTGTGGGGGAAAACGTTGTTTTATGTCTTGTAAAAAACGACCAAAAAAAATTGAAGCATGCTTCAATTTTATGTGTCGTTTTTCAAAAGTGCACTTTTTACTTCACAGAAATTGACCGTGTGTAGCAAAAAACTTCGTGTTCTAAGACGTTTTTTCATCCACGCATGCCCAGAAACTACTTTTGAAGCAAGCTTCAATGGTAAAACGTGGTGGAACGTAACCTCACTTTGCAAGATCATTGTGAGAAAACGATGGTGTGTAGGCAACTTCGTCTTTGAAAATTGAAGTTTCAAAAACGTCATTTTTTACTTCACAGAAAGTGTCGTTTTTTTTCATCCCATAAAGTGATGGTGTGTCTTCGGGGCATAAGGCATCATACCCCCAGAAAAGTGCTTTTAGAGCTTTACTGAATCCCCCCTCCAATATGCTCCTAAGGCACTAATAAATAGAAGTTAAAAAAGCTGGATTTTGCCAGCAATGCAAGTAAAGTATGAAACTAAAATTCCCAGTCTCAGAGAAAGGCAGACTATGCAAAAGGATGGACACCTCTTTGTCATCAAAATTTTAATTGTGGTCATCCAGATCTATTCAATAAGTCAACACCCATTGTGCAAAAAGGGATACGAATCAAAGTCTGAGCTAGTTGCTCATGTAAACCTAACCTATAACTATGAAAAGGGCATAGCTCTTAGAACAGGTTATTTGTGAAACTTCAATCTGATGTGAAGTCCATTGATCTCATGCCTTGTACACACGACCATTTTTGTCAGGATAACAAAAACAATGTTTTTCCCGTAGTGATTGCTCTCCAGCCTGACTTGCAAACACAAGTTCATGCAAAAAAATGTCCGACCAAAGCGCAGTGATGGCACTGTAAAGGGGAAGTTCCTTCCAAATGGCGCCACCCTTTGGGCTACTTTTCGGCTACATACTTGATTCTGAGCATGCACGTTTTTTCCCCCTTGGAAAAACAAACACACGATGAGAAAAAGACTGATGGGAAACACGACGAGAAAAAAGAGAGCTGGTTTCAATTTTTTTGCAGGCAGTTTTTTCATTGAGAAAACTGCTAGGGAGCATACACACGACAAAAAAAGGCAGTTTTCTCATCGTGAAAACCGGTCGTGTGTACAAGGCATCAATGACATCTCCTACCACTGTTTAATGTACTTATTAGTTGGTATATATGCCGATTATTACTGTACCATTTACGCTTGTCATTAATGGTATGCAATATTATCAGTATTGATGTATTTGTTTATTGCTAACCTTATTGCTTTGTGTCCTCTCTGTATTGAATGTACATATATAACAGTATAACCCAATATTGTTGAAAAGTAAACTTAAATGCAAGCGCATGAAAATGTTTTATATGGTAAGTCCCACTTCTAGCAACTACCCAGAGTAATAACAAATTCAAATTGCCAATGTATTTTATCTGTTACAATACAGTCTCTGAACAAAGGGCTTATTAACTACGAAAATGTGCATTGTTTAACATTTTAGTCATTGCCAAAGTATTTATTTTGGCAATTATATTGCCTTTTTGAATCTGGAACTTTAGAGAAGCAAATAACAGGAAAGATAAATGTGCATCATGGTGTGTTATTTTGTGTCATGTCAATACAACATATCATATAATGTCCTTAAAAACAAATGAAATGGTATGAAAAAAGTGACAATACATAAAACGCAATTAAAATCACAAAAAAATAAAAAAATATATAAAAAAGAACACTATATACAGCCACCCCCATGGAAAAATTCTAAGAAAAGTTTTTTTTTTTTTTTTTCAAGCAAATTTTGCCTAAGCCATTTTAATTCAAATGCTTTTATTGGTTTCCATCAAATAACAAGTATTGAACGTTTTCTATACAATACAGAACTTATAGTAAGTACTTATACATATGACAGTAAGTTTGCGATATTATAACCATAAAGAGATATCATTAAGTAATATCCCAGAGTAGGGATTAACCAACCTGACTTATATTAAGTGTAGAATGGGAAAAGTCAGGACAATTCCATTTGTTTTCTCAGAGACCAGCTCTCTATGGAGCCAATTCACATATCTCTGATGCGACTTTGCACAGGAGCCCTGTGCGTTTTTTGGTCTGTTTCAGGTCTGAATTTAGCCCAAAATTCAGCCTAAAATTGGACATGAAACTATGAACCATGATGCACTGGACCCCTGCTGGGAGGTGCATCTGGGTTAGGTGTGAACAGAGCCTAAATCACAAAACACATTTTAATTAGCTTTTCAAACAGCTAAAGATGGCTAAAGATAAGTAAAGCTGGCTATAAATTATACAATTTTCCTTTTCCGTTGCCTTTAGATTTACCTTCAACTATGTAGTGCAAGGACCTGCTGGATTGCATATAAAATGAAAGTGTTTAGGTTTGACCTCATATTAAATGGTTTTGGTAAATCTAAAGAAAAATTGTACAAGAGAGTTGTATAATGAATGACCAGCCTTAAGTGTGCAGCTAGAGTTGGGACAGCTCAGATAGTTTCAGTGTAGTGTAGTGTAGTGAGACAGTGTCAGTAATCTTGACAAATTGTACAAGAGAGTTGTATAATGTATGACCAGCCTTAAGTGTATAGCTAGAGTAGGGGACGTTCAGATACCGTGAGTGTAGTGACAATTGAACACTGTCTATTTGATTGCGTTACTGCCAGTTTAACGCCCTTTTACTTCTGTGTGCATTACTGATAGTTTAACGCCATATAGTTTTGTGTGCGTTACTGCCAGTTTAACGCCATATAGTTTTGCGTGCATTGCTGCCAGTTTAACGCCATTTTCTTCTGTGTGCGTCACTGCCAGTTTAACGCCATATAGTTCTGTGTGTCACTGTATGTTTGGTGCATTATATTGCAGTATATTATATTGTATTTGTGGAGTGTATCTGTGTAGTGTGAGTACTCAAATTAAAGGGCACCAAACACCTCTTTACATTGATTAAAGTGCATCTAGGTACAGATTTCAACATTTCCTTTACATTTTATTATAAGCACTGCCCCCTCCCCCCCAATAATATCTGGGAGGACAAAAAGGAGAGGCAGACGTTCCCTTGGCACTGTAAGGGGGCCAGCAACAAATGTGTCCACAGGCAAAGATGAACGTTGTGGTCATTTTCTCTGTTTAGTGAGTTTGCCCATGCTATCCAGCCACAGCATGCAGAGGAGGTGGTGGACTGGCTTACTAAAACTTCCTTATCCTCCCCAGGGGTCAAGTCTTGGGGAAAAAAGTGTGGGAACTCCCACCCAAGATCCACTCCCCCACCAAAAAAAATAAAAAATGATACCCTCATATGCATAATTACTAAAACGCATGTTTTGCGGCATTGAGGAAGTGACGGAATACCCGCACACTACCCGATGAATCCATATACAGGAAGCGGCCAGTAACATAAAGGATTACTAAGGTTTGCCTGCCCCTGACAGTGACTCGAGCTGGGCATCGCCGCTTAGTGAAGGATTGGCTCGGGCGGCTCGGCTGCTCTAGTCCTGCAAAGGGAACTGCGTTCCTGCTGTGAAAAAAGTGCAGGAACTACGTTCCCATGCGTTCCCGCAGGACTTGAGCCCTGATCATCCCCATCATCTGTCAAGCAGGCAGAGACAATATTTGCTTTGATCAAGATCACCTCTATAGGGTTATGGTGGGAAGGTGCCACCGACACCCAGAGACACCAGAATGTATCCAAAAAGTCTCTAATCTTGTTCCCAGTGCACTACATCATACACATTGGCTCCCTGGCTGCTGCTGCTGAGCAAAATAAAGGCAGCTTGCAGGAAAACATTTATTTTTGCTTGGCTTTATACATTTAATTATTGCTGCAGCAGATTCTAGAAATGATACAGATCTGCCACTTTACAGTTAGACTAAGGGGACCCCCCAGGCACTATATCAGAAGGATTTTTTCATTTTTAAGCTTTCACTTTAAAAATCTAAGATTCACTGCTCATTTAAAAATGACCTTTTTGACAAACTTTTTTTTTATTGATAGATGTCCCCCAGGGCAGGACCCGGACCCCTATAACCATTGTATGCCCAATTACTTGCATTTAAGCCTTCAAAATGTGCACTTTGATATTTGACGTTCGGGTCCCATTGACTTTAATGGGGTTCTTTATTCGGGTCCAAACTTTTGCGATGTTCGAAAGTTCGGTTGCGAACCGTACAGGGGTCCGTTCGGCCCATCCCTAGAGATCAGATGGCGAATGTATGCTTTTTTAAGACTGGTGGCATAATCTTATAGTAATAATCTACTCATAGTCTAATTATAATCTAACAATTTAATTATAGACTTAATATTTGAATACTAAAATAAGTTATTTTGAACTTTTAACCACTTAAGACCTGGACCAAAATGCAGCTAAAGGACCTTGCCCCTTTTTGCGATTCGGCACTGCGTCGCTTTAACTGACAATTGCGCGGTCGTGTGACGTGGCTCCCAAACAAAATTGGTGTCTTTTTTTTCCCACAAATAGAGCTTTCTTTTGGTGGTATTTGATCACCTCTGCGGTTTTTATTTTTTGCGCTATAAACAAAAAGAGAGCGACAATTTTGAAAAAAATGCAATATTTTTTACTTTTTGCTATAATAAATATCCCCCAAAAATATATTTAAAAAAAATGTCCTCAGTTTAGGCCGATACGTATTCTTCTACCTATTTTTGGTAAAAAAAATCGCAATAAGCGTTTATCAGTTGGTTTGCGCAAAATTTCTAGCGTTTACAAAATAGGGGATAGTTTTATTGCATTTTTATTAATTTTTTTTTTACTACTAATGGCGGCGATCAACGATTTTTTTCGTGACTGCGACATTATGGTGGACACTTCAGACAATTTTGACACATTTTTGGGACCATTGTCTTTTTCACAGCAAAAAATGCATTTAAAATGAATTGTTTACTGTGGAAATGACATTTGCAGTTTGGGAGTTAACCACAGGGGGCGCTGTTGGGGTTATGTGTGACCTGAAGTATGTTTACAACTGTAGGGGGGTGTGGCTGTAGGTGTGACGTCATCGATTGTGTCCCCCTATAAAAGGGATGACACGATCGATGCTGCCGCCACAGTGAAGCACGGCGATGCCCGTGTTTACACATGGCTCTCCCCGTTCTTCAGCTCTGGGGACCGATTGCGGGACTCCAGCGATGATCGGGTCCACGGGTCCCGTGGTCCCGGTCACGGAGCTTCGGACCGGGACGCGGGAGCGCACCGTGGGCGTGCGCCCGCGACCCTACGGCTGGGCTTAATGGACAACGTACCTATATGTTAATGTGCCCAGCCATGCCATTCTGCCGACGTATATCGGCGTAAAGGGGTCCTTAAGTGGTTAAAGTTAGTATCTCTGAAACCTAGAACACATATGTAAAATTGCAGCTTCACATCCCACACTGTAGATGCAGTGGCTGCATTCATTTTCTTTTTTCGTTCTAAAAGCAATGAAAAATTACTTACAGTATTGATTCTGCAGAAAATCCAGGGTACTGTAATTTACTGTGCACTGTACTAAAATCTTAATGTTGTTATCTTTCACCAGTTCTTGTCTGTGAACTACAGTACTACTCCCCCATTATGGTGATTATAAGAGAAAGAGAGTGGTAATTGTAGTTCAAATCAGGAAAGCTGCGTAAAGTGAAAAGTCAGATTTACCGTAACTACAGAGCAGCGAATGAGCATTGCTACTATGGGACAGCAAGTGTGTTACTGTAGAATCATCATGTAAAATCAAAGGAAAATAAAACACTGAAAAAAAATGCATTTATCACATCCTAAGGACTAGTAAACTGCAAAATATATTCAAAATTTTAAACATAAGCTTAATCCTATGTTATTCCTAATTTAACATTAAATTACAGTCCTGGATTGACTGTTGTCTTTATTCAATCTTACCAACTACTACAAACATATCAGAAAAAGAAAGTCATATTTATTTGTTTCTTCAATCAGGTAAATGGCATCTCATGTCTGCAACTCAAGTGTAATAAAAAATTGAACATAAGACAAATAGGCATTTGAAGATGTGGACTTAGAGAGTATCCCTAAGGCACTGGCAGGCTGTCAATTTGTTAGCATTTAGCACAGTATTTAGCCGTGTGAGCTGTGAGAAGCGGGAAAGGCTCTGAGAGATGGAACGATAGGAAAGTTTCCGGATGGCTCCATTAAAAACCAGCAAGCGTTTGTTAATAATCAAATCACATCTGCATTTCTTCAGAACTTTCCAAATGTATTGAAGTAAATGCATATAAAATATTTAATATAAGTCAGAATATTGAGTGTTTAAGTGTACACAACTATGTCTGTATGAGTGCGATTCAAGCGTCTTATAACTTAGAATATAAAATGAATTCCAAAACATCTTCTGTCAGCATATATTTTAGGATTATATTTTAGGATATTTTACACAACTGTAAATTGCAGTAACATGGTAAAATGCTTGATTTACGTGTTACAGCAACATGCGGTAAGGCACAGTGGGCCAGATTCATAAAAGAGATACGACGGCGTAACTCCTGATACGCCTTCATATCTATGAGATAGGTTTTTCGTATCTATGCGCCTGATTCATAGAATCAGGTTACGCATAGATATCCCTAAGATCCGACAGGTGTAAGTGACTTACACCGTCGGATCTTAGGCTGCAATTCTAGGCCGGCCGCTAGGTGGCAATTCCATTGCGGTCGGCGTAGAATATGCAAATGACTAGTTACGCCGATTCACGAATGTACGCTTTGCCCACCGCTGTAAATTTACGTTGTTTCCGTAGAGATACGCGGCGTAAAACTAAACCTGCCCTCTAGGTGGTCTAGCCAATGTTAAGTATGGCCGTCGTTCCCGCGTCGAAATTTGAAATTTCACGTTGTTTGCGTAAGTCGTCCGTGAATGGCGCTGGACGCCATTTACGTTAACGTCGAAACCAATGACGTCCTTGCGACGTCATTTAGCGCAATGCACATTGGGAAATTTTAGGGACGGAGCATGCGCAGTACGTTCGGCGCGGGAACGCGCCTAATTTAAATGGTCCCTGCCCCTTTTGAATTAGGCGGGCTTGCGCCGGGTGGATTTACGCTACGCCGCCGCAAGTTTACAGGCAAGTGCTTTGTGAATCAAGCACTTACGCTGAAAACTTGCGGCGGTGTAACATAAATGTAATACGTTACGCCGCCGCAGCGTAGGGCGATTCTACCTGAATCTGGCCCAGTACTCTTTGTGGTGTGTTACAGCACCATTAATTTAGAATAGCACCTGAGCACACAGTCCAGTAGGTGCCAACAGATCTGTACTACAGGGCAGGCACAACAGCACAGATGTTGTTTGTTGAGGTTCAATGTGATAAATAAAAATATCAGATTTTTATTCTGTTGCTGTGCGTTAGCAGCCAGTTCTAAATGAATGAACTGTCATATTGTAACACACATTAACATGTGAAATATGCATAATAACAGACGTACATTAACTGCTTGCTGTCCTTAGGGCAAATATATAAACGGCCTCGGCATACCAAGATCCCGGTATCATATTTTGCAGCCAGCAATTAGATTTCAAGTAGAAGTGATCAAGCAGCTATACAGCTGCTCGATCACTTTTACAGCGCTCGTAAGAAGCCTCACCCCCAGCTGCCTGCCAGTATTGTTAGGCTTTCCCGTTCAGTCAGAGAGCCACGTACCACTGTAATTCAGGTCATTCCAGCTGTGTATGACGGAGATGGAGGAACATCCATTCCTCAATCTCCACTGTGATTAATGAAGCCAAAAATGATGAGGATTTCATCACTTCCAGTTTCAGTGCTATGTTATACCAGCCAGGGAAACAGCCGATCAAACAGATATCTGGCTGCTTTGGAGGGCAGAGGAGGGATCAGGGCGCTTTTGTAATAGCAATAATTTTAAATAATTTTTATGTATTTTTAAAATAAAATAACTAAAGATAATAAAAAAAGAAATTCAAGGCACTCCTGTCCCCGGTGCTCGCATATAAATGCAAATGCACATGTAGTTCCAGCACGCATATAAGCAATCACTGTACCACACATATGAGGTATCGCAGTGATCGTCAGAGTGCAAGAGTAATAATTCTTATAACCTGTAAAGGTTTTTAAAAGCATTGCTTATGGACATTTTTAGGTACCATAGTTTGTTACCTTCTCACAGGCATATAGTAAATCTTGATATGTTTTCAACATAACATCGTATTTTATATTTTACCAAAAAATGGGTATTGTGTTTGTGTGCACTAAAATGCATTTAAAGTGTAACTCCACTTCCGTGGGGGAAAAAATAGCAAATAAAGAAAAAATTATATATTGCATATAGTTGCGGCACTAATCATATTGTAATTAAATGTTATTAAAAATTACCTTTCCTTTTCAATCTGCAGCCGCTGAAATTTTCTGAGAATGCATTACAATATGGCTACATGGAGTTGTTCTCTACACAGATAGGATAGTGTTAGATCATGGGTGTCTATAGATGTAGGGATTTTAGTTTTAGCATGGACTTCCACTTTAAAGTATAAGTAAGCCCGGTCATGAAAATATCATGCAAGTTTTACCATGTTAATGCAATTCAATTTTTTTTTTTATTATTTTTACAGCTATCAATACAATAATAACTTGTGGTTCTGTCTTGTTCAGGCACTTCCTGTTATTAGGTGACAACACTATCTTTCTAACGTCATCTTGGCCATTTAGCCATTTCAACATACATTACACTAGCACAATCCACTGTCCACTTATCATCAAAAAACGTTGTTGTTTGGGGTCGGGATTCAATATGGTGGAGCCTCTTGGGTTTTGACGTCCTTGTTGAGTCTTTTACTCTCAGGCCCCTTAATTCGGTGGCCGGGCCTATACTGATTGCCTGGGATGGAGGAGCTGTCCTTTCTAAAATGAACATATTGACATAAGTTGTTTTTGTCCCTGATGAAGAATGTATATGTACTTTTTCGAAACGCGTCAGTCCTTCGACTACCTACTACCTACAGATATGTTGTATTATGGTCTGTTTGTCCAATGTAGTTGATATGTACCACTTTTTATGCTTTATGTATATGTATATCCATGCATCAAACATTGCATTGCCTTTGGTTCTATCTATAGGACTACTGTTTTTAGGATCTTTTTGTACTAATAAATATATTTTCTTATATAATTTTTTTTTGTTTGTCTAAATTGCCTTAAAACTCCCAACATTTGAGGTTATACCGTTTCCATCTTTCAGATAACAAACTAATCTTGTGGAGCTATTCCTCTGGACATTCTTAGCTAGAAATATTGGATCATTCACATTACTTAGGGATATCAGGAAATGTGTATTTGTTATAAAGGCAAACTCCAGCCAAAAGGTTTTGTATTGAGTGTCTGTGTTCCACAGGGGATCAGAGGGGCAGGAAGTCATGGGAAATCTCTTTTGATTGGACAGATACAGCAATTATTTTTTAGTTGGGGAAATGCTATTATTGCTTTCATTTTATTTTATTGTATTTATAAAAAAAATTCTGTTAATGTCTTTCTACACCAGTAGCCCCATTCTCTGCATGTCTTCAGGGACACATACAAGAATTAAAACTTTCTAAGGGCTTGTTCACATGGGTGGCCAGAGGGTGCTAAAATCAGGCAGTTGAGTTGTAATTTTAGCACTTACTTACCACCCAAGTGAACAAGGGCATACAGCCACTTAGAGCTGTACGCATACAATGGCCACAGCTAACAGTAAACAATATCTCACATTTGGCAAGTGAATTTTACTGCATCGCAAACACTCTGCCACCATGTGCATTGCATGCAGTTGTGAGCATTGGTTCTGCATTTTCAGGGCTAAAACAGACATTGAGGAGGCAACATATCACCTTTTCACCACCTGTGAAACATCTCTAAAAAACAATCCACCATTGGTTGCTTTTCAGAGAAGCAGCAGGGTCTGTCACATTAATAACAGAGACCTAACCCTTCTTTAATCCACCCCATCCACAACTATAAGCCAGCCACTCAAGCCATGATATGTGTGGGCAAAATGACTGATCACACCTTTCAACAACTGACCAGTGCATGGAATAACACATTGGTGATTAAAGTTTAAATTATGTGATTTCTAAAATCAAACACTTACAAGCAAAGGATTTCAAGAGGCTGATGCTGTAACAGGCGTGTAACAAACAACGAAGGATCATTATACTACTTGTAAAAATCAAATACAGTATCTTTTATCTTCCTCAAAAATTCCAAATACCCAGAGATACTCAATTCCCAAGTATTTTGTTTGTTCCCGAAAATGGCATGGCATTGCATTGGACAATCAGCCAGAATATTGTTTGTTTATCTGCTTTGGAAAGCACAGTCATTCATGAAATGAACATATATAAACAGAACATTAATTTTAAGACTTCCCATTTGGCATGTGTATCTTTACGTGCACAATTAATCCTGCTAAACTATTTATTGGTGATTGAGTTGGCTAAAGCTGCCTAGAAAAGTAAACCCACAATACTAATTTGCATTCAAGGGACTCTCTCATGAACAGTGGCTCAGATGGAAGCAGTCATTCCATAATTATTAATGGTCTCAATACAAATATTAGACCCCGTGAACACGTTTAAATTTACCACCCCAGAACTGGTATGTGGCACATGAGTCCAGGAATGGCAGCCTCCTTCAGTGCTTTTTTCCAAATGAGTTTTGCTTTGTACACATAAGCCATTCAATATGTGCCTTCAGCTTGCATATGATCTTGTCAACTTTTTTTTCTGTAAAAGCCACAGAACTGAGTAATAATCAAGTTATATCTCTGGGCTCTGGGCTTTTAAATTGTATTTATAGCTATTTTTGGAAAGGGTGGGGAAGGATGAGAACTCTTGTCAGGTTTTCTATCATCGGGTACTTCATTGAAGATATTTCATCGCATCCTGGCTGGTAGAAAATGTATCCCCAGAACAGGAAATAGGAGGAAAACTCTCTAACAGCAATGAAGACAGAAATGAAAATGGTTTAAAGTTAAATAGGGGATTGTTAGATCCTCAGACAGCCTTTTTTGTTGTCTGTTTCCCCGGTGCAGGTTTTCCCCTAATTTCTTTGCGGTAAAAGTTTGTCCCAAAAATAGCAAGTGAGGGGAAATCTCTCTAACGGTGCCTCTTATGATTGCATATGGCAAACCTTTTTAAAATACACTCCTGCCTTAAAGGATATTGGGCCAGATTCACGTACACTAGCGGCGGCGTAACGTATCCCGTTTACGTTACACCGACACAAGTTTTCAACGTAAGTGCCTGATTCACAAAGCAATTACCTGTAAACTTGCGGCGGTGTATCATAAACACATCCGGCGCAAGCCCGCCCAATTCAAATGGGGGCGTGTACCATTTAAATTATGCTCGCTCCCACGCCGGACGTACTGTGCATGCTCCGTTAGGAAATTCCCGCCGTGCTTTGCGCAAAGTGACGTAATTTTTTTGAACGGCGACGTGCGTAACGTACTTTCGTATTCCCGGACGTCTTACGCAAAAAAAAAATTGAAATTCGAAGCGGGAACGACGGCCATACTTTAACATGACTCGTGTAAAGTTAAGGCAGGTAAAACGAGCCTTAACTTTGCGACGGGAAAAAATTACTAGCAACGACGTAACGAACGCGAAAACCATCGTGGATCGCCGTAAATGCTCATTAGCATACCCGACGCAGGAAAGCGACACGAACTCCACCCAGCGGCGGCCGAAGTATTGCATCCTAAGATCCGAAGGTGTACGAAGCCGTAAGCCTGTCGGATCTTAGCCAAAAGCCATCGTATCTTGTTTGTGAATCACAAATCAAGATACGACACGGCAAATTTGAAAATACGCCGGAGTATCAGCAGATCCTCCGGCGTATTTGTTCTGTGAATCTGGCCCATTGTTTTAAGTGGACATTGAGATCTCTCCTCTAGAGAATTTTGTATTCTTTACGTCAATCTCACAATATTAATCCAAGATATATATAATTTTGATTTCCTAACCTGCCATAGGGCTCTAATACATAACTGTAGACTAGTATACAGGCCGGACCTACTGCGCCCTGCATGGGGTGTATCTTTTTACGCAGATAGTTGTTTACAATTAGGTTCTACTTAAAGCGGTTGTATACCCTGTAAATCTTTATTTTTTTACACCTGTAAAGGAAACGCCATAATGAGCTAGTATGCACCGCATACTAGCTCATTATGAAATACTTACCTTAAAACAAGGTGAAAAGAACTTACCTGGACCACGCCGAGCAAGATGTCATCTTGCTCCGGTGTGTCTTCCTGGTATCGCCGCTCCAGCGCTGTGAGACTTCAATTCGGCAAGGTCCGGCGGCTGACGGTCCTTTAGCCGAGGATCCCCGCTGCGCATGCGCCGCTGCAATCAGCGGCACATTGTGGGGGGAATATCTCCTAAACCGTACAGGTTTAGGAGATATTCTTCATACCTACAGGTAAGCCTTGTTATAGGCTTACCTGTAGGTAAAAGTCAAAAAGTGGGGTTTACAACCACTTTAATAGGAAATTTATAGTGCCATTCTTTTTTAAAGACATAGGGCCAGATTCACGTAGCTCAGCGGATCTATAGATCCACTCGATCTACGTGAATTAAGATCCGCTCCCGCAAGTTTAGGAGGCAAGTGGCTAATTCACAAACCACTTACCTCCAAACTTGCGACGGCGGATCCTAAATCCCCCGGCGGAATTCAAATTCCGCGGCTAGGGGAGTGTACTATTTAAATCAGGCGCGTTCCCGCGCCGATTTAAATGCGCATGCGCCATCCGCAAAATTTCCCGGCGTGCATTGCTCCCACTGACGTCGCTAGGACGTCAGTGGTTTCGACGCTTACGTAAACGACGTCCGTCCATATTCGAGAACGACTTACGCAAACGACGTTAAAAAATTCAAATTCGACGCGGGAACGCCGGCTATACTTAACATTGGCTGCGCCTGATAAAAGAAGGGGTAAGTATACGACGGGTACGCCACTACGGAAACGTCGTAAGAAGACTGCGTCGGGTCCGCGTACGTTCGTGAATTTGCGTATCTCGCTGATTTACATATTATTTATCGTAAATCAGCGGGAACGCCCCCGGCACCATTTTTAAATTGAAAAAAAGATCCGACAGTGTAACACAGTGTAACACTATCAGATCTTAGTCCTATCTATGCGTATCTGATTCTATGAATCAGGCGCATAGATAGGACCAGTGTAAGTCAGAGATACGATGGTGTATCTGTAGATACACCGTCGTATCTCTTTGTGAAACTGGCCCATAATGTACAGTCGGAATAATGTAGTAGTGTAAACTGGAAGCAATTTTTATATTTATTAAATAAATAAATATGTTTCCTACTCCACCCACACCCAGTTTATTTGTATTAAAAAAAGGAAAGTTCATAATAGTTAGAAACTTGAATTTGCAGTCTTGTGACCCTGGGTGGTACCTTTACTGCTTGTGATGTTTATTGATATAAAACTTGCCATCTGGTTGTGTTGCCACCACTCACATTTTGACATCATGATGCCAGCCTTTAAGACTACACGATCCTGTAAAAACCCAGTGAGAACCTTGTGAAAATCCCATGAGACCCCTGTGAAGACTAACTAAAGGCCCTGTTGGCACACTGTGTGGACCATGTGAGGATCCTGAGAAGAACCCTTGAGAACCCAATGAAGACTCCATAAGGCCCCTTGAAGACACTTTGATGGCCCTGTGGGGACCTTGTGTGGAACCTGTGAAGACCCTGTGAGCACCATGTGATGTAGACTATTGTCAGCCAATAGGCAGTGCTCTCCAGACCAGTGTGGGCTCTGCAAGAAGGTACCTACATTACAAATAAGCAAAATTAAAGCGGAACTTCAGTCCTTTTTTAAACTTTCCATCTATTAAATATTCTGCCCTTGTTGTTTTAACTTTGGATAGTAAAACATTTTTTTTTCTGCTTTATACAGCGCACTTCCTGTTTCTTGTCTGGGTATTAGCCTAGGCTTATGACATCATGCACAGGTTTCTCTCTCTCTCTCCCTCCCTCTCATGAGAGTTCGCCAGGAAAGGAGGGGGGGTAAGTCAAAAGAGGGCCAATGAAGGCTGCAGAGCTGGAGGTGTGCCTCTGTGTGTCTGTGTAAATCCAGGAAGTAAACAGGAAGCATCTTCAGCTGCCCATAGTTAAAATGGATGCAGCCAGACTCAGTGGAGGGAGATTTCTACAGCATATTTGGCAAGTACAGAATTCACAGTATATATAAAATAATATGCAAAGTAGTTGGAAGGAAGCTTCAGAATGGCAAAGATGTTTTTATTACAAATTATGTGAGCAGACTGCAGTTCCTCCTTAAGATTTGGGACCTGGCTGGTGTGACCACAGTTTCAGAAAATAAATTTAAAGCTTTAAAGTTACATATATTTCATAAATCTGTAGATTAACTTAAATGTGGGGGGAAGTTGGAAAGATATTTTTTTATTGCCTTTTTTTTTCACTGCTCTAACTAATGCAGACTCTCTTTGTGTACAGGAGTTTGAAGCATGTATCCCCTCTCTTTCTTTCTTTTTCTATATACAGCCCTCTAACATTTAGCTGAGACCTTTGGACACTTGCTTGACAGGAGTGCAGAGCAGCTCCCTACTGTCTATGTCATTGCAGCTGTATCAAATGCTAAAATGTCAATATCAATAGCCACTTTTCTTCAATCGCTGCCCAGAGCAGCCACAATTAGTGTAGGCTGGCTCTTGTTTAATGTTTATTCTGACACACTAGGCAATTGCTTCTGTAAGTCTGCTGATCTCAGATAGAGTACTACAGCACATTAAAGAGGAGCTACGACCTCCTTACAGTATTTTCAATAAAATGTACTTTCTTAATCCTTATGTAGCATTCTTTCTAAATAGGTTCATATTTTTAATAAATATTGAGTGTCTACAAGTAGGGCTGCACCGATACCGGTACTGGTATCGGTGCCGATACTAGGCATTTTCGCGAGGATCGGTACTCAGTACATGCCTTACGGCGCCAGGACAGGAAGTGGGGGTGGGAAAATCCACAGCACAGTGGGAACAGGCTGACAGCTGGCCACACTGACACTCCTGCTCCTGTCTCTTGTTTTCATTATGCAGCACTGCCACGATCCTCTCCTGCCTCTGTGAACAAGAGTGTGGGTGATGTCATGACTCCTCCAACCCGGTTCTGCACAGAGAGAGAGCTGGCTGGATGGCTGGCTGCTATCCAATAACAGAGAGTGGGGGGGGGTTGCCAAGGTCAAGGGGCTGAACAGCATTAGCATGTGTGTTTCTGTGAGGCAGCTGTGGAAGACCCTAGAAGCAGAACCAAGTAATGAGAAGAGCAAATCCTTCAAACAGGTTAGTGTAGTATCTACAGGTCAGTGTCATCAGGGTACAGACCAGTCGTATACACTAGCACCATACAGTATATACAGACCAGTCTGTACCCCAACACTGTACTGTATATGTTATACACACACCAGTCTGTATATGATGTTCAGTACGGTGTCAGTGTACAGACTGGTCTGTACCTTACACCCTGTACTGCGCCCTCCTAACACCCTCTTAACACCCTGTACTGCGCCCTCCTAACACCCTCTTAACGCTCTGTACTGCGCCCTCCTAATGCCCTGTACTGAGCCCTCCTAATGCCCTGTACTGTACCCCCCCCCCTGTGTTGCCTCCTCCTTCCCCCACCAGCTGTCACCTCTGCCCCCATGTCTCTCAATGACCCTCCCATCCTCTTCCCCCCAGCCATCACAGCCTTTTTCTTCTCAATTCTCCCACCCAACAATCCCTATTTCACCCCACCCACAACTACCCTGCCCTCACTTACCCCTCTACTTCCCACTCTGCCCTCACCCCAGCCTCGCCCAACTACCTAACAACACCCCCTCCCAAACCACTGCCCTACCTATGCGATAGGTATCGGTAATTGGTATCAGGGAGTACTTGCAAAAAAGTATTGGTACTCGTACTCGGTGTTAAAAAAGTTGTATCGGTGCAACCCTATTTACAAGTTTAATTTGTTGTTAAATACCTCAGAATCTCAATGTGCCGGCTGGGATTTTGTACAGCTGGCTACCCAGCATGCACATCCAGTTCTCATGCCTGCACAGTAATCACACTGCGTGGCTCACACACTTGTGGACAAGATGCCAAAAGAATCCTGGAATTGATGATGCCGATATCCCAGGATTCAATGGGACAACACATGACATTAGTCGTCTAGACAGCCAAATACGAAAGCCGGAAGATTTTAAAACATAAGGGGCCAGATTCAGGTAGATCCGCGCAATATTTGCGTGGGCAAAGGGCAACAATTTTTGCTCTGCGCCCACGCAAATATTTTGATATGCCCGCGATTCACGGAGCAGAAGCTCCGTAAATTGCGCGGGCGCTATGCTAAATAGCCCGGCGTAAGGGCGCCTAATGTAAATGATCCCGCCGGGGGCGGGAATCATTTAAATTAGGCGCGCTCCCGCGCCGAGCGAACAGCGCATGCTCCATCGGGAAACTTTCCCGACGTGCATTGCGGCAAATGACGTCGCAAGGACGTCATTTGCTTCTAAGTGAACATGAATGGCGTCCAGCGCCATTCACGAATCACTTACGTAAACGACGTGAAATTTAAATTTCACGAGCGGGAAGGGCAGCTATACTTTAGCATTGGCTGCCCCTGCTATAGCAGGAGCAACCTTGCGCTAAAGTCGCCGTACGGAAACTCCGTACCTTGAGTGCGCAGGGCCCGCGCAACTTTTGTGAATCGGTGGTAGTATGCAATTTGCATACTATACGCCGATCACAATGGCCGCGCCCCCTAGCGGACAACGCAAGAATGCAGCCTGAGACATGAAGGCATAAGGAGGCTTATGCCTGTCATATCCTAGGCTGCAGTCCGCGTAGCGATGTTCCTGAATCAGGGGCATTCGCTACGCGGGAGCAAAACAGCTATTGCGCCGCGCAACCTATGGTTGCGCGGGCGCAATAGCTTCTTGAATCTGGCCCACGGTATTTATACAGACAAAAACTATCCAAACACAACATAACTTTGGCTTACTATTATTATTATTATTATTATTATTATTATTATTATTATTATTATTATTCTTACTCCAACACTTCATATTTCTGATATGTTCCTGCTGTACCATGTACTTGTATGAAAAAGTATCCTGTTTTCTTTGTATTGCTTTCTTTATGTGTTCATACCAGCCCCTCTGCTTTCCTATTAAACACTGACTTCACTAAGCAGGAGAGCACAGCATGGTCAGTTCTCTAACTATGCTGAGAACTCAGTGTACTTATCAGACATGTGCTGACACCCCCCCGCCCCCCAAGCTCAGTGGGCAACTTTTTCTCCTCCCCCCAGTTTTTATGCAGCTGAGAACAGAAGTAAATGTGATCACTTAGAAAATGGAAAAAGGTATTTATAATGTTTTTTTTAGATCAATGCTAAAATGTTTTGCATTTCATTTCTATTTTAAACTGAATGGGTTGTTTTACAAGGTGATCGTTTACAATCACTTTAACATTAGACATACTTGAAAAAGAGGGAGAAGATCCATTTTTACATTACAGTTACATAATATAAAATATATAACATTAACAAATATATTAACTATAACAAAAAATTGGACAGCAAAGTGTAACTATAAGCAAATCAAAAATGACATATATAATGCAGTAAGGCGACTTGCAAAATGACTTATGTATTAAAGTCAATGCAAGTCACCCCGAGTCGCCCCCAAAGTCGTACAAGAACCTTTTTCGAAGTCGGAGTGACTTGAGTCGCTACTATTAGAACGGTTCCATTGAACAGAGCGGAGCACGACTTGTCAGGCGGCTGAGTCGCCTGACGAGTCGCCCCTGTGTGAACCGGCTCTAAGCAAAACAAATAACACAAACACTGCAGTTTTTGTTTTCTATTCTCCCTTGAAACATAGTATTATTACCTGTTGATTCTGCTGATAGATTGACAGGGGGACAGCACTCTTCTTTCTACAATGAAATTGCACAGCAATGTTGTCAACCTGTGGACGGTATAGGTATATAAATATGTCATTTTAAACAGACTTTATGTAAAAGAAAAATAAATTAAAGCCCAGTGCCAGCTAACACTTTTTTTTTTTTTAAAAGCTGAATGAATGCAGCTCTGTAATCAAAATTCATCATTAAATGTACTTTTGTATGCAAGTAGTGCAGGTACAGTACATGAATTTGACCTGATGTCAGCCTCTTACAGTCACTGTAACCTGGGTTCAGAAGAAGTGGTGTGAATGATGCTGGTCATCAGACTGAGGACATCTAGCAGCATGAAATGCCCTGGATTGAAGCCCATATCAATTGAAGCTGACCATCGTTAGAACCCTTCTCAGTGCAAAATGGTGAACTCTGTGAAACTGGCTTGTAGTCTTCACTCTAATTCATCCCAAAGGTGTTTTATCGGGTTGAGATCAGGACTCTGTGCAGGCCACTCAAGTTCATCCACCCCAAACTCACTCATCCATGTCTTTATGGACCATGCTTTGTGCAATGGTTAGCAGTCATGTTGGAACAGGAAGGGGCCATCCCCAAACTGTTCCCACAAAGTTGGGAGGATGAAATTGTCCAAAACGTCTTGGTATGCTGAAGTATGAGGAAGTAAACCCTGTTTCCAGCAAAGCATAAGCATAGTTTGGGCATACTAGCCCAAAATGCATACTAGCCCATTTTGTGTCACTCACCTGCAGAAGAAGCCCACAATGTCCCTGATGTGTGACCGCATCCATCTTTACCCCCTCCTCCTTCCGAGGCCGTAGACTCGGGCTCTGTTACTGGCCGGAGTCACGTGACGTCACTCTCGCGCATGCGTGCGGAAGCCGATGGTCACGGCACAGGCCCTATAGAAAGGCATGCGCCGAGCGGCGCTAGCATGTATAGCGAATATAAGATATTTCCAGTACCTACAGGTAAGCCTTATTATAGGCTTACCTGTAGACAAAAGTGGTTGTACAGGGTTTACAATCACTTTAAGAGTTGCGTTCACTGTACACACGATTGGAAATTCTGCCAAGAAAAACTTGGATTTTTTCTGAAGGAATGTAGTCTCAAACTTGTGTTGCATACACACAGTCACACAAATCTTGTCAGAAATTCTGTCCGTCAAGAATGCTGTGACCTACAAGACGTACAACAAGCCCAGATCAATGAAGTTCAATAGGCAGTTCAGCTCTTCTGCTTGATTCTGAGCATGCATGTTTTTTTGCATACAGACAAGCAGATTTTCCAATAGGAACTTTTTCCGTCGGAAAAATAGAGAACCTGCTCTTAATCGTTTTTTTGCGGAAATTCCAACAACAAAAGTCTGATGGAGCATACACACGGTCGGAATTTCCGAACAAAAGCTCACATCGGACTTTGGGTCAAGCCCAACCCCTGAAAAACAACCCCGCACCATAATCCCCCCTCCAACAAATGATTTGGACCAGCGCACAAAGCAAGGTCCATAAAGACATGGATGAGCGAGTTTGGGGTGGAGGAACTTGACTGGCCTGCACAGAGTCCTGACCTCAACCTGATAGAACACCTTTGGGATGAATTAGAGTAGAGACTACAAGCCAGGCCTTCTCGTCCATATCAGTGCCTGACCTCACAAATGCGCTTCTGGAAGAATTATCAAAAATTCCCATAGACACACTTTTAAAACTTGTGGACAGCCTTCCCAGATGAGTTAAAGCTGTTATATCTGCAAAGGCCAACTCAATATTGAACCCTACGGACTAAGACTGGGGTGCTATTAAAGTTCATGTCTGTATAAAGGCAAGTGTCCCAATAATTTTGGTAATATAGTGTATATATTCCCCAATAGCCACAAAGTATATAAATCCACTTTGCCAACCCAGATATTACCTTGTAAAAGTAGCAGTGACAATATCACTGAGCTGTACATACAATAGCTGGTACAGAGAACACAGCTTTGGTAGGGATCCAGCACACCCACCCACTACAGGCTGTTTGTAGAACTACAGGAGGGGGCAGTAACAAGACAAGTCACCCTGCATAAGGAAAGAGAGCAACAGTGACTGTTCTTTATTACAGAAAGCTCCTGCACAGCAGAAAAGTTTCACAGTGGATAACTGCGCAGATCTGGAACAAATACACAAAATACAGCAAGATTCACGGAAAAATACCACTGATAAAAAAAAATCACACCCCTCTCCTCTTCTCCTGTGTGGATTATCTTCTTTTCTTTTTCCTTTCCATTCCTGGATTTGACTATACTCTCTATTCATGGCATTTTGTACCACCTTGCCCAGCTCACCAGGGGAATGTCAGACCTCGTACACACGACCGAGAATCTCATCGTAAAAGAAACGTTGTTTTCCTTGACGAGATTTTTGTCAAGCTTTCCTTGCATACACACTGTCAAGACAAAATCTCGTCGTTCTCAAATGCGGTGATGTACAACACGTACTACGGCACTATAGAGGGGAAGTTCGATTCCACTGGCGCCACCCTTGGGGCTGCTTTTGCTAATCTCATGTTACTGCGTATTAAGTAAAACTTTGGTGAGAGACGATTTGCGCTTTTCAGTCTGTTACAGCGTGACGAATGTGCTATCTCCATTATGAATGCTACTTTTACCGAAGGTGCGCTCTCGTCTCATACTTTATTCTGAGCATGCGCGGGTTTTTAAGCATATACACAAACATGTTTCTCGTCGTAAACCAGCCCGATGAGAACCACGACCAGAAAATTAAGACTACCGACGAGAAAAAAGAGAAGCATGTTCTATTTTTTTCTCGTCGAGATCCACAACAGTTTTCTCGATGAAAAACATACACACAATCGTTTTTCTTGGCAAAAAAGCTCTGCCAGCAGGTTTCTTGATGGTTTTTGCAGAGGAAAACGGTCGTGTGTACAAGGCATCAGAGAATGGAAATTAGCATTTTAGCCAAACTCCAGTCAAAACATTTTTGATAATGGAGAAAGGTTGTTGCCTCTGTCAGGTTTTTATTGCTGTCTGTGTTTCTATTGGGAACACATCTCTTTATATCCTGTCAATACAGGAAGTGATGGGAAATATCTCCAGCTGGGACAGAAACAAAAACAAAAACAAAGCTGCTGCCTGTTATGTCTTTTGCCTCGTACACACGATTAGTTTTCCCGACAAGAAAAGTGTGATGTGAGCTTTTTCGACCATGTGTATGCTCCATCACGCTTTTTCTGTGAGAATTCCTGCCAAGAAAAGATTGAGAGCAGGATCTAAATTTTCATAACAGGAAAAATTCCTATCGGGAATCGCTGTCGTCTGTATGCAATTATGACGCAAAAAACAAACAAACAGCCGAACTGCCTATTGAACTTCATTGATCTCGGTTCGTCGTACGTCTTGTACGTCAACGCGTTCTTGACGTTCAGAATTTCAGACAAGATTTGTGTGACCGTGTGTATGCAAGACAAGTTTGAGACCGTTTTTCTGCTGGAAAAAAAAAACACGGTTTTCCTGTCGGAAAAACTGATCATGTGTACGAGGCATTAGACTTTATTTTTTTTTTACTTTTCTATTTGTTCACTGGTGGATGGGAAAAAGCAGATCATAGAAAAGCAATGATAAATGTGACTCAGGCCTCGTACACACGACCAAGTTTCTCGGCAAAAACCAGCAAGTTTCTTGCTGGGAGATATTTTTTTGCCGAGGAAACCGGTCGTGTGTACATTTTCGTTGAGGAAACTGTCGAGAAACTCGACGAGCCAAAAAGAGAGCATGTTCTCTATTTCCTTGATGGGAATGGAGAAAAGTGGCTTGTCGAGTTCCTCGACAGCCTAACAAGGAACTCGACGAGCAAAACGATGTGTTTCGCCCGTCGAGTTCCTCGGTCGTGTGTACGAGGCTTCAGTTGGGTGAATGTGCAGGTCATTATTAACACCCAATGAGCTTTGGAAATGCAGCTGCCATAAACCTGTAAAAAAATTAATCAATTATTGGTTAATTGATCATTTGACACTCTATAAATATCCCCTAGAGCCGGTTTTTCCAATATGAAGGGTCATGGGTACAAAAATATTTAGAAGACTGCATAGTTTATAAGGTTGAAAAAAAAAAGTTATGGGTCCACCCAGTTCAACTTATGTATGTGTGTGTGATTTTTATTTCATAATAATTCCCCCCCCCCCCGTATATTCTTCTTCTTGAGGAAGCCATCTACTGTAACAGCCGTCAACTCAGCTAGTACTACAGTATGTCTTGGTGGAAGGAGTTCCACATTTTACTGCTCCAACACTAAAGAACCCTTTTCCAAATCTAAGGTTAAACCTATTTTCTTCTAACCTCAAATCGTAGTCGTGTGTCCTTATCTTGTAACTTAGCGTAAACAGTATGTAACAGTTACAGGAGTCACCTTGGATATATTTGTACATTGTAATCATATCCCCTCTTAAGTGCATCTTCTTCAGAGTGACAGAGTGAATAAGTGTAATCTATATAATCGATCTTCATAGCTGAGGTCCTCCATCCCCTTTATTCATTTTGTTGCCCTTAGCTGAACAGTATCAAATGCCTAGTTAAACTACATCCACTGGACTTCCACCATCCAATTTCTCACTTTCTTCCTCGTAGAACAGAACAATAACAGGTTGGTCAGACAAGAACAGGATTTCATAAATTCATGCTGCTTGTCACTTATGATAACTTTATCTCAGATAACATCCAAATAGAGTCCCTTAACATCACTTTAAATAATTTCTTCTTTTTTCATCAAGTGCAGTTGTATAATTTTAACTGCAGGGGCGGACAGACCATTCGGGCACTCGCGCACTGCCCGAGGGCCCCATGCAACTAGGGGGCCCCATCAGGGTTGCCAGACTCAGTAAAACCAGGGACAGTATGTAAAAATCTGTGTTTTTTTTAGATCTGTCCCTGAAATGTCCCTTACCAATATCCCTTGGTCTAAAAATCCCAAGATTATAGCTGCTCCGCCTCTCTAGTACCTTCTCAGTGTGGGTATGTATACTGTGTGTGTGTGTGTGTGTGCACTGTATGTGTATTCTGTGTGTATGTATACTGTGTGTGTATATTGTGTGTATGTGTGTGTATACTGTATGTGTATACTGTGTGGCCCCATAATCTCCTTTTGCCTGGAGGCCCCATAATCTCCAATTGCCCAGGGGCCCCATAATCTCCTATTGTCTGGGGGCCCCATAATCTCCTATTGCCCAGGGGCCCCATGAGTTGTCAGTCCGCCCCTGTTTAACAGTAGTAGTAGAACTATAGCACCACATAACAACAAAAATCTAACTTTTGCTCTGTTTAATTTACAGTGGAACCTCGGATTGCAAGTAACGCGGTTAACAAGCGTTTTGCAATACGAGCACTGTATTTAAAAAAATCCTAACTCGGTTTGCGAGTGTTGTCTCGTGAAATAAGCAGGATTCAGGCTTAAGCGCTGTGCAGTACTGCGTTTGGCCTGAGGTGGGGACACCAGAGCCGAGCGTAGCCGTTCGGAAATGTACGGAAAGGCCTGAGGACAGATTGGCTGACCTTGGCAAACCTCGGGAACGGAGTCTTTCCGAGGTTTGCCGAGGTCAGCCAAGGTGTCCTCGGGCCTTTCCGGCCACTTCTGAGGCTCTCCAGCGCCCCCCACCTCTGGCCTCATGCAGTATTGCAGTCAATGCGGAACATTGACTTCAATGGGGAAACTGACTTTCATATGTGAGTACTTTGGATTACGAGCATTCTCCTGGAATGGATTATGCTTGTAATCCGAAGTTCCACTGTATTATTTTTTATAACAAAAACATTAAATAATTAATTTGGCCCAAACTAAACACTATTTCCTTCACTAACACATGCATCAGCTGTCAGTGCTGTATGAATTGTATGTAGCCTCAGCTATAATGCAATGTGTTTTGGCAGTGGGATGGGGAATTATTGTCTCATTCCCGAAACAAAATTGAAGTTCCGCCAGGCAGATGATGGTTCGATCACCACATCAACCAGTTAGAGAATCAGAGAAAGACTTGTATTCATCTACAAAATACAAAGTTTCCTGTGAATGGCTGATCAGCACTCAACCTGACTAAATTTTTTCCTCGGAGCAAGACAGGAAGTCCTCATACCCCAGGTCCAGCGGACCGTTTCCACGGATAAATCCTCTCGAGGATTTCCGCAGATTTCCATGCGATGGAGTGTACTCACCATCGAATCGAAATACACGCCAAAATCCTCTGGCGATGACGTGTCGCGCCGTCGCCGCGATTATGACGCGGCGACGTGCGCGACGCTGTCATATAAGGAATTCCACGCATGCGTCGAATCATTACGACACATGCGGGGGATCCCTTCAGACGGATGGATCCGGTGAGTCTGTACAGACCAGCGGATCCATCCGTTGGGATGGATTCCAGCGGATAGATTTGATAGCATGTCATCAAATATTTATCCGCTGGAAATCCATCCCAGGGGATAAATATCCGCGGAAACAGATCCGCTGGAGTGTACACACCATAGGATCTATCCGCTGAAACCCATTTGTTGGGATTTTTCAGCGGATGGATTCTATCGTGTGTATGGGGCCTTACTGTAAATCTGAGGGGTAGATCTGAAATGAGGGGAAGCTCTGCTGATTTTATTATCCAATCATGTGCAAGTTAAAATTCTGTTTTTTATTTTCCTTGCATGTCCCCCTCGGTTCTACAGCGACTGCACTTCCAAGTGTACTTTCAGTGCAATTTCAAGTGCACTTTGCACTTGTAGTTTGCACTTGTAGTGCAAAGTGAATTTGCCTTTCGTAAATAACCCCCTTAGTGTCACTTTAACATCATTTTTTGCCTTAGTATACATACTTTACATAAACACATATGTCAATTAAACTGTATTTTGCTATTCAGTCATAATAAAAACACATAGAGGTGTGTTTATAAAACTCCAACACTGATAGGCTGCACTGGTGGGCACTGATGAGGTGGCACTTATGGGCACTGATGAGGTGACACTGATCAGGAGGCACGGATATGCTGCATTTATGGGCACTGATAGGTGACACTGATGGGTGGCATTGGTGGGCACTGATAGATGGCACTGATAGGCAGCAGAGATTGGCAGTACTGATGGGTGGCACTGATGGTCATTGATGGGTGGCACTGATGGGCATTGATGGGCAGCACTGACTGGCATCACTAATGGCCATTGATTGCTGGCACTGGTGGGCACTCATTGCTGGCACTATGGGGGCTTTATTGTAATCGGGGCACTGATGATCATATTTCACAATTTATGCCTGCAAAAATGTCTGCTTTTATTTTTTTTAAAGGTGAACTTATCCTTTTAAATTATGTGTAGGCATGAAGTGTGAATGGGAAGATGCAGTAAACATACAGATGGGGTTTCCTAAATCTGACTGCAAAAGTGGAAATCCACTTCAGCACAGCTAATGGAGTGAACAGACTGACCTCAAGTTGCTCCTCTTAATAAAAGTTGCTCATTTTCACTGACTCATTGCAGAAACACAGAGGGTAAATACCAAGCTAGACCCTAACAAAAAGCACAAGTCTTCCTCCCGAGGCCCCCTGCCTCCTGGCAAGAATAGACTAGACACAAAAAAAAAGTGTCTGTCATTACGAGTCAGCCAAACAGAGCTGCAGTGTTGAATCCAGCAACTCCCTTCCCCCGCTGCACGGACTCTTGACAGAAGGAGGAGAGAGAGCAGCAGAGGAGGAGAGGATGCTGAAGGTACAATGAATAGACTGAAATCAGCACTAGCAGACAGTTCCCTTCTCTACTGCTCAGTCTTCCTTCTACAGTAGCTGAGAGCTGCTTTGTGTGCATGGAGCTGGTTAACATTTTCTTTTTTTTTTCTCCCCATTTCAATGAATTATTTCTTTCATTCCGCACATTGTTACATTGCCCATTAAAGTGAGAGGGATGCAGTGATAGAGTATAGGCATGGGTCAGGCAGCCTTTGCTCAGCCCCTCCCTTGCTAATAGGAGCTGACCCTGGTGCTGACTGGAGGACCTTGTAAGTCGGACTGTCCCAGCGAAGACTGAAAACGACCCCAACAGCACTTAAGGCATCTCTGCAGACGTACATCATCATCACCGACACAAGTGCAAGTTTGACATGTTGACCCAGAGAATTTCCAGGTATTACCTACACTAATCTCACAGTTTGTCTCCCCCCCCCTCCCCCACCTAAATGTTCTACAGCTTAATGGAAAGAAAGTTTGATGACAGTGTGTTTCCTTGTAATCTTCAACCCTGTTTGTGCTTCATGTAGCTGATATTACAGGCAATTATTAAAAGATTTCATGATTTTTGTTATTGAACTTGTGGAATTAAATACCATTTTCTAATTGTGACCATTGCATATATTAATGCTTCCAACATACATTGCATTTTTAGAAATGTTTATTTAGTGAACTATCTTCTCCTGAATACTTTTGATAAAATTCATCAGAACATTTTATTGATATTGTTGCTAAATTTTAAGGTGCCATCTTGTTGATAAGCTTTTGATATAATTAACAGTAATATTGGAGTATTTGTTTTTTTTTTCATTGAATAGCGAATTGAGGAATGTGCTTAATTCCCAGTTGTATAGGCATGAAATAATAGGACAATAAGAAATGTGAACATTCCCTGTTGTCTTCTGCATGTCAGCATTTCCATAGCTTTTAATGAAATGAGCTTCTACGGTCAATATATTCATGCTAGAAACCATTTTCCCTTGTGTATCTGGTGGTTATTATTTTTCTATATATGCATTGTTATATTCCATATATCTTATGTGTAGCATGGATGCCCTCTTGTGTTTTATGATCCATGGTATTTTGATTGATTTCTCTAATAATTAACACAAGGCACATAGGATTATACATGCAGCCCAGTTTGGAAACACAGTATCGTAGAGAGCACTATTGAGACATCAGCAGTCATCAAATTGAAATATATATGTATGTGTTTGCACTGTATGTGTGTTCCTTAAAGATTGTTCATAAATCAGGAAATTGATTTTATAGGTTCCTCTACTAAGAAATAGATAGAGGAATTTCAGTTGCCAAACATCTGTCACTTGTCTTAAGAATGCTTTCTTCACTTGATAATTATAAGAGTGATTTATTGCAGGCAGAGTTCATATTGATGTATTCTGGAGGCAATTGCACAGGATACAAAATCATTCACTGGTGTTAAAGATGATATTTCTGCCAGAACACCACATATCTGAGGAAATGAACGCTAGAAGATCAATATAAGCTAGCGGTGGGGTTGGATCATGAAACACATTGCAATTGCTAGTACAAAAAAAAAAAATCAATCAATTTAACAAATGTCAAAACAAACTTGTTTCCTATTTGCTCTGTATAAATATATATTCTGTTTCTAGAAACATTTGAAATGCAAAGAACATACTAGAGTAAATATTTCTGCAAAGTTTGTAATCTGGTTGATAGATTGGTTGTAGGAGTTAAGTAGTTAAACACAGCCAAATTGGTAGATAAGTTGAGCAGCTGGTTCATGCTTGTCATTTGTCAGATGTAGTGTTATAAATCCACAATAGGTTGTTAGAATCCAATTTGTGACTCAGAATGCAGCTGTAAATACTAGTTGGGCTGCCTTGAGATTTATCAGTATTTCTCAGTGAGCAGGTTCTTGTCAAAAGCTGTGAAATATAGACAAGGTAAGTTCATGGATAAGCAAAGTGACACCCTTGTTCCTTGTAGATGTAAGCAACAAACATAATCTAACAATTGTGTACTACAGAAGATGAGCTATATTGACATCTAGTAATAAACAATGTATTAAATATAAAGTAAGAAGCATGTCAACGAAACATACAGTTTGCACATTTTTTCTGCAATACATACATGTCAACATTTCTAAGTACATAATGAGAACATTACCATTTGGCCTATTTCATTATGGTTAAACATATTTTAAAATGCTATGTGTTTGTTAAATGAAGCTAAAAAAAAATCTCTGAATTTCCCAATCTGTTCTATCTCCTGGTAATATCACTAAAGCATAAAGGGACAGTCACAACATTATACATTTAATTTATTGCAATGTGGAGTTTTGGGTTGTAGTTGAAACCCACCTGTTACCACTTAGTGCAATGGTAGCAAAAGCAGCCAAAGAGACGACGGTGGGCATTTACAACTACCAAATAGGTGTATTGAAATACCTAGGATAATAAAAAAAAAAAAAAAACTTGGTATAGTTTCCATGTAGTTTCCTTGGAGGTTCTTTAGTAATTTCATAAAAAAATAAACGTCCACAGCTACACCAATTATAGCTGCTGACTTTTAATAAACATACTCACCTGTCCAAGGATCCAGTGCCATCCTCGCATGGGCTTCTTTACCAGACTTTGGTCCCCAGCGCCGGCATGCTAACTGTTAGGCCGCGTACACACGATCGGTTAAACCGGTGAGAGCGGTCTAATGGACCGTTTTCATCAGTCCAAACCGATCGCATGTGGGCGCCATCGGTTATTTATCCATAAGTTAAAAAAAAGCAATCTTGTTTTAAATTTAACCGATGGATACCTAACCGATAGAAAAAAAACGATCGTTTGTAGGCACGCCCATCGGTTAGAAATCCACGTATGCTCTGAATCAAGTCGACGCATGCTTGGAAGTATTGAACTTCATTTTTTTCAGCACATCGTTGTGTTTTACGTCACCGCGTTCTGACACAATCGCGTTTAACTGATGGTGTGTAGGCACGACTGACCATCAGTCAGCTTCATCGGTTAACCGATGAAAGAGGTCCATCAGACCGTTTTCATCATATGAACTGATCGTGTGTACAGGGCATAACTCCTTGCCCATTGTGCATGTCCGGGCCATGCTGCACTTTGTGAATGGTCCTACAGCATTTAGGGACCTGCAAGGACAAGGGGGTGTTGGAGAACTTATGGTCGGATCGCTTAATCAAACCTAGGTACCCCCCCCAATTTTTTTTTAAATATGACAGAGGATGGGGGAGGAAGAATGGAAGTTCCCCTTTTGGTTTCGCTTTAACTAACCCACATCAATTTTTTATTTTTTTGGTTCTGGATGGACTGTACTCTGTGGCAAAACTATTGAATCATCATAAGAGTTACATACTAGCTAATTCCAATTTGGCCCCACTTTCTGCACTATTTTATTTTGCTTCAAGCTGAAATTCTCAAACCAGCAAAGAATGACGAAAGATAAAATAGTATAGAATGTTGTACATGGCTTAGTACTTACCTGCAAAGATTTTTTGATAGGGACATCCAGAATACTTACTGTATGGAGGTTGTATGTTTTCATTTGTTTGTTGCCTGTCCATGTTCTGCTTTCCACCCACCATCCAAGCATATAATAACTCTAAGTTAAATGGCTCCCACCTAGCCACTTGCCGCCAAATCACATATTTGTACATCATTTGGCTTCAAGTGGTTGTACCGGAGTGATGCTTGCAGCTGTAGGAATCACCTCTGTACTGTTGTCTAGAGCCGATGGTCGGCTCTCTTGTGATCAGGGCAGGACTTAGGGTGGTGGGGGCCCCTGGGCTTGAGTCACTTTTGGGCCCTACCTTCTATACATTACGAAAAATGGGCATGGTTCACGCAAAGTAGTGGGCGTGGCTCAAATGTGGTTAGAGTCTGAGATGAATGAGGGATGGAGGAAGAAAGAAAGAAAGAGGGAGAGAAAGAGAGAAAGAAAGGGGAGAAAGAGGGATAGAGAGACAAAGAAAGAGAGATGGAGAGACAGCAGGCCCAGATCCTACACCACAATAAAAATATGTGTATCTATCTATTGATCTATCCATTCAGCTATCCATCTTAAACATATAACAAGCTCTTTAAGGCCTATTTTCTACCCCCTGCACACCAATGACTTTGCCGCCGCTAAAATATCCACAACCAATATAAGGCTCACTTGTGCACTCACCGGAGTCTTTGGGAAAATGAGAGCTAAATAATAAAAATCATTCATTAGTCATTACAGAAATATTCTCTTTTTCCTATGATTCACGTCCTAGTAATTATCACTGACCAGCCTAATAAAAACCACGAAAAAACAAAGGTCAACTAGCAGTGACAAGTGTTCATTATACAATAATTACATTTTGATTGTGCAGACAGAGCATTGAAACTGGTTTACCTTTCAACAGCCTCCAGTGTTCTGCCGAATAAGTTCCCCCGGCAGATAAGGACCCCCCTGTGCTGCGCAGGCACGGCGCACGGCTTGCCGTCTAGAGCTGACTCTGTCTCAGCTCTACATGTTCAGCTATTTTCAGAGGCTCAGTTCAGGTTCGTACTGAGCAAGCTCTGCGCTATGCCTGCGCAGTATGGGGGGGTACTTATCTGCCGAGTGAATTTTTTCGGCAGGACACCAGGGAACTTTTTCCGCAGGACACACGGTCAGCGTCAGACAGTCAATAGCTCAGGGCGGGCGCTACCTATTTATGTCACATGTATGGAGAAGGACATGAGGGGGAGACAGGGGCCCAGAGTACAGTGCGGGGACCCTACGCAGCTTGCGTAGCAAGTGTATAGGGCGGATCGGACCTGTGAACAGCACACACAGAGCACGCCGTGACTCAGTGGACGGCATGCGCTATAGAAATACTCAAAGAAAAAAGTAAGGAGACTTTAACCTCCCTGACGGTATGATTAAATCAGATTTTGGGTGCTGAAAGCGGTACCATTATTTTCCATGGAAATTTGGCGTTTTATATTGTAGGCCTATAGGGCCAGATTCACAGCCAGCGGGCGCAACGTAACTTTTCTGATTTAAGTTACACCGCCGCAAATTACACAAGTTAGTGCCCGATCCACAAAGCACTTACCTGGAAATTTGCAGCGGTGTAACTTAAATCCGTCCGGCGCAAGGCGGGCCCAATCGAATGGGGCGAGTCACATTTAAATTAGGCACGCTCCCGCACCGGACGTACTGCGCATGCTCCCGACGCTATTTTCCCGACGTGCTTTGCGCAAAGTTACATTGCGCCGAGTTTTGTGAATCGCGACGGGTAAAAAAGAGTTGCGGCGGGAAAAATAAAAGTTTTGAAAAAAATTCAAAACCGACGCGGGAACGACGGGTATACTTTTGCATGGTAGAGTACCTTTACACTTTTGTAAAGGTACCCTATCTTTGCCACGGCAAACTAACACTTACGGCGACTTAACAAAGGGAAAAAGCTTTGTGGATCTCCGTAAGTGCTAATTTGCATACCCGCCGCTGGATTACGACGAGAAATGCCCCCAGCGGCGGCCGCGGTACTGCATCCTAAGATCCGACAGTGTAAGTCCATTACACCTGTCGGATCTTAGGACTAGCTATGCGTAACTGATTCTATGAATCAGCCGCATAGTTAGAAACAGATACGACGGCGTATCAGTAGATACGCCGTCGTATCTCTTTTGTGAATCTGGCCCATAATTCTTAGAAATAACTCACTTAAATATGTCCAAACAAGAGTCTAGTAGACATCCCGGGTATAATAAAATTTGAAACACAAAATCATAAATTATAATACAATAAATAAATATAAATAATTATAACAAATAATATAATAATAATAAAAATTATTACTTTTAATTTTTTGATGACGAATTTCCCCACAAATCACTATCGCTTAATTCTGCAAGTGATTCTAATTTATTATCGCTGTTTTTTAGCTAGTCTAAAACCACTTTTGACATAAAGGGACAATTTTTGGTTGCTATGGACAATCTCCAGTTTCCAGGCAGAAATAACAGTTTTTATTATATAAAAGTGCATGTAGGGCACTGGGCAGACCACTAGAGACAAAGGGGGTGTGTATTTTTTACATACAGTACTGTAATCTATAAGATTACAGTATACCGTAAGTATTGTGTTTATTTACTTGGCGACGATTTTTTTTTTTTACCAAAAATATGTAGAAGAATACTTATCGGCCTAGACTGAGAAAAAAAAAAATTTTTTTTAAAAAAATGGGCTATTTATTATAGCAACAAGTAAAAAATATTGTTTTTTTTTTTCAAAATTTACGCTCTTTTTTTGTTTATAGCGCAAAAAATAAAAAGGTGATCAAATACCACTAAAAAAAAGCTCTACTTGTGGGGAAAAAAAGGATGTCAATTTTGTTTGGGAGCCACGTCGCACGACTGCGCAATTGTCAGTTAAATCGACGCAGTGCCGGAAGCTGAAATTTCACCTGGGCAGGAGGGGGGTATATGTGCCCAGTAAGCAAGGGGTTAATTAATCTTTCACTATTACTTATATATAGCACATTTTCATCAAGTGGTAAAGAATAGCCATGATAGTATTCATAATAGAGGTTTAATAGGCATCTCTGAAAATTCATTGTTAATTAGCACATTACAGCCTTATTCAGCTCCAGGGCCCAAGAAAAGCAATGTGCTGATGGTGTCCTCTTGACACATCCATTCCAATCTCATTTGTCTTAAAGTTGAGCATGACAGCAAGCTCCATCTTCTGAGTTCTCAATTATTCCTATGGGGAATTAGAGATAGGGTACCATGTTCAGATTTACGTAAATCTCTAAGAAATCAGAGTAATTAAAACTAAGCATATGTTAAGAAATTACCTTTTTTCCTTAGTATTTACATAACCCTTATGCCCCGTATCGGAATTTCCGATGGACTTTTTCCATCAGATTTTCCGATCGTGTGTAGCCTCATCTGAGTTATTTCATCGGAAATTCCAATAAATTTCATCAGAGTTTAGATATAGAACATGTTCCATTTTTTTCCGATGGAATTCTGTCGGAGTTCCGATGTGATTTGGCCGGGAAAAAGCTTGATCGTGTGTACGTGGCATAACACTTCACAAGTTTTATTTCTAAAGGGTATGCACTGTCAAACTTTTTTTTTTTTTTAATAGAGTAGCGAAGGATTTGAATTATTGCTAAATATCAAGCACAAACAGAGCGCAATGGCATATACGTCATGTAGATTGGGACACATTGGAACATTCTGAAATTATGAGCCATTGTTAGTAGCCACTTACTGTTCACTTCACTTCACTTGGAATGGAGCTGAGAGTTTGGTGTAGGCACATGCACCAGTGTTGGAGCAAACACACTGATAAAGATTAATCTCTAGCACAACTCTAGAGCATAAAAACCCATTCTGCCGTTGACCCGAATTGTGAAAGCAAGGACAAAAACAGACTGCTTCCTTTGGTGTCCAAACGTCAAAAGGGGAAGCCTTTATTGCTAGCATAGATTTATAGACACAATTACAACATTCACATGAGCACAACTGATTGGCTTAGTCCATATAAGTGTCTTCATGTTACATGTTCTTCTTGCCATGAGGCACACTCAGAGCACAGGGTCCTCCACTCAAACGCACAGGGGCTTTCTTCGGTTTCGGAGTGAGAACAAGGGAGGGGTTTGGAGTAAGAGGTAACTGCTGTCTTCATTTATCTCCTCAAAGAGTTGATTAACTCTATAATGTCTTTTAAGGAAAGTAACAGCACTGTAGTATATACCCACACACACATATGCATTTATCAAGAAATAAAATAAATAAAACAACATAAGGAAAGAAAAGCAACACTTGAGTGGTTTTAGTATAAAAGTAGCATAAACACAAAATATTCATTTTAGTAACTTCCATCACAACACTCTCTTGCCTTCCACTTCCTTCTCCTGATGATAGCCTTTCTTGTCACTGTGCAAGTCCTAGATCTTTACTAGGTTCAGTCCAAACACACGTTTCAACAGAATTTATCCATTTGCATTAGAAAACCTATACTGCGTGTACTATATATCCCAACATCCCTAAGCATCATACAGAATATACTATAACAACATTTGTTGTCATAAGATTTTATGTGGACATATATAAGAAGATATCATTTAAACATTTTTTTTTTAATTCCATTTAAAGCACATACAAAAACATTTTAAAAATATACTCTACACTTAGCAGTTTACAACATGTGTAGATTCCTAACACAATTCACATGTAGGTTCACCACATTTCAGAAATCCTTCTTCAGGAGGAAATGTGAAGAAATCCATACATTAGAACCCACTTCGGGTCTTTATCAGGAGTATCAGAGGATATAGTCTGCTGGAACTCATGACATGAACATGTTTCCCAAGGAAGTGCAACCAAAATAAGAAGAAGCAATAAGCAATCATACAAACAATCTTCAATCAAACCCCAATGGTGTAGCTATAATATCACAGCATGGAGGGATCACCAGTATAGCAAAAATGGTAAGGTAAAGGTAAAGTTTGTGTGTTCAAAAGACAGCAGGGGCTCCCTGTGTCATTATTCACTATTTACTATTTTATTTGAGAATGAGTAGGGGTACTATATACCCCTTAAAGGGGTTGTAAAGACAAACATATTTTCCTCTTAAATTAAAGTCTGACAGTAACTGATAAAGTAAAAAGTAATGTTTTGCATTATAACTAGTTTGATACCTGTTGAAATCGAGCTGTTTTATTCACCTCTGTTACTCCTGAATCATTATTCTCACTGACTTCCTGGTTTGCAGGGGGCATTCATTCTTGCTACATCACGGCCTAATGGGAACTACAGTTCCCATTAGGCTTAGCCTCCATGCCTGTGAGGGATAAGAGAGCATCTTCACGCAGGGCTGTAGTCATAGGGAGGGGGTGAGCACATTCTGCTTTCCACCATGCAAAACAGCTCAGATGCTGGTGAAGAGCAAGAAGAGGAGAGACAGGAAATGGCATTTTCAAACCTGGATTACTGTATTTTGGAGGTCAAAAGGAAAAACGAGGTAAGTGATATTTAAATGCTCTAGCTTACAGCAATCAATTGATCTAATAAAAAACGAAGTGTTCTTTAATCATTGACATCGGTGGTGGTATCTGGGAGGTGCCCTTAAATGGGCTTCCCTGCAGGCAGACTCCCACAACCCTTAGGTCAGGGTTGTGGGGAAAATTTCCCTATTTTCATTATTATGGGGGAAGGTGTTTTGCCAGGGGGTTCCAATGTTGAGAATATGTGGCCTGGTTTTGTATAGGAAGGGGGTGCTGCACCTCAACCCCCCTTTCCTGACCAGCTAGGCTGTGTGCCTGGGTAAGGAATGGCTATCAGTTTTGTGGGAGCCTCATGTTTTTTTCTTGTTTATTGCATTGCGCTTCCCTAATAAAATTAATATCGGTCCCAAAGGGTCCCCCCTTGATATCTATGCCAGACACTCATCAAGAAAAGGTGTCTGGTATGTATTTTAAGAGGGAACCTGATGCATTTTTTATGTGGGGCCTCTCAATAACATCTTTACCAGACCCTTATCTAAAATAAGGGTCTGGTAAGGGTCCTTTCACACTAGCGGACCGTTCGTCCGTTCATTACAAGTCCGTTTACGGACTTGTAATGAATCCCTATGGGATCGCGTCCGGTAGCGGATGGAGCATCCGCTAACGTCCGCGACCATCCGCGTCCGTCGGGGTCTGCTTTTGCGAACGGAAGAAACCCTATTTTTGTTCCGTCCGGCGGAACGGATCGGATGCAGATGGACAGACGGTCCGTCTGCATCCGATCCCCCATAGGGGAGAGAGGAGCAGAGACAGGGTGGTCTCTGCACTGTGTGCGGGGACCGCCCTATCCGCCGACAGCTCAGCGGGGATGACGGAGGATCCCCGCTGAGCTTTGGCGGACACACGGAGCGGACACAGAAACGGTCCGCTCTGTGTGAAAGGACCCTAAAGATTAAGAGAATTCCTGACCGCTTTGTTTACAAAAATAAGTGGTTGTCAGCGGAGGAAGACCAGCAAACGTTCAACACCTTGTATTTGTTAGTTCATGACAGATGAATTCTTTCATGGTATAACTAACTTCCAGTTTAAACTTTGGATTAAATTATGCCTTTTTTTTATCAAAGCAGAGGTCCAACATGCCCTTTTTGAGTCAGACCTATAACCCTGCTTATGCTTCCTGTTGATTGAAGAGCCCCAACTCTGACTCAGCAGGGGACATGTCAGGACTCTACAAATCACTGCTACCTGTCTCTGCCACATTCTGACATGAGACAGGCTTTTTTACTGAGGTTATAGCAAATTTTTCAAGGAAAACGGTAATAGTTTGCAAATCTGTAATGCATTTAGCTCATTTAAATTGAACATTCAGTTGGACTTTTGAGGATAACTTTGGTACACCTTTTATAACCACTTTAGCTTTCACACCTGTACATGCCCCATAAACCAGCTATTTTTACATTTCTGTTATAGGCTGATTGATTCAGCAATAACTTTATTATCTAAAGTGGTTGTAAACCTCATACATGAAATATGAACAAAGCATATCCCTCTATAGTGTGTGCTTGTCCCAACTAGGAGCACTAAGTGTAATTTCTGTCTGCTATTTCATTCCTCTGCTGTCTGCAGGAATCACTTCTGGCAAGTTTTTCTGACACCAAGAGAAATATGGTGACAGGGGAGGAAGGTTCAGCTGATTGACACCCCCAGGCCTCGTACACACGACCGAGGAACTCGTCGTAAATGAAACATCGTTTTCCTCGACGAGTTCCTTGTCAGGCTTGTCGAGAAAACTTGACAATTTTTTTTTGCATACACACTGTCAAGACTAAATCTTGTCGTTCTCAAACGCGGTGAAGTTCAGCACGTACGACGCCACTATAAAGGGGAAGTTTGATTCCACTGGCACAACCCTTGGGGCTGCATTTGCTAATCTCATGTTACTGCGTGTTAATTAAAAGTTTGGTAAGAGACGATTCGCGCTTTTCAGTCTGTTACAGCGTGACAAATGTGCTATCTCCATTACGAATGCTACTTTTACCGAAGGTGCGCTCCCGTCTCATACTTTATTCTTTTCAATGTTTTTATTGAGTTTTTTTTTAAAGTAAACATGTTACATAAAATACAAGACAAAACAAAACAATTCGATATACACAGATTTTGTCCAAATGAGAACTGTGGTGGGTACTCCATTCAACAAAAGATAAAGAAAGAAAACAGAGACCAAACATACGTTTAGCATATCAGTATACTTTTACCAAAGGTACGCTCCCGTCTCATACTTTATTCTGAGCATGCGCAGGTTCCTAAGCATACACACGAACGTGTTTCTCATCGAAAACCAGCCCGACGAGGAACACGACAAGGAAATTGAGACTCCCGACGAGGAAAAAGAGGACTTGTTCTCTTTTTTTCTCATCGAGTTCCACGTCAGTTTTCTCGATAAAAAACATACACATGACCGTTTTCCTCAGCAAAAATGCTCTGCCACCAAGTTTCTTGATGGATTCTGTCGAGGAAAACGGTCGTGTGTATGAGGCCTCAGCTCTGTTCCTGTGTGAAGGAGGGGTGTGTCCCTTTCTTTTCAATCAGCTCTCAGAGCTCTCCTCTCTGAGCTCTGCAGAGTGTAACTTTTGCTCTCTGCCCCCTTTTTTCTGACAGTTCAGACACGCTTTATCATTTCTGGACCTTTAATGGATGTAGAGAAGAGATGGCTGCAGATAAACAGGTACAACCTATGTAGGAGGATTTGCTTCATTTATGTGAATCGCCTGAGGCCAGTCACTTCACTGGGTATATGTTAGGGTTTGCAACCACTTTTAAGAAATACTATGCTTTCCTTTGGTGATATTGTCTTGGAAATGATTTTATTTTTTAAGCAATCCTTAGACAAAATATGTAACAAAACTAAAAAACACACCTTTTCTACTGTTAGTGAGGTCAATTCCACAGTGTTCCAGTTCCTGCACTGAACTGCATTTGAATGCGATAAAACACATAAAAAGGGTATTGGAACGCAGTGGAACGCATCAAAAACGCACTGGGCCCTGGTACAGTGGGAAAAAAAACAGGAATGCTTGTTTATCATGTGTTTCCCCTCTCCTATTTTCTTTTTTACCTATGAACATATGTAATTTCCGTAGAACATATGATATGATATGTTCTACTTTAATTGTTTAGAATATGTTTCTTTGCACAAAATATTTTTAGGTAATTGTAATGATTCATGCTTTTTGATACCTTAGACATGGGTGGATTGGAGGACTATGGAAGCCCACCAGTTTCTTGTTCCTTTTTATATATTGAATTTTTTGCTTGACTTTTAAACTATCGCCGTTGGCGTTCCCCCCACACACAGTCTGTCAGCATCGCTGTTTGATTCTCGGCTCTCTGAATGCTTCTGCTGAGCATTTTGTAGGACAGCCCTGCCCTGCCCATCCCCTCCCTGTTTAGCTTTATCGCTGCGCCCTGATGATAGTATATATTCTCCCCCTTGTTGCAGTGGTAGTGTTGTAGTGGTACGTGAGAGCCAGTGACATTCCCGTTCTTCTGCTCTCTTATGCGGCATGTCTGGGCTTGTGTGAGTGGCTGTCTCACTGTGGTGGGAGTCTTGGAGTTTGCTTATGCCGTTAACCCCAGTTGTCATCTACAGTGGGCCTGGACATTTTTGTTTAACTTTTCTGGTTGCTAACTGGCATGATATGCAGATCAAAGCTTATCCCTTTGACCCGCAGATGAATCAGTTGATACAAAAGTAACAAAATTTAAGGTGATTGTAAAGTCTCAGTTTTTTTTTCTATAAAAATAACAAAAATGTTATACTTACCTGCTCTGTGCAGTGGTTTTGCCAAAAGCAGCCTAGATCCTCTTCTGCTCGGGTCCCTCTTTGGCTCTCCTGGCCCCTCCCTCCTGTCGACAGTGTCGAGTGCCCCCACTGCAAGTTGCTTGCTATGGGGGCACCCAAGCCGAGCTGCAGCTCTGTGTGTCCATTCAGACATAGAGCCCTGATTGGCCACACTGCTTGAGTACTGCATGCATGCACCTTGTGACCTAGTTTTGTGTTTTTTAATATAGTGGTGGTGTAGGGTTTTTGAGTGCCTTTGCTATGAATGTATAAAGGTGATTGATGAGCGCAAATAAATCACCTTTATTCATATCATTTATTTGTTGTTATTGCAATTTTAGATTTGAGCAGCATTAATTTATTCATTATTTAATCTCTAAGTATTTATTTTCCACCCTTACTTTGGGTTATTGGCTAGCGCTTTAGTTCCCCCCCTTTCATATTTGCTATGAATGTGTTTTTGTAATTTTTTACTAATAAATCAATTTTCTATACGGCATGGTCTGCCCGTGGCTTCTTTATCCGGGGGGGGGGGGATTTTCTTTTTGTTCTCCCCGGGGGGGGGGGGGCTGTTTTTGCAGCCCTGATTGGCTCACTGACTTTGATTGACAGCATCAGGAGCCAATGGCGTCACGTGCTGTGTCTCAGCCAATCAGGAGGGAGAGTCACGGACGGCCAAAGCACTCGTGGACATCGATGGATAGTGATGGAGCTCAGGCAAGTATTAGAGGGTTCTGGGGTGGCTGCTTCACACAGAAGGCTTTTTATCTTATGCATATAATGCATTAAGATAAAAACCTTCTGCCTTTACAACACCTTTAATTTGTATCTTTCTATCTAGAATATGAACTATTGATAAATACATGTCTGTATTTTGACAGCAACATCTTGCACAGCTGCTGTATTTATACAGCAAATTCCAGCTATTATTTTGAAAATCGAAATTGTGAGGGGGAGCACCAGTGGGGAAGAGGGACAGGATGTTAAATGCAAGCCCTGTCTACTTCAATTAAGTTTTTTTTTAATTGTTTGCAGTATGTAGTATGTCCTGATACTGATAAAAAGACCTACAGCTGTAATTGCAGTAAAAGGAGGTTCTACAAAGTATTGACTCAGAGGGGCTGAATACAAATGCACACCACACTTTTCACATATTTATTTAAAAAAAGAATGGAAAACCATTTATCATTTTCCTTCCACTTCAAATGTATGTACCATTTTGTGTTGGTCTATCACATAATATCCCAATAAAATACATTTACGTTTTTGGTTGTAACATAGTTACATAGTAGGTGAGGTTGAAAAAAGACATAAGTCTATCAAGTCCAACCAATGTGTGTGATAATAGGTCTGTATTACATTATATATCCCTGTATGTTGTCGTTCAGGTGCTTATCTAATAGAGTTTTGAAACTGTCAATGCCCCCAGCTGAAACCACCGCCTGTGGAAGGGAATTCTACATCCTTGCAACACAGTAAAGAACCCTCTATGCAATTTAAGCCTAAACCTCTTTTCCTTTAATTTTAGTGAGTGGCCATGTGTCTTATTAAACTCCCTTCCGCAATTTTTTATTTATCCCTGACAAAATGTGGAAAATGTCATGGGTTATGAATACTTTTTCAAGGCACTGTACATCTTCTATGCTGTTTGTAGATTTTGATGCACATAGTAATACCACAAATTAATAACATTTATAATAGAACAACTAAAATGTAAAAAAGTATTTTTTTTTAAATATGTTGATTAAAGCGGAGGTTCACCCTAAAAACATTTTTCTAACATTACATTGTGCTCACTTCCAACATTGACAGTATGCTGTTTTTTTTGTTTTTTTTTGCTGTACATACCGTCTTATAGCTATTTCCCCCCCCCCCCCCCCCCGGCTTCCGGGTAGTGGCTCCCACGGGAGTGGGCGTTCCTATGCAGAGGCTAATGCCGCGTACAGACGGTCGTTTTTTGTGATGAAAAAAAAACAACGTTTTAAATCATGAAATAAAACGACGTTTTTGAAACTTTATTTTCAAAAACGACGTTGCCTACACACCATCATTTTTTCAAAATGCTCTAGCAAAACGCGGTTACGTTCAGCACTCTTTTCCATTGAAGCTAGCTTCATAACTTGCTTCTGAGCATGTGCGGGTTTAAAAACGTCGTTTTAAACGTCGTTTTGCCCACACACTATCATTTTAATTGACACAAAAAACGACGTTTTGAAAAACGACACCAAAAATTCAAGCATGTTCGAATTTTTTTTTTGTCGTTTTTCAGAAGACATAAAATAACGTTTTCCCCACACACGCTCATTTTAAATGACATTTTCAAAAACGACGTTTTTTTTCATCACAAAAAACGACCGTCTGTACGCAGCATAAGTGATTGACGTGATGACAAAAACTTCCCCCCGGGCACATAAGGCGCGTCACCAGTTTCCGAAAGAAGCCGAACGTCGGTGCGCAGGCGCCGTATAGCGTCGTTTAGAGCCGACTCGCAGTTCGGCTTCTTTTGGAAACTCATGACGCACCTTATGCGCGGGGGGACGTTTTTGTCATCACGTCAATCACTTAGCCTCTGCATACGAACGCCCACTCCCGCGGGAGCCACTACCCGGAAGCCGGGGGGGAAATAGCTATACGACGGTATGTACAGCAAAAAAAGTGTATCTTTGGCGGCGTAAGGGCGCGGAATTCAAATGGATGTGATGGGGGCGTGTTTTATGTAAATACGTCGTGACCCGACGTAAACAATGTTTTTTTTCAACGGCGCATGCCGTCCGTGGGGGTATCCCAGTGCACATGCTCGAAAATAAACCGGAACAAGCCAATGCTTCCGACGGTGACGTCATTCTACGCAAATCCCTATTCACGAACGACTTACGCAAACGACGTAAAAAATTCAAAATTCGAGGCGGGAACGACGGCCATACTTAACATTGAGTGCGCCTCATAATAGCAGGGGTAACTATACGCCAGAAAAAGCCGAACGCAAACGACGTAAAAAAATGCGCCGGCCGGACGTACGTTCTCAGATCGCCGTAACTAGCTAATTTGCATACTCGACGCGGAATTTGACGGAAACGCCACCTAGCGGCCGGCGGAAAAATACATCTACGATCCGACGGCGTACTAAGACGTACGCCTGTCGGATCGATCCGAGATGCAGTCGTATCTTGTTTTGTAGATACAAAACAAAGATACAACGCAGGAAATTTAAAATTACGCGGCCTTTTGTGGATCTGCCCCATTGTATTTACTTGTATACTATGATAGTAGTAGACTTAAGAGAGATTGGAACTATGTCAAAACACAGTTTGTAACGATTTTTCCTAAAGGTTTTGAAAAAACTGAAGTGTAGTACTTGCCAGCTTTTTCATGAAAATTTATCAAATTATGTTTAAATAAATGGGGATCGTTTTCCAGGTTATCTGTAGGGAAACTTGAAGAAGGCATTTAAGCATTTTTACTAAAAGCATGTTCTCTGCCAACTAGGTCTCATTTTCAAAAAATAAAATAAAAATAAAATCCCATAGGATAAATTCCTGTAACCATTTAATGTCCAAAGCCTTACCTCTTCACTGGAATACCAATGGTTTTCTACAAGATGTGTTCATTTTGTAACTAATAACTTGAGTTTTGTACCCTATGCTAAAATACTTTGCATATTTTATGAGAATGGACAATGTCTCAGTCTGGAGAAAATTTTAATGCATACCTTTTATTCAATACGATTTAAAGTGGGAAATAGGGAGAGAGAAACAAAAAGCCCAGTAATTTCTAAAACGATTAAAGTGATACTAAAGTCTTGTTTTTTTTTTTGTTTGTTTGTTTAACCTCCCTGGCGGTATGATTCTTTCTAAAAAAACATGCTGAAAGCGGTACAATCATTTGCAAGGAAATTTGGTGTTTTATACTGTAGGCTGTGATTTTTAGGAATAACTCACTTAAAGCGGGGGTTCACCCTTAGAGGGCACTTTTCCCCCTTAGATTCCTGCTCGTTTTTACTAGGGGAATCGGCTATTTATTTAAAAATATGAGCAGTACTTACCCGTTTACGAGATGCATCCTCTCCGTCGCTTCCGGGTATGGGCTTCGGGAATGGGCGTTCCTTCTTGATTGACAGTCTTCCGAGAGGCTTCCGATGGTCGCATCCATCGCGTCACGATTTTCCGAAAGAAGCCGAACGTCGGTGCGCAGGCGCAGTATAGAGCCGCACCGACGTTCGGCTTCTTTCGGCTACAAGTGACGCGACGGATGCGACCGTCGGAAGCCTCTCGGAAGGCTGTCACTCAAGAAGGAACGCCCGCTCCCGAAGATCCATACCCGGAAGCGACGGAAGAAGATGCAGCTCGAAAACGGGTAAGTACAGCTCATATTTTAATACAAATAGCCGATTCCCCTAGACCGAACGAGCAGGAAGCTAAGGGGATAAAAATTTTTTTTTTACAAATGGGTGAACTCCCGCTTTAAATCTGACCAAACAAGAATCTAATAGGCATCCCGGGTATGACATTTTTTTAAAAACAAAATTTTAAATTATAACATAATAAATCATTATAAATAATTATAGCAAGTAATAATATAATTAAAATAAAAATTATTCAATAATGTAATCAACTCAAAATCACTGAAATTTGCTCAGTTGCAGAATTGTTGCTGTCATTATTATTTTTTTTTTATGACGAATTTCCCCGCAAATCGCTATCGCACAATTCTGCAAGTGATTATAATTGATTATCGCTGTTTTCTAGCTGATCTAAAACCATTTTTGACATAAAAAGACACTTTTGGTTGCTATGGACAATCTACAGTTTTCAGGCAGAAAGAAAGGTTTTTATTATATAAAATGACATGTAGGACACTGGGCAGACCACTAGGGACAAGGGGTGTGTGTTTTTTTTACATACAGTACTGTAATCTATAAGATTACAGTATACTGTATGTAATGTGTTTGTTTACTTTTTTGAATTTGGCGCCGATCTCCGCTCCCGTGCGTCGTAACGTCGCAGGGAACGGAGATCGGCGGCACAGGAGGACGCTGTGTGAATCGAGCGAGGTCCCGCTCGCTCACACAGCGTGGTGACATCGCTGGATCCAGGAGAAGGTAAGCCAGCGCACGCTGCAGGCTCTGCATATCTACCCCGAGCATGACTCGGGGTTACCGATTTTGGTAGAAAAAATCAACCCCGAGTCACGCTCGGGGATACCGCCAGGAGGGTTAAAAATACCAAATGTGTATAATTACCTGCTCTGTGCAGTGGGTTTGAACAGAGCAGCCCAGATCCTCCTCTTCTTCTCACCGGCACTCCTGGCCCCTTCTGCTGCCTGCCCCCACAGAAAGCATCTTGCTATGGGGGCACTTGAGCCAAGCTGCTGCTCTGTATGTCTATTCAGACACCAGGCCGTAGCTCGGCCCCTCCCCCTCACTCTCCTCATTAGGTCACTGACTTTGCTGTCTCAGCCAATGAGGAGGGACACCCGAGACTTTCATGCAACATCGTCGGATCGAGATGGGACTCAGGTAAGTATTTGGGGGGGATGAGGGGGGCTGCTACACACAGAAGGTTTTGTACCTTAATGCATAGAATGCATTAAGATAAAAAAAAATGATATCTTTACAACCACTTTAACAAAACCTTGTCTGTATCTTTTGATTCATCTTTGCTGTATGATCCTGATCATGGCTGCCATCAGGGGGGTACAGGCATTACACCTGTAAGGGGCCCGTTGGTCCCCAGGGGCTCGGAGATCCTGGGAGGAGGTCTGAGCTGTCTAGGTGCACTGTGATGAGGATGTGTGCTCCCGAAAAATCCTGAGAGATATTACACTAAGCGTGTGACTCTGCAGTAGGATCTAAAAAGTTAGAACCCGGGAGGAGGTCTGTCTTGTCCAGGAACACCAGGAGGAGGAGTTATTTTCCCAAGGCATCCTGAGAGACATTAATCACAGGTATGTGTGACTCTGTAGTGGGGTCAACTTTTGGAGGTGAACAGGAATTCCAGCTAGAGGTGGTGGTCACTGAAGTCACTGGAAATTTATAAACTGTCACTGATAGTTGCACAACGGTGGAATTTTGTTATATTTGGACTTGTTTTATTTGTATTTGTTTTGGTTGCGCTGCACTATATTTTGCTTTGTTTGATAAGGGTTTTACAGCTTCAGGCATTTGTGTTTAGCCAATAGAAAGCACCAGGGGAAGGAGAGGTGGAGGAGATTAAGGGGGAAAGTTTCTTTGAGCAGAAAAATTCTCATAAAACACTAATTTAGCACATTTTCAGGCATTTCCATTGAATTCTATGGGGCCCAATTTGCCTCCACTCTGACAAAAATCAGCTCATGTACTTTTTTGAGCGATATGCATTTTGTTTCAGGCGACAGAACACTCAGATGTAAACATGGGTCATTGAGTGAGATGTGGTTTGTTTTTTGCTCTAAAACACTCAATAAACAAATCCCACAAATTTCAATGGCCTCTGTTCACATCTGAGTGTTCTGTCGCCTGAAGCAAAATGCCTGTTGCTCAAAAAAGTACATGAGCTTCTTTTTGTCAGATTGTAAGCGTTTTTGGCCTTATAGACTTCAATATAAATGCCTGAAAACGTGTGACTCAAGCATTTTACGAGTTTTATCTCATGTTTTCTGATAAAACAGCAGCTCTCCACCTCTAATGTCTGAAGCTACACTTCTAATATGCTTCTAAACCACTTACACAAACGGAAAAAAAAAACTTCCAAAACGAAAAAAAAAAAAAAATCTCAAATAAAATCGCCAGAAAGTTGCTCTGCTCAGGTGTGAACAGGGCCTAAACTTCACATACAGTTTAAGCATGTGTCCTAACTAGCCTTAACATGCTGCTGCTTTTGCTTCTGGCAATGTAGCTGAATGTTATCTTATAGAATCAAAAGGATAAAAAGTTAATTGAAAAGAGGGCACCAAAATAGAAAATATCTGATTCCAAATCTGAAAATACCATGTATAAAATGTGCAGCCTCCACAAAACTCACTCCTTGTAAATTCTAATCACTGAAATCAAGGGTTTTTCAGAGACAGACTAAAACACCATGTTTAAGTGAGTCCATGGCTATTTGTATTCTGTGAATCACACAAGTTGATGCAGTGTTGTTCCTGTTGTGAACGCATGTTGCACTTTTGGCAGACAAATTAACAACTAAAGCTGTTGCAGCTGTTTGCTCATATTTTGCCTCTATGTATAAACTTGTTGCCTTAATATATGAAGTGTTATTCAGAACAGAAAAAATGGCAGTAATATGAAGCAGTATGCATTTTTGCTCTAGCTGATTTCAGTTAAACATTTTAAGTAGTATTAGTATCTTTTATTTTATTTTATAAATAACCCCACCATGGACTAAAATATTTTACACCAAGCCTATACATCTAAAGAGGAGATTGAATACGCTCCTGTCCTACCACCCTTGTAGCTAATTGCCACGACAATCACTAGAACTAGCCTCTTAAAATCTGCTCGGAAGTCATAACTTCTGTGAGTTTCTTAACACCATTGCCATTCACAGATGTTACTAGATATATGCATTAGTTTTCGTCCGAATGCATTTTCGTCCGAATTTCAGGTATTTTCGTTATTGTTTTAACAAACGATAACGAAAGCACAGAAAACAAAAACCCAAAGATCCGACATAAACAAATGCTTTATTTTTATTTCCGTTGCGGTCGAATGTTCCTAACCTTAACTATTAGTCCAATATTATTCTACATAAAGAGAAAAGATTCGACATTGAGAGAAAAGATTCAACATTATAGAGACATGAAGAAGAGTCGACATAGAGAGAAAAGATTTGACATAGAGAGAAAAGATTTGACATAGAGAGAAAAGATTCGACATAGAGAGAAAAGATTCGACATAGAGAGATATGAAGATTCGACGAAGTAGCTAAAAACATACGATTGCAGCAAGCGGACATTTATGGTGAAATGCTCTGCCCATAGGCTATAGAAGAATTCTAATGTTGGTTGACTAGTAATAATAATTAATAAATATAATTATTATTAGTCATACAACATTACAATTCTTCTATAGCTTGTAGGCGGAACATTCGACCGGAAATGTACGATTGCGGCATCGTACAGTTTCGTTGATCCGTCAAATCTTTTTTTTTTAAAGATCCTATCGAATCTTCTTTTTTTTTTTTTTAAGATTCCGTCAAATCTTTTTTTTTTTAAGATTACGTTGAATCTTCTTAGAACATTCGACAGACACCATAAGCCTTCAATGACAGATTCGACTTTAATTAATTTGGATTTGCATTTTTTTACGAAAAACAAAATAAATAAAAACGAATTTCGGGACAAAATTTATTTTTTGGACGAAAACGAAATTCCGAAACAAAATATCTTAGTGTGCACATGTCTAGATGTTACTGGTTCCTGCTTCTAAATTCCACATCACTGCTTTCTTCTGCATTAATTTTCTTTCTAAAGAGTCAAAACAACACAACATGATGATCATACGATGTCATCAACACTGTCCTACAAAAACTGTGAGATTGAAAGTCCCGAGCTGCTCATCCTATTGCCATTTTCACATATAACTTTCATTTATTGATCCACAGAGGTTAAATAGAACTTAGAAAAGGGAAGGTCTGGACAGCCGCGCTCCGATAAAAACAACTTTATTGTGCAAAATAACAAAAGTACAAACCACAGCAGGCTACAACCTAAAAACACTGATGCGTTTCACACTCTCAACAGTGCTTAGTCAATAGCTATCACTAAGCACTGTTGAGAGTGTGAAACGCTTCAGCTTTTTTATCCTGTACCATACTGTGGTTTGTACTTTTGTTATTTTGCACAATAAAGGTGTTTTTATTGGAGTGCAGCTGTCTAGATCTTCCCTCTTCTAATTGCTATATGCTTAACCTGCACCTGCTACTTCTACCTTGAGGAGCGTGCCATTTTCACACAGCGGTGAGTGGTGATCCCTTCCCCTTCTGTTCCTGAGGCTAAATAGAACCCTAGGAAAATTCCTTACCATTACCCTGTAAGACCCCTAATTGAATTAAAAGGCCAGATTCCTGCAAGCGAAAAGGTAGACTGTAGTGGGGGCCCATAATGCGGCCCCCCTATCCATGCGTCTGGCCCCCTAATCTACATGCCGGGCGCTGGGCACATGGATTCCAATGTTTTTTTTTTTTTTTTAAAGCACGAGATTAGAGCCTGATTCTCTAATAGGCTTTAAACAAGGGTGGGCTTGGGGTGCAGAGCACCAGTTGTGTAACAATAGCAAAAGAATATTCGCTATTGACACACTGATTCCCCTCCAAGGCAATCAGGAAGCGGGTCGTGAGACCCATTTCCCTGATTGGCCGAAAGGAAAAGCGATCCTATTGGCCTAGGAGGGAAATGGAGGAGATGCATGGAAAGTGCTGTCTGCGCCATAGATGGGGTAAGTATGGGGCTGGGGAGGTCCATTGTTTGCCGCCCCCCAAAAATATACCACCAGCCACCACTGTTCACCTATTTGATGGTTGTGTTTCCTAATTTCCCTCCATTTCAGTGCTACTACCCCAGTGTCTTCAAATTCAGCACTTCTAAAGGGCTGCACTAATATTATCAGAAAAAAACATCCTCTGTACCACATAATAGCCCGGATTCACAAAGCACTTACGCTGACGTATCTCGAGATACGCCGCGTAAGTGCAAATAATGCGCCGTCGTATCTGTGCGCCATGCCCACGAAACTAGATACGCCTGAAAATAGGCTTCATCTGACCAACGTAACTTGCCTACGCCGGGGTAAAGTGGGCACATATTTACGCTGGACGTATTTGGCGCACCCATTGATTTTCTATTCACATATGCAAATGAGGGAGATACGCCAATTCACAAACGTACGTCTATCCGACGCAGTGCGCATAAAGTCATACGTCCAGTGTAAAGTTATGCCCCATAAAGGAGGTGTAACTCAGCAGCATCCATGCAAAGGGCTGCACCAGGGAACTCAAGCCGTCGTATTTTACGTTGTTTGCGTTGGACGTGAATATGGCTGGGCGTAGGTTACGTTCACCATAGGCAGTGATCCGTCGTATCTTAGGGAGTAGATCCGACGTGATTCTGAGCATGCGCACTGGGATGCGTCCACGGGACGGCGCATGCGCCATTCATTATACGTATCTGTCTGAGCCTCAGCCCATCATTTGCATGGGGTCACGCCTCATTTGCATGGCTCACGCCCACTTCCACATACGCCGGCTTACGCCTAGGAAACCCAGCACAGATTTGGCAGCACTGGCTTTGTGAATCCAGTGCTTGCCTCTCTGCGCTGCTTCGGCGTAGCCTAAAGAAGATACGCTACGGCGGCATAAATATGCACCGATGTACCGTATGTGAATCCGGGCCAATCAGTTTCCTTATATATTTATTTTATTTCTATAATGTACTAGTGTATTTATAAATATGAAAATGTTATATATTATGTAGTTGTTTATCATGGAGTTTTTCAATGTTCTTTGTTTTTGAGCAGGTAAGCAATCATGTGAATATTTCATATTTACCACCTACTGCCAGCAGATGGAAATCTCTGAGCAGAAAAACCTTTCACAAGCTCAAAAACTGTGTTGCTGAGAATAAAAACTGAATACTAGGACAGACCAGGTTACACAGACCAATAAAATGACCAAAACCAAACTTGTAGTGACAAAATATGTTGGCTGCTATTGATGACATGTCCTTATGCAAATGCTATCAACTTGGCTGTCATGCATATATGATTGAATATTTTGTGTGGCACTGATCTGAAACTAATATGAAGTTATGACTTCACTCCTAGATAGCCAGCAATTGAGCTGCAAGTTTGACAATTACTTGCTAAGCTATTGTAAGACTTGCCAGGCTTCACAAGTGTGTTACACAATTGCAGCAAGTCCATGTTGCGTGACTCCAGAATTTCCTTTGCAAACATTCTGCAAGTCTGCTCCAAGTTCTGGTTTAGTTCACCGCTTCACTCCATCACTGGTTCTTTCTTCTAAGGCCCCATACACACGATAGAATCCATCCGCAGATAAATCCCAGCAAATGGGTTTCTGCGGATAGATCCTATGGTGTGTACACGCCAGCGGATCTGTTTCCGCGGAGAAATCTCCTCTGGGATGGATTCCAGCAGATCGGATATTTGCTGACATGCACAACAAATCCATCTGCTGGAATCCATTCCAACGGATGGATCCGCTCGTCTGTACAGACTCACCGGATCCATCCGTCCAAAGGGATTCCCCGCACGCGTCGTAATGATTTGACGCATGCGTGGAATTCCTTATATGACAGCGTCGCGCCCGTCGCTGCGTCATAATCGCGGCGACGGCGCGACACGTCATCGCCAGAGGATTTCCGCGCGGATTTCAATGCGATGGTGTGTACACTCCATCGCATAGAAATCTGCGGAAATCTTTGAGAGGATTTATCCGTGGAAACGGTCCGCTGGACCGTATCCGCGGATAAATTCTCTCGTGTGTATGGGGCCTCAGTTCCACAATTCTCCTGATTTCTTTTTCTTTCTAATGAGTCATAACAACACAACATTTTATTCTCCATGAGGAACACATTGGAGTAAAACATTTTTTATAGAGCTGGGGAAACCTCTGTTAGGTTGCTCCCTGTGTTCCTGTTAGGCAATTTCCCTTCACTTCCTGCCCCAGCCTCATGCATATAATAATAATAATAATAATAATAATAATAATAATAATAATAATAATAATAATCATAATCTACTTTATGTGCACCAAATGCCGCTGTAAATCTAGATATTATCTTGTAAGGTACCAATGCAGAGAGCAGAGCTGTGGATGGGAAGATCATCCCACTATAGACCATCTAAGGAAAACTACAAGGGGCAGATACAAGACCAGTCACCCTGTAAAAGGAGATAGGGCAGGAGAGAAAGCTGCAAAGAGCAGTCTATATTACATAAGACAGAGACAAATTGAAGGAGTTGTTTCATGCTGGATTACTTTATGGCCACTGTGATCCCAGTAAGAATACTCATGGCTCTTGTATTTAAACCATACCTGAGACTGCCCCGAGGATTTAACAAAGTCCCTACAGTTCTGTCACCCACAGAGTGACAGAATAGAGGAAAGCCCCTAGGCTCTTGTGGTGTGTATTTTATTCCTGGCCTATGTGTAACGCTACCCCCGTTGGAGCTCTGATATGTTTACCTAGGTCTTGCCCACTTTTGCTCTACAGCCAAGCACAAGGTAGCTACAGTCAGGTGCACACTCACTTTGGCTCATTACTCAAATTACCATTCTAAGGGTTTTGTTTTTGTTGTTTTAATGAAGAAAGTGGATAGGGTAAGGTATATAGGGGAATACTTCAAAACTTAACTATTCACACTAAAGACTCTAACTTTCTTTTCTAGTGAAACTTGGCTGAAGTCCTTGCAGGAGGCAGATAAAGACTTCTTCAAACCAGCAGCAAACTGATTGCAGAACTCAGTAAACTAGTGGACAGTCCTGAACAAAGTGCTAAGTATTCTTTTTGTGTGGACCCTCTTCTGACTTAGAGCACAAGAGGGGGGGAGACCTGTCTAAGGCCCCCCTTTTGTCTGTACTCACATGGCTTCTGAAGCACCGCCGGCATCCTTCTCTCTCCGTTATACCAGACCAGATGTACTGTAGACTCACCCTCTGTCAACTAAAGTAGGGCTAGGGTAAGCCACCCTCGCTTCAGGCCCTCAGGTTGCCCACATGAAGCCACATGGCAGCAAGTGTCGGGGAGGCAGCGCCTTTCCCCCAGCCTGGTTCAATCCTTTGCTAGGAAAGACAAAGAACCCAATGTGCTCCTAGAATATAAATAGGGGCACCCAGTATGCATAGGGGCACCTCACCTTGTAATTGGTCAGGGCTGTATGAATATTCATGCTCTCATCTGCATGGTTTCTACCTATTATGCAGCATTTTCCTTAGTTGCTAATATACAGGTAATCTTCAAGACAGCATGAGCAGCACCAGAGCACACTGAGAAGAGTACACTAGCCGATCACTGTTCTCTGTTATTAGACAGCAGATCGTTTTTCCTAGCTGTCTCTCTGTTTAGCAGAGAAACCAAAAACAAATATATACTAATCCTAGCACCTACCTATGAGACCTAGGAGGATGCTACACATGTATTCTATACGCTTTGTTGTACATTACATTCTCCCAACTACTGTATGGTATACGTTGTGAATTATGTTCCACAGTCTTTACTGTTGCATTCTGTAGGCTGTGCTACAAAATTATACATTCCTGACCATGGTGTTTATGATCTCAACAGTTGCTGGTTGCTATGTAGTCCCCAACTATTTTAATGAAGTTCTTCTTTAGGTTTGTGGTTTTGGTGTTAGCTGTATGCCTATATTTAATACAGGGAAAGACGTGTAATGTGAGTTCCAGTTTTGAAAATTGATCCCTGTTGCTGAGCAATATGTAGGACTCTCATTCATGTCACTGTAATTAAGCAACATTTTTGGAGTACAAGAAATTAAGTGTATGTGTGTGGTGTGGAAATAAGATCTCGCGCCAATATAAGAATAAATAAGTGAAATTAACTAAAAATATAAATATATAGCCAAGCTGCTCTCTGTGAAATTACATAAATGCAATTTAAACAGTGGAGTGAAAATTAGAGGCGCTAGCTAATAGTGTGTAAACACTAGAAATATTATGCATAAATACCTAAATATAAATGAGTGAGTGTGAAATACAAAATAAACATATAAATAAATAGTGACCATATGTAACAAAATTAGCCACAATAATTGTTAAAAGGATCAATAGATAATAATACACAATAAAAGGTGAAAAAAGTGTGCCAAAAATTAAATTAAAAAATAAAGTCCATATATGTATAAATGATGAATCCTCAATAATATAGACAAAAGATCTTCCACCTTCACCAAGATAAAGAAAGACCACCAAAGTGCTCATGGATGGCACCTTACCGCAAATAATGGACCACTTTAATTAAAAAGAGGTCAATTAGGCAGATTGGAGATAATTTTCCAGGCTTAGATCTCTCAGTCTCACAGTCTTGATAGAGCAACACTCCACGCCACATGAGGTATTAAAACAAGAGAAGGAAAATCGCCATAGAATAATATTGTTTTTTATTGTATAAAACAGAAGAACAAACGCCAAATGGCCTCTTACTTGATGGGGTGCCTAGCCCCGGCACTGAGGTTGAAGGCGTGGGTATTATGGGGAGAGGAGATGGAGTCCTGTCACCGGCATTAGAAACATGCAGAGCCGCAATCGCGTTGTTGGCGTGCGTTCCACCCTCCAAAGTTGGAGAACCAGCAGGACCAGGAAGTGGGTGGGTCGAGCGTGACCTGTCACGCTTGACCCACCCACTTCCTGGTCCTGCTGGTTGTTTCTAATGCCGGTGACAGGACTCCATCTCTTCTCCCCATAATACCCACGCCTTCAACCTCAGTGCCGGGGCTAGGCACCCCATCAAGTAAGAGGCCATTTGGCGTTTGTTCTTCTGTTTTATACAATAAAAAACAATATTATTCTATGGCGATTTTCCTTCTCTTGTTTTAATACCTCATGTGGCGTGGAGTGTTGCTCTATCAAGACTGTGAGACTGAGAGATCTAAGCCTGGAAAATTATCTCCAATCTGCCTAATTGACCTCTTTTTAATTAAAGTGGTCCATTATTTGCGGTAAGGTGCCATCCATGAGCACTTTGGTGGTCTTTCTTTATCTTGGTGAAGGTGGAAGATCTTTTGTCTATATTATTGAGGATTCATCATTTATACATATATGGACTTTATTTTTTAATTTAATTTTTGGCACACTTTTTTCACCTTTTATTGTGTATTATTATCTATTGATCCTTTAACAATTATTGTGGCTAATTTTGTTACATATGGTCACTATTTATTTATATGTTTATTTTGTATTTCACACTCACTCATTTATATTTAGGTATTTATGCATAATATTTCTAGTGTTTACACACTATTAGCTAGCGCCTCTAATTTTCACTCCTATGTGTGTGGTGTATACTGTGAGAAGGCATAGACTCATGTCACACCCAATATTCAGCGCAATGAAACCATGTCAGCTTTTTAGGCATAGGACACACATTGCTGCTGGTTCCCATATCCTTAAAGTGTCCCACTTTCAAGTTGGGAGGCGTGCCTTTTATAATAATCAAAACAGTTGTGGAACTTCAGTACAGTGACTTTACCTAGGGCGTGATGATGTCACCATGGTGCTGAAACAGAAGTCCTCAGTCTTCGTTTCCACCGTGGTCATACTGCAACCTTGTCAGACACCTGTAAACGGAACTAGGAGCTGCACAGGCACAAAGATTTGCATGGTTGTGTTATCTCTAAGCCAACATATCAGTCTGATAAAAAGTATTTAATTGTAAATAATGCCTGAGCATGCCTTCCTTTCTTCCATCCTTCCTTCAGCAGAAAAAGCAGATGAAAGCATTGCCAGAGGCAGTAATGTGATCTCTTTAATAAGTAAAAAATACTTGCAAGTATAGTTTGTATACTCAAAGAAAAGTGCACCACTCCATCTTTCCAAGTGCTCCCCCTCATATACTGGAATCGTTTTGTATGTTTGCAATGTGCAAAGCTGCATGTGCATATTGCTGCAAAGGCTAGTTATAAATTGGGGTGGTTGCCATCTTTTTGTACGATATGGAAAGCTTTCGTCTTATCTCTATGCGTCATAGGGGAAAGGGGTGTTTAACCACCCAAAATTTGTACGATATGGAAGGCTTGTGTCTTATCCCTATGTGTCATGGGGGAAAGGGGTGTTTAACCACCCGAAATTTGTACAATATGCCTAAAAGCCCCACTGGGGAATCTTTTTTCATAGCCATCTTTTTATATAGCTTGATCTCAAGATTTGGCACAGGGACACATTTGATGTCTTCAGCTGTCATTGTGCTCTTGTTGGGCATCTAATGTGTTCCTGGGCCTTTAAGGAGGGTAAACCTGCCCTTAATTTACCCATTGCTATACAGTATATACTCAAACTTTAATACTCTTAAACGTATCATTAGGACCACTGAATACAGAGGAGCCTTGGCGAGGCACTTTGACTTCCACATATATTTGCAAATGTGTGCATCTGATCCCTCTGTTTTTAACATGAATTGTTAGACAGAATAAATTCATTTTTAGTTTGCAGGCTAGCTGGTAAGTGTGCTGGGGAACTTTTCATTTGTTTGTGCTGAGTTGGAGTCTGTCACTCCTCCACACATAGAACAGTATAATCTAAAGGTAAATCCGCACACCAATGATGTCTTCAAAGACAAAACATAAATTATTCTGCAAACTTAGGCACATGGACCTTCCCCCAGGATTACCCCAGGCCCAGGAACAAGGGGTGGCCCTGGAGGTAAGACCATGTGATAAAGCTTTTCAGCTTAATACATTTTTGCCTGTGAGGACATGATCGGTGTGAGAAAAGTAGAGACAAGCAAACTGCTGGCATCTAGTTAGAATACATTTACATTTAAAAAGGGTTCACCTGCTCTGCAGTGTGCTAACTATAAATCACTGCTGGCTGAAAGGGGGCAGTTTAGGAAAGCTTGCAAGTGAGGAAAGCACAGGGAAATTTTCACCTGTAGGATATAATTTAATTAATCAATTAAATCTAGTAAGAAAGATGGTGAGGCAAAAAAATTGGGGTTTAATTATCTGGTTATATAGTGTAGCAGGTGAGTGTGTGAATCATGATAGTGGCAAACAGAGTTACGAACTGAAGTACAAAGCAGCTAAATAAACATTTGAAATACATGTGCTCTCTGGCTACTTTAATATTTACAGCTACTTATTAATACAAATGGCCATACAACCGTTCAGCACATAAAACATGCAGCCATACCATACCATAAAATCTGACACTGCGAAAAATAATCTAGACAATATACCACAATAAACACATATTATTAAAAGATGCAGGGACTAAAAAAAAAAAAAAACATTTCAAATTGATAGAACTCTAGTCATTTAATATTGGTATAGTGTTTATTACATTTGAGGTCCAATTGGTTGAATGTAAGAACATTGACATGAACAATGTTACAATATTAATACCACTGAATAAAAAACACGCTTTCATATCTTGAAAACGTCTTCTTGCTCAAAGTTGGTTTATTATACAGGAGAAAATGCCTGCAAAAAAATGTATTCCCACAGTTTGAAAAAAATACATTAAAGAGGAACTGCAGTCTGCTCACATAATTTGTAATTAAAACATATTTTCCATTCTGAAGCTTCCCTCCAACCACGTTGTATATTATTTTATATATACTGTGATTCTGTACTTGCCAAATATGCTGCAGAAATCTCCCTCCACTGAGTCTGGCTGCAGCCATTTTAACTGTGGGCACATGAAGCTGCTGCCTGTTCACTTTCTGGATTTACATAGACACACAGAGGCACAACTCATGCTCTACAGCCCTGCAGCTTTCATTGGCCCTCTTATGACTCACCCATCCCTTTTTGGGAAAACTCTCACAAGAGTGAGAGAGAGAGCTGTGCATGATGTCATAAGCCTAGGATTTTTACCAGACAAGAAACAGGAAGTTGGCTGTATAAGGTATCTACTTGTAGAATTCTTTTTTTTTTTACTATCCAAAGTTAAAACAACAAGGGCAGAAGATTTAATAGATGGAAAGTTAAAAAATGACTGAAGGTCCACTTTAAGTTCCTGCAATCTACCTGTGAATTTGGAGATTGAAATGATTGGATCTTGTATACAGGCAATTTGTGTATTTGTCAGACACCAGTAAGGTGATGAGATTTTCAGAATGAAATCTGGGGACATCCTTCTGACCATGCCCACTTTTAATAGGGTGAAATAGGGATGATGGAGCGGTGGGAACAATAGTGCGCTAAAAGAACACTGCACAGAATGATGGGTGGGGACAAATTGTAATAACAGCAGGAGTTGTATGGTTAAATAAAACCTAAGTCTACTTTGCTCTGGGTCAAAAGTGTTTAATGAAGATTGCAGGGCTAAGGAGTGCATAAAGTAGAGTATGGATGTCAGAATTCATATTACACAGGGTTTATGAGTCAGGAGGGTAGAGGTCAATAGTAAGTAAAGCACAAAATGCTACTCAAGCAGAAATCCCCCCTCTTCCCAATACAACCAACAATGTGTCTTAAGCCTCGTACACACGGCCAGGTTTCCCGATGAGCTTTTGGCCAGGAATCCCGGCCGTGTGTGTGCTCCTTGCATTTTTTCCGACGGGAAAACGGCCCAAAAAACACCGTACAAAAAAGAGAACCTGCTCTCTTTTTTCCTGCCGGCATTCCCGGCTGACTTTTTCCCGGCAGTTTTTGACAGTTTTCCTATGGGAAAAACTGCGATGGAGCATACACATGGTCGAGATTCCCGACCAAAGCTCTCATCTGAGTTTTCCCAATGGGAAAACCTCTCATGTGCATGGGGGAAAAGTTACCTAGCAGGTTGTCAGTTTTCCCCTGGGATTACCAACTGATTTTTTCCCGTCGGGAATCCCGGTCGTGTGTACGAGGCATGACAGTGTCACTTTTGTGTTTTATTCATTTAGTTCTTTTTTTATTTTATTTAAATACAGCATTTTTCTTTAAAAACATAAATGTGAAAAGTACATATCACAATGCAAAAAATATTTTCAAAAGTCTAAAGGACATTCCACATTTTGCTAGCCAATTGCAAATAAAACATATGAATGGAATTATCAAAAGGACAATTATTTCACTGCTGTAATGTAGCAGCAGAACAGGTTGTATAATATAATGATTAATTCTGCCTTATGACAGCCAATTTATTGAGGGCTACACGTGCACTGCTCCAGGCACAGCATGCTTTGTGATTCAAACTGTTGCTGGCTCAGTAAAAAGTATGACACATGTAAATAGGATTTCACACATGACATGACAGCAATATTAATGCATGATGGATTTTATTGATGTAGTAAAGGTAGTATGCCTAATGATAACATTTTAAGAGCATTATAGCTTTCATGTAAAGCATTTGGTCCTTACTTTTTCCTTCTTATAATTGCACACTGAACTGACGTGTCTGAAATTGCTCTGTATTCATCTAAATGTTAAAGTACTCTTTATTATTACTTTAGAATTTGAAAGAATGGTTAAATAGAACACAATTTGCATATGGAGAATGCTTTTTAGTGGTGGATTTTATAAAGTATGTAATTTGATGGTCAGTTTTAGAAAACAAATTGTTTCTTGATTTGGCAGTCTACATTGTTAATAAATAAAAAAAGCACTTGCACACTTGCAGATATCACTTTATGCAAAAACAACCTACACAAACTGATTGCAGGTGCTTAGGTTTTTTTTATGGATCCATTCTATATCCAATAACTGAAATAAAAACAAAATATAATAGAGTCATGCACCTGCTGAATCCGAAGAATCTGTAGTTTATTTCAAAAACAGCACATCTCATGCTGGAGGCAAGCTCTACCACTGTTGCATTTTGCTCATATTAAGGCTTAGTCTTTGAGGAATTGAGGCTGTAATGGCTAGAGGGATATTTATACCACCACATATCAAATACATACAGTATACAATTGGTTTCCCTTCATAAAGTGACATAAACAAAGTTGTTTAAATACTTAAAGATATATCAATGTTAAATTCCTGTAAATTATAAAACTATCCAATTACATACATCTCTTTATAACATTTTATATATAATTTTTTTTATATATACATATATAACAAAATTAAATATGTAAGTATAAATAAAATACATACACTTATATACATAAAATTAAATATGTAAGTGTAATAAAAATTCCCACCATTAACATGGATAACCTTTGGGTTTAGGTCAAACATGGGTTTGCAGCAATCCCAAACCACTTGTGGTTCACAGACCTAGCTTATGTGGTCCTTCCCTGCCATAGAAACCAACTTTCAGTAATGTATTACTTGGCCTCTCAACTTAGGTCAGATGGCTTAGAATGGTCAATAATTGGGGCTTTTGTATAGGCCAGCCCCTCATAAAAAGGCAGCATTCCCAGTATCCATAATGGAAATATTCTTAGCTGGGATAGGGAAAGTGTAGAGAGTGCCCCTAATAATATGCATAGGAACAAACTAGTGAAGAACTTGTAGGCAATGTTGTGTTAAAGTAGGTGTAAATCCTTCCCTGAATGTCCTATATGGAGTAAAATGCTATGTGTCATGGGGAATTTGCAGGTGGGGAGACAGAAGGATATTAATATCTTAATGCTGCTGTATGCTCATTTATATCCTGCATTTTTTTTTTTTTTTTACCATACTTCAATTTCACATCAGTTTTCAGTCATTCCAGGCTGTATGTGTGTTTTTAAAAGAGCATATGCAGGACATATTTCCCAAGTGTTTCCGGCTACAATAATTAAAAAAAAATCCTTTATTGTAAAAACTGTGTAGTAGTTTTTTTTCTTTTGCAAATGCATGTGTAGTGGTGAATTCATTGCATGTAGAAGATTGTGGGAGACAGAGGCAGATTGTTTACCTCCTATAACACCCTATAAAGTGCCAAAACAAGAACCTCTATAAGTATCACCAGTTGTTAAAACGTATGTGCAGTTTTAGTGGTTGTGTGTGTTCTGCATTGTTTAAAAGAAGAAACAAATAAGGGCAAGACATGTCTGCACCTAAACCACGTCATGTTGCATCAGTCATCTTCACCACACCCACATATCCCCATAGATAAAATAAAGTTAGGTGTATATTGGTTAGACCTATTATCTTCCAAATATCTCAGAAAAAACATAAATTACAATAAAGTGAGTGCCACACTATACACAAACAAATAAATAATGCATAAATATATAGACTTAATATAATAAATAAATGTAAGAGTCAAGCAAAGTCAGCATAGAATATGTGCAAAAAATATATTATATATAATATAATAAATAAATAAATAAATAAATAAATAAATAAATAAATAAATAAATATATATAGGAAAGTCTCTGCGTGGTGGTCCCAAAAAAAACAAGTGTTGAGAAATGCTTCAGTGTGCAAAGGACACCTCTTGTGACTTCTTAGCAGTTTTACCTCACAGCTGTAGCTTTAAGGACCTGATAATTCTCAAGGGATACACATCCGATAATATAATCAGCCAGGTGGTAGGAAACCCAAACCAGTGAGTATCTAATTTAGCTCTTACACCAGCTAGACTAAATGCCCAGCAGATATAGAGAGATTCTCTGAGTGGTGAATCCAGGAAACCAGCACACGTGTTGGGGGGTAAAAACCTTCAAAAGTGCACACATCTCCAGTGATGCCAAGCAGTTTACCTCAAAGCTGCTTTAATGACAGCTTATAGCACCTCATGTGACACAGAAGATACTGCAATGAGCTCATATGCAGTCAGGGGAATCACTCTCGGATGATACCATGTGGAAAGAAAAGGGATGTATATAGTGTAACTCTGTTACCCCAAAGTAGACTCAGATGGTAAACACACTACTGCACCCACATGGAACAATGAATAGCGGGCTTGTCCCCACGAGTGCCGAGCTCGCAAAAATCCTTATGTTCCTCTTAGATCTCTCCTACTCCCAGTGTACAGCAAAGCGTTCCCCAAAGGTGGCAGTATGGTCAAATAAAAAAGGAAAGGAAGCACATCGCGTAGTCCCATAAAAAATGGTGCACATTTATTGGTAAAGAACGGTAAAAAACACTCACATATACTTCAGCTATATGATCGGTGACACTTGCAAGCTGCCTGCTGTCAGAGTGATGGGTCTAGTGTTCCAATCCCGACGCGTATCGTCACATCTCGTGACTCCATCAATGCAGCTTGATCAGTGCCCATCTATGCAGCCTCATCTGTGCCCATCCATGCAGCGTGACCAGTGCCCACCAATGCAGCCTCACCTGTACCCATCAATGCAGTGTGACCAGTGCCCACCAAAGCAGCTTCACCTGTGCCCATTAATGCAGTGTGACCAGTGCCCATAAATGCAGCCTCATCTGTGCCCATTAATGTATCCTCACCTGTGCCCATCAATGGAGTGTGACCAGTGCCCATCAATGCAGCCTCACCTGTGCCCATTAATGCAGTGTGACCAGTTCCCATAAATGCAGCCTCATCTGTGCCCATTAATGTATCCTCACCTGTGCCCATCAATGCAGCGTGACCAGTGCCCATAAATGCAGCCTCACCTGTGTCTATCATTGCAACATGACCAATGCCCACCAATCCAGCCTCACCTGTGCCCATCATTGCAGCGTGACCATCAATGCAGCATGACCAGTGCCCACCAATGCAGCCTCACCTGTGCCCATCATTGCAGCGTGACGAGTGCCCACCTATGCAGCCTGACCAGTGCCCACCAATGCAGTTGCAAAAGGAGTGTAGCTGTGAGGTAATCCTCCCATATGGAGGTACTGTAATAAAGCAGATTTGGACCAGTTATGATTCTTTGCTCCTTTTTCTGTGCACATGAGATACATTACTTTCTGGCACCTGACTCCATTATTGGTATATTACAGATAGCTGGATACAGTACATGTACCACAGACAGTGTGCTCTAAATAGAAAATCACTAGGAATAAGAGGGAGTAACAAAAACATGTAACAGTTTTTATGTATTGGCTTCAGCTAAGCGTAAAAGTGTATCATTCTAAATGCTGTGATACAGGTCTCACATCCAGTTACCAAGAGTATCATAAATTTAAAAAAAATACCCTTTATCGTCCCTGACTAAGCAGACCCTCTTTCATTTGTGTCTCACATGTTCCCCCTACTAGACACTGAAACTCACAGTGGGAGTGTTTAAGCAGCAGCACAGTCAGTTGTGCCAATCCAGAGAGCAGTGGGTATGTTAGGCATGGGCAGATGTTGGCTGAAAAGCTACATGCTTGTTAATCAACAGTTATAATGCTGAGAGTCAGGCCCTCTGCAACATTGTCTTTGTAGTGCAAGTGGGCACAGCCTACATGAGGGACAGCAACAACTTTAACCACTTCCAGACCTGCGCACGACGATGTACGTCCTTTTTTTAAAGATTGATATCTCGGTAACGGCAGCAGCTGCTGCCACAACCGAGGTATCGATCTTTAGTGTGTGCGGTCTGGTACACGATAACGCGGTCTCCGCGGCAGATTCGCCGCGAGATCGCCGTTATCGGTGGCGGGAGAGGGGCCCCCCCTCCCGCCGCTCTCCCACGCCCTCCGCCGCTTACCGGAGCCGTCGGTAGCGGCGGAGGAGATCGGGACCGTTCGGTAGCTGAGCGGGGATGAGACTGAAGGAAAAATCTCCTTCGCCCGTCCCCATAGCTCTGCTGGGCGGAAGTGACGTCAAAACGTCAGTCCCGCCCAGCCTCTTAAAGAGACCATTTTTTTTTTTGTCATTTGAAAAAATTACAGTTTCAAATTTTTTTTTTTTTTTTATTTTTTTTTTTTTTTGCATTTTAGTCTAAATATGAGATCGGAGGTCTTTTTGACCCCAGATCTCATATTTAAGAGGACCTGTCATGCTTTTTTCTATTACAAGGGATGTTTACATTCCTTATAATAGGAATAGGAATAAAAGTGATCAATTTTTTTTTTTCAGTGTAAAAAGTAATAAAATAAATAAGAAAACAAAAAAAAACTATTTTTAAAGCGCCCCGTCCCGACGAGCTCGCGCGCAGAAGCGAACGCATACGCGAGTAGCGCCCGCATATGAAAACGGTGTTCAAATCACACAAGTGAGGTATCGCCGCGATCGTTAGAGTGAGAGCAATAATTCTAGCCCTAGGCAATCTCTAGAATTTTTTAAACATCGCCTATCGAGTTTTTTAAGGGTAAAGGTTTGACGCCATGCCACGAGCGGGCGCAATTTTTAAGCGTGACATGTTGGGTATCATTTTACTTGGCGTAACATTATCTTTCACAATATATAAAAAAATTGGGCCAAATTTATTGTTGTCTTATTTTTTAATTAAAAAAATTGATTTTTTTCCAAAAAAAGTGCGCTTGTAAGACCGCTGCGCAAATACGGTGTGACAAAAAGTATTGGAATGACCACCATTTTATTCTCTAGGGTGTTAGAAAAAAAATATATAATGTTTGGGGGTTTTAAGTAATTTTCTAGCAGAAAAAAATGTTTTAGTCTTGCAAACACCAAATCTGAAAAACACCTAATGTCTGGAAGTGGTTAAGTGTTATTGCTTGGCAGTGGACTGATAGACAAACACAACTAAGTTTTACAAACACTAGATGCTATTCTTCATTGCCAATTACTCGCAATCCCAATGAACACATTGCGGTGTGCACCAAGGTCTCACATGAGTAAAGTCTTGCTCCTGTATTCACTGTACATGTAGCTGAGCTGTCCATATTATTTATTTTTTCATTGTAATCACATTCATAGGTTTACTCCATTGACATCAGACTTCACAAGCTTTGTGAGTTGGCTTCCATATCCTGAAGATTATTATTAAATGCAATCCCATAGCTCTAGGTTAAACATGTTTATTGTGGGTAATATTTTCCTCATGTGTTTTCCTGACAGATAGTTGATCATTTCTCTGGCTATCCAAGAATCATTTTTCAAGTACATTGTCTTTCATCCCATGAACTTGACGTGAACTGAATAGTGCTTGATGTATGTTCACTTCGATGAGTGGCAACTGATGTGTTTTTTAATTATCTTTTTTTTTATACTTCGCTCTCCCCTTATAGTGCAGAACTTTGTTATCACACTGTATAAATTCCCTTTAAGCAATTTCATGTTTATATATCTTCTCATTAACACCTTTATGTCCAAAGGCAAAGGGATGCTAGGTGACAGTTTAAATTCAGGAGTTTTATTCTATGCCGGTTTACTAAAAAATAACTTTCTAGCCACAATACATGCCAAAGGTTTTTTTCACATTCTTTTATCAGGACATGTAGGTTTTTTTTTCTGGTAAATTGCATTATTAAATATTCCTCATGTCTTATTTTTATTATGAGCAAGATAAAAATAAATATGTGTGTACCATTAACCACTAAAGGACCGCCTCCTGCAGATATACGTCGGCAGAATGGCACGGCTGGGCACAAGCACGTACCTGTACGTCCTCTTTAAGTGCCCAGCCATGGGTTGCGGGCGCGCGCCTGCGACCCAGTTCAAAGCTCCGTGGCTGCGGGACCCGTGGACCCGATCGCCGCTGGAGTCCAGCGATCGGTCCCCGGAGCTGAAGAACGGGGAGAGCTGTGTGTAAACACAGCTTCCCCGTTCTTCACTGTGGCGCTGTCATTGATCAAGTGTTCCCTGATATAGGGAAACACGATCAATGACATCACACGTCCACCCCCGCCCCCCCTACAGTTAGAAACACAGATAAAGTCACACTTAACCCCTGCAGCGCCCCCTAGTGGTTAACTTCCAAACTGCAATTGTCATTTTCACAGTAAACAATGCATTTTTAATTGTCCCAAAAATTTGTCAAAATTGTCCGATGTGTCCGCCATAATGTCGCATTCACAGAAAAAATTGCTGATTGCCGCCATTAGTAGTAAAAAATATTTTTTTATAAAAATGCAATAAAACGATCCACTATTTTGTAAACACTATAAATTTTGCGCAAACCAATCGATAAACGCTTATTGTGATTTTTTTACCAAAAATAGGTAGAAGAATACGTATCGGCCTAAACTGAGGAAAAAAATGTTTTATATATTTTTGGGGGGATATTTATTATCGCAAAAAATTTTAAATATTGATTTTTTTTCAAAATTGTAGCTCTATCTTTGATTATAGCGCAAACAATAAAAACCGCAGAAGTGATCAAATACCACCAAAAGAAAGCTCTATTTGTGGGAAAAAAATGACGTCAATTTTGTTTGGGAGCCACTTCGCACGATCACACAATTGTCAGTTAAAGCGACGCAGTGCCGAATCGCAAAAACTGGCCAGGTCCTTTACCTGCCTAAAGGTCCGGGTCTTAAGTGGTTAAATTGACCACATTGCTACCAAGTTAATACACAAGCAGTCTGTAAGAAAAACATAAAAAAAATTTAAAATACATCTTCGCTTAAAAAGCTATGGTCTTTATTGTTATTCAATAGGGATGAGGTTTGGGTTCCTGTGCACTTTCTTGCCTTTGAACATAACAGGTGGCTTAGAAGGGCCAATAATGGGGTTTTTATTATGTGCAAGCCCTATCACTGCAAAAGGCTGAGTTCTCAGAAATAATTTATCAGTGTACGTTGGAGTAGTTTAGAGGGAGTTGACAGTGGAGGAATCGTTAGGATTGTAAAAGATCTGGGAAACCTTTGTACACCACAAGTAGAGCAGTAATGCAAACAGGGCATGTGGGCGAATTGTGTTAACAGTGGGAGGGGCTTAAAGGGGCTTAAAGGGGCATGGTGTTTAAGTATGGAATGTACAATATAGTGCACATACTGCAGGAGTCTGTTAAGCTGGCTAAACACAGTTTGTTTTTTTCAGTCTGCTGGCTGAACGAAAAAAAAAAAAATTACCTGATCCACCTCATTTGTGTGGATGGAGGAATCCCCATTCTAGGACATTGTACTCTGACAGAGGACCTTACACTGTCAGAATACACTGATAAGTGACTGCAGCCCACCTACATTCTACCTCTTAGCACAGATTTACCCCCTCCCTCAAAATCCAATTTCTAGGACACATCCTCTACCCTTTAAATGCCCCCTACCAGCACTAATCCCCCCCCCCAAATCCCAACTCCCAGTTCAAATCCCTCTAAATTCCCTATTCTATCACAAATCCACTACCCCCAAAACCCCACCTTTCAGCACTAATCTCTCTGTTCCCTCTGCTAGCACAATCCTTTCCACCCCAAATTCTACCTTCCAGCAAAAATCATCTCCCCTCAAAATCCCTCTCTCAACACGAATCCTCTCCCCCCTTCCCCAGCACAATTCATCTCATCCTCCCAAATCCCACCCAGCGTAAAGTCTATCCTCAAAAAGAGCGCCCCCCTTACAATCACTTTCATGGACCTAATCCTCTCACAGTTGCTTCTGTAAATGAGGCCTTAGCGCATCCTCCTCAGATCTTACCTCCAAATTATTTCTTCACCCCTCCCCAATTCCTCCCTCTTAGCACTAATCCGCTCACCTCCAAATCCTCCGGGACATTGCTCAAATGTCTGTGAGTCGGCGAGCAGCAGGTATTATGATTAATGATGGATTTACAGTGAGGGACATTTTTTGTAGCTGGGGGCTCATTTAATATTAAAGGGGGCTTTCAAGTTCTGCTAAGATCCACACAACTAGCCAGCCAGGGCTGTGGGAAAGAGTGCTCATCAACATGGGGACCAGGTGCTTTTCCAGCCCCCCCCCCCAGTAACCACACCATGTTGAGGGCATGTGGCCTGGTATAGTAGGATGGGGGATGCATGCTCATCCCCCCTTTTCTCTTTTCTTTCCAGTCAGGTTGCATGCTCAGACTAAGGGTCTGATAAGGATTTTTAGGGGTGCCCCTTAAATTCCATAGCAGACCCAAGGGATCGGGTATGCATTTTGGAGGGACTCCACACGTTTTTTTTTTTCATGCTGGCTGTATGATGTTCTACTGCAAAAGTGACATTTTAAATGTACAACAATTCACAGTTAAAAATGCCAGTAAATATACTTCTCTCCCAGCTTCTTAAAAAAATAAAAAAATACCCAGACCTCTCTAAACGTACCTCACAATAAATAACAAACCCCCATGGGTTCAGATAATTTGAGTCTGTGTTTTTGAAATGTTTTTGTGCATTTTGTTTTGACATTTTATTAAACTTTAAGAGAAGGAAGTGTGTTACTGTAAAAAGAAAAAGAATGAAGGTGAGGGTGTTCGATTTTAGATCGTTTGGGACTGCTACTTCCACTGGTGAGTTCATGTCAAAACTAAAAAGCCTTCTTTTAAATTGAAATAAATCAGATTGGGGTGCTGCTGCATATGTAGGTAGAGCTAAATATAAATATTCAAAATTTTTAGATGCCACACAAAACACAGATGCAGTCTGTGAAAATCATATTCTCCATCTCCAACACTTTATATAGTTTGTAATGTAAAGGATATGTGTTTTTTGCCATGTTGTTCTCAAGGTCACTTTAAAAGAAAGACCCTCACCCAATTTTATGGTGTTTTCAATTTTTTTGCATTGGTTCATGAACCCTATGACAGTGTACAGCTCCCAATGCCCATTTGTTGTCAATACCTTGCCTATTAGATTTAAAAAATAGCAGAATGCAGTACCAAGATTTACCCTCCCACTCCATAGTTTTTTTTTTATTTAAGTTTGTCTTTTTTGCACTTCACCCAAGATTGGATAATACCCCCTCCCGAACCAGGACACATTCGCTCATCTCTAGTATTGAACACTTAAGCCCTGTACACACGATCGGATATCTGATGGAATCTAACCTGATGGATTTTTTTGTCGGATATGCTAACGTTTTTATTATGATTTGCTTTGTCACAATAAATTGCATTACAATGAATCCCTGTTAGATAGATACAAATTAGCATTTACGTAGGAGTCCACTTAATAGTGGGCCTAATGTAATATAACTACTTTGGATTCATAGCATACTAATGCTGCCAATTAAAAAGACATTGGCTATGTGAGGACAGTGAGGTGCACATTTTGGACAGAAAGCACAAGTGGTTCCCAAAGGGTTATCTACCATCAACATCAAACTTCAACAACCATTCCTGAACATTTGAACACCTTTACCCTGTCAATTTGTGAACATTTCACACCTTTAAACATGTATCTAGGGATTAACACATGTGCAGACTTCATGACAACCGAGTGGTTACACATCCTTCGTACCTTCCATCCTATTCTTGGACAAGCAATATGTGCACATTCATTGGTGAATGGATCAAGGTGTCTGTGCAAGCTGTGTGGATATAAATGCTGGATAGGTTTCCTGGCACTCATTGCAAATTAAGAAGGTGCTTAGAGAAATATCTTCAACATTACACAACATGTCCAGTTGTATGTGACAAACTCCTACTAGGTAAAGACAATCAAGGTTCAGCACATGGAATATGGACCCCCAAGAAAAAGGTATGTGCAAGAAAACTGCAGACCTAAAATATTTTTTTTACATTAGTTCTGCTTAAATGTGTGTATTTTGGCTTTTAGATTGCAATGTTTTAGTGGTTTCTTTTATATTACTAAATTGTCTTCAGAATTTAAAATTATTTCAAAAATGAACTTGAAGAGGAATATTTTATTGGAAGATTAAAAAGAAGATTGGACGATAATAATAATAATAAATATTGAACAGTACTAAAAACATAAGGGCTAGTAACTAAATAAGCCAATATAGTTAACCATAGAGAATGTATGATCTGGAACCACATAAAGCATTCTTGATCACTTTTATAGTACCTGATGCTGCTAGCAGCAGTCTGGTTCAACAGATGAGTGGAACAGTACTGAAGTGCTTAGCTGCAGTGTAGCAGGATGGTTAATTAACCAATTTTCCAGTACTGAGAACATACTGGAATAACTTTAATATAAGGCATAGGCGTGCGCACAGTGTGCAGCCCAGATTCCCCATACTGCCCTGGCTCCCCCTGCAGCACTACTGGCTTCCCTCCTCTCCTGCCGGGGGTGTTTTAGGATGAGCGAGGGAAGGGGCTGGTAAATATGCATTTATCAGCCCCTTCACTTGAACATGGTGAGTGATCGGTAGTGTGTGTCTGAGCTTTGGGGTGCACACCCTAATGCAATAGGCTGCACACACCTATGATATAAGGGTTGGGGTGTATTACAAGTTTTGTGACATTTCTTTAGTAATTTTTCTCTTACAATACCTGCTGTTTTTATTTTATTTTATTTTTTTATCTATTTGTTCCGTTTGCTTAGTTTTTTTATGAAAGATTTAGATGATTTCTGTTAAGTTGTCCAAACTTTATGCAGCCTACTACACGTTGTATTAAAAAATGTAGGTAGCAGCAAGATTTGTGGCTAGTTTACATTGATGTCTTTAGCTTCATCTTTTTTCTGTAATAAGAAAATGGGGACAAGCATATGGCAGAGAGACTTGCAGAGAGAACACTTTGTCATTTATGCAGTAATGGAGTTCCTGTGCACATGGCACCATACACAGATGGATAACAGAGAAGGCACGCATAAACAAAGTGCATGGCCAAATGTTCTTCACAAATGTGCTACTCTTTCTTTATTCTTTTTTTTCCCTTTCAAAATCAATATTTGGCAAAGATAAAAGGGCTTATGTGGCCCTGTGTTTTAGATTCCACACTATCCTATAGAAGATCTATATTACATTTAGGAACTATATGGTCATGAGAGGCCCTGTCCTCTGAATCAGAAATTGGGCATGTTATAGAAGACATTTAAGGAGGCCATCTACATAATGTCCACAGGAAGTGTGCACTTGTTTTGACTAGCAGAACTGATTTTGGACCCGGAGGACCTTAATACCAGTAAGAGCAGTGGACAATTTGCTGTTGTGCTACTGCACTGCAAACCAAACAAATTACAGATGGCCTTGTTCCTCCCCCACCAAGAGCAGGCAAACTGTCCCAGCTAAATGACCTAAAAGGCTTGAGAGACTGAGGCTGATTTACCAGAGAAATCAAGAATGCTCCTACAAAATTAAAGGAGTGCAGATTCACTTCAATTATCCTAACAGATGAAACAAATAAAGAAAGAATTTGCTTTTCACATGATTGGATAATTGAGGTATATCTTTGCTATTTCTTTACATAAAACAGTTTAAGAATTGAACCAGTATTAAAGGGATTGTAAAGGAAAATGTTTTTTCCCTAAATAGCTTCCTTTACCTTAGTGCAGTCCTCCTTCACTTACCTCATCCTTCAATTTTGCTTTTAAATGTCCTTATTTCTTCTGAGAAATGCTCACTTCCTGTTCTTCTGTCTGTAACTTCACACCGTAATGAGAGGCTTTCTCCTTGGTGTGGAGAAAGCCTCTTGAGGGGGGAGGGGGCGAGCAGGCAAGTCAGGACACTCTTTACTTTGCAGATAGAGAAATGAGCTGTGTGTTAGTGGGCGTCCTGACACTCCCGCTCGCCCCCTGCCCCCTCAAGAGGCTTTCTCCATACCAGGAAGAAAGCCTCACATTACGGTGTGTAGTTACAGACAGAAGAACAGGAAGTGAGGATTTCTCAGAAGAAATAAGGACATTTAAAAGCAAAATGGAAGGATGAGGTAAGTGAAGGAGGACTGCACTAACGTAAAGGAAGCTATTTAGGTAAATTCCTTTACAACCCCTTTAAAGCAGAACATTGTGCTTTACAGGCGAAAGTTTGTGCCCTGCAGAGAACTGCAGCAAATAAAGGGACCAGATCAGTTTCACTAAGTTTGGATATTCATCTGTAAGTTTGAGTTCCCCTGGGTAACACCTGATTGTATTTCTTTCCTGGTCAATACATATGCAATACAGAAACGTTTCCTGCCACATCCACGGTATGTTTGCATATACTTCTTGTTTTTACCATGTGTTCTGGCAGGGAAAAGATACAGGACACCTGTTTGACCTAACCTGAGTATACCTCAATGCTGATCAGAAACACTTTTGCACTGCACTTTGCACAAGTTATGCCTTGTACACACGACCAGTTTTTCCGTCTGGATAACTGCCATGGCAGCTTTTGGCTGGAAAAACTGTCTGTGTGTTTGCTCCATGGCAGTTTTCCCGATAGGAAAACCGCCGAGAATCCCGGCGGGAAAAATTAAAACACATTTTCTTTTTTCCTGCCAGGGTTTTTAAGCTGGCAGTTTTTCTATAAGCCTGTGGTGGAGCATACACATGGTCGGGTTTCCTGACCAAAGCTCTCATGGCAGTTTTCCTGCCAGGAAAACAGGCCGCGTGTAGGGGGAAAAAGCTACTGAGCAGGTTCTCGGTTTTTCCCCTTGGTTTTCCTGGCAGACTTTCTAACGCCAAGAAAACCGATCGTGTGTACAAGGCATTAGACTGTATTACTGCCTTCATAATATTCACAGCTAGTATTCCTAACGAAAACACATTTTCTAGCTTGATTGTATAGTGAAGAGCAAATTAGGAAATTTGGCATATTTGCAAATACCTTTGATTCCAGTTAATGTTTCCAGTTCTAGTGGCAATGATAAATTATTGCTGAATTACTGAATTATGCATTTTCCAAATATAAAAATTTCAGTTATTTTTGACAATATAATATATTCCCCACATTGAGTTTATATCAGAAGAAAATGGGAGATTAGTTAAAGAACATAAGTAAAAAATATCCCACTAAAAACCATACAGATCCCTATTGAAATTCTAAAAAGTAATTTCTAAGTAAACCGTACACAAACCTATGGTAAAATTTGGTAAGCCAGTAAACTTTTTTTTTTACCATACCTTAAATGACTACGATGATTTGTGTGGTTTCAAGAGATTTTGCACATCATTATGTGCAGCATAAGCAAAATTTGAACACCTGCCTGACATAGTATTAGAATAAAAAATCCCATAGTACATAAACAAATATACACTTCTAGACCAGCCCACCATTACCCATTCATTGCCCATTCATTGGGATTTAATTATCCAATCTAAATTAAGGCATTATGTACTGTACAGTGATAATAGTGTGTCCAATATCTCACCTATGCTACATAGTTACATAGTTAGTTTGGTTGGAAAAAAGACACAAGTCCATCTAGTTCAACCAATTAAAGGGGAATTTAAAAATAAAAATTACAGTCCCATGTACACAATCATATACCCACAGTTGAAGGAAAAAAACAGAAAAGCATGATCTAATTTTCTTCAGCAGGGGAAAAGATCCTTCCTGATCCCCCAAGTGGCAATCGAATATTCCCTGGATCAACTTTACCTAAATGTTAATATTTGGTTATATTATGTACATTTAGGAAAGAATACAGACTTTTTCTAAAGCAATCTAATGGGTTAGAAAGAACCAGCTCTTGACAGAGTCTAATCCACATTTCCATAGCTCTTATGCCCTGTACACACAATCGGTTCATCCGATGAAAACGGTCTGATGGATTTTTTCATCAGATATCCGATGAAGCTGACTTTCATCAGTCTTGCCTAAACACCATCAGTTAAAAAACGATTGTGTCAGAAAGCGGTGACGTAAAATGCAAAAAATTGCTGAGAAAAATGAAGTTCAATGCTTCCAAGCATGTGTCGAGTTGATTCTGAGCATGCGTGGATTTTTAACCGATGGACATGCCTACAGATGATCGTTTTTTTCTATCGGTTTTTTAACCATCAGATAATTTTAAAACAAGTTCCTATTTTTTTCACCGATGGATAAAAAACCGATGGGGGCCACACACAATTGGTTCGTCTGATGAAAACGGTCCATCAGACCGTTTTCATCAGACGAACCGATCGTGTGTACGCGGCATTACTGTGAAGAAGCCTTTCCATATTCAACGATTAAATGTATTTTTATACAGATATAAAGAGTGCCCCTTGTCCTCTGTGATGACCTTAAAAAGAATAACAAGTTCACTATATGTACAACTTATGTATTTATATGTTGATCATATCCCCCTTAATCTCCTCTTCTCAAGAGAGAATACATTCAGTTCCTCTAATCTTTCCTCATAGCTGAGTTCCCCCATGCCTCGTAGGCTGGGTTCACATATATGCAAATTGGATGTGTTTTTAGCCTTTCAATGGAGCCAGTTCACACATGTCTAGGGTGGCTGCAGTGTGGCTCTACAAAGGTTCCTGTGCGTTTTTGTGTCTGATTCAGGTGTGATTTCAGGGAAAAATTCTTACCTGAATTGCACTTGAACCGGTGAAATGCACAGGACACTGGACTGAAAACCACAGCCGCATATATGTGAACCCAGCCGTATCAGTTCGGTTGCCCTTTCTCGAGTTCCCCATTATCCTTTTTGTGAACTGGTGCCCAAAACTGAACTGCATATTCCAGTTACTACTATGCAGTAGAAATTAATCAAATAAAGAAAAATGTTAATTTTATCTAATTTTGCCCAATATGAATGCTTCCAGTACTAGCATGCAATAATCACCCTCTTGTGTAGAGAAGGATTAGTTGTACAGTATCAGTGCACTCTGGGGAGCCCTCTATTTCTGTCACTAGCAGAGTGCACTGATACTGTACAACTAATCCTTCTCTACACAAGAGGGTGATTATTGCATGCTAGTACTGGAAGCATTCATATTGGGCAAAATGAGCTGCCCACACAGGAAGCCTTTAAGCACTAATACTTAAACATTCTTTTGCAATGCGCATTCGGTGACCATTAACATATTACTAAGAATATTTAGTAAATTGTGAATTTCTGAAAATAGGGATGTTATATGAAATGTATGTGATTTGATTTAGACAATCATTCTGTTACTGGCTGCTACTTGAAGGATGACTTCAAGCATGTGCAATTTGCACTTATATAAACATAACCAAGTGTATTTGCTGAGCTGGGTTTTTCCTTTTTTTATAGTTACTGTACAAAGTGGCCACATTACAGTGTAAAACCCTAACCATGTATAAAGCAACTTTGCAGTTAAAGCAAGTACTATCCCCATAATAGGCTCCCAAGCTGTCTATTTAAAGGTAAATAAAATCTGCTTAAAACAGAAAATATATTTCTTGTAACACACATAACATCTGGGAGCCATTAGAAACATATTACCGCAAAGCACTTTATATTGCACCTTGTAGCAAAATACACATTTCATTTCAGATATATTTATTGGTACTGTAAACTGTCTTTATCTTTCATGTTACTGAATAATGAATATGAGAAGCTCATGTACCCAATTAGCAGTTTTGCTTTGGAAGCACTTTTGGTTTTTATGGTAGGTCACACTGGGCAGCTTTTTTTACCCTCAGAAGTAACGGTGTAGCACTAAATATAGAGCCTGCTAAATTATACATTTCTTAAATGGGTAGTATCCTTCTTATGAGGCTTTTTAACATTTCAACACTCTGAAAGTTAATTATCAGTTATATAGCCTGATTTAACGCATTAAATTAGCTCTTTATATACAAGATCCGCTATATACGAAAGACACATTTTATTTTACCACCTTAGTCTTTAACATTGATTTTAGTTCTTAGAGATCACATAAGTGAGCAGAGCCAGATCCCAATGTATTTGCTACCCAAATAAACTTTTATGCCATGTACACACGGCCTGACTTTTGACCGGGAAAAATTCTGTCAGAATTTCAGACGGAAAAATAGAGAACCTGCTCTCTATCTAAGTCCGTCGAAAATTCCGAAGGAAAAAGTCAGATCGGGAATACACACGGTCGGAATATCCAATGAAAAGCTCCCATCTGACTTTTTCCATCAGAAATTCCGACCGCGTGTACGCGGAATTAGAGATATTTTGTGGTAATGACCACCATCCATTTATGTAGTTGTTAAAGGAAACTAGTAAAGTCCAAATTAAAAGAACTCAGAACTCCAGGTGTTACTGATATGCTCACTGGAACACATACCTGAGTGCTACCCCCGGCTCGCCTTTGTGGTAAATTGTCAAAATAAAAAACGGCTGCACCTCACGTGAGCTCCAAGTAAAGTTTGATGCGTGAAAGGCATCTACCTTGACCACTGCTGGTGTCCTCTGGTGTCATTTTGGATATTTTTATATTCCAATAAACTTTTACTTGGAGCCTACGTGAGGTGCAGCCGTTTCTTATTTTGACAAAGGAAACTAGTAGAGCGCAGAATGGGAAGGCTAAACTAATGGTACCACTGCACTCTTGGCACAGAGAGCTCCATCTAGCAATGGACAACATGGAGGCAAGTGCAATTAACTAATTTCACATAATGCTCATGGTTGATTCTCTATTTTTAGGAGATCTCCTCTATTATTACATGCAAGGTAAATAGCCATAATAGCCAAGTGTGTTTGCCAACTAAATAGCAAATAGCCTAATGCATAAAAACTAGCCCTCACTGAACTCTGTATTTAGTCACTGGAGAAATGTATCTTTGATATTTACAAGAAAGGCAGTGAAATTGTTTATGTCAGGTCCTAATACTGTGCTCTCCTACTCTCTCTGTACCTGGTATTTTTTACTTTTAGGATTAGAAAAACATGGAAGACTAACACTTGCTGGTGTTTGGGAAAAGCAGGTCCAACTAAGCTACTGAAATGAAGTGAATGCATTTATTGTGTCAAATTTGCCAGTGATGTCTTGTTTTAATGCTTATTGAAGCAGAACTCCAACTTTCCGCCTCAAAACAACAGATGCATTGTGCATGTAAATCAATCACAACCGGACTGCTATTTTATCTGTATCTTACTTACTTACTTTAGCTATAAAAGGAAAGTTTTTGTGTTTATGATATCATTCCTTCTCTTGGTTGAATTTCAAAGTTCTCTAACTTCCTGTTTCCTTCCTTTACCAGTCCTCATACTACATGTCCCATCATACTTTGAGCCTCTGTAGTATCAGGGCAGGCTATGGGAGTAACTTGTATCAGTTCTGGAAGTTGTTGTGGGGGGTCCTAGTGTTACTGTGGGTCTACCGCCTGTTGTGCTTGGTGGGCACTACTGCCTGCCAGACACAACCAGTTCTAGTGAATCGAGCCACACTGAAATTGTGCATATTGAATTCTGTGTGAAGAAATAGCTGGTTGTTAACCTCCCTGGTGGTAATCCCGAGTCTGGAAAACAAAAGAACAAATTCTTCTGGAAAGCCGCACTCCGAGCGGACCCTACGCCATTTTTTTTTTAAACTCTATTGTCAGCCTTCTATATCTTTATATTCATCTGTGAGCAGGGAAGCCCGCAGACAGATGATGAGTCATGGTTGTTACGGATGTGGGCGGCCGGCTTCTCGGCTCGCTGCTTAACAAGCAACTATTCTTCAAACAAAATTTGAATCGGTCGATCGTTTTTCGTTCTGAAAAGTTGGAATTCGTTAGAGAATGAATAAACAAAATATTTTAATGGATTTCAACCAGATTTGTTACTATTTGTTACTATTTCATTGAGAGATTCAGATACATCTCTGAATAACCAAAAATGTGTCTGAATTTGTATTTGAACCAAAACTAATTGAACATGTCTAAGATGAAGCAGGAAGTGGCTGGAAAGCCTTCAGTCTACATCCAGACTTTAAAGACTGTGACATGGTATAAAGCCTCAACTAAACCCAGAATATCAGAGGTTCTATGCTGGGTATGATTATTCCATTTAGCTCTAGTGAAAAGAAAGTTGGAGTTCTGCTTTAAGGGCTCCTGTTGCAAGACTATAGACACTAAAGTATCTATAAAGTCTTAACAAGCAGTAAAAAAGCTTTAAAATAAGCCCACACTAACCTTTTCATCAGCACGTACTGTGAGGTAATTCCTTCCCAAAGATGACAACAAAAGCTGACACTCAGTTTATAACCCAAAACAGCCTATAGAAGTAGAGGTGGATGAGCACCTGTTTTAAAGTGTTTTACTGCTTGTTTGGAATATGTAAATACTTAAGTAGTATGCATAGTCGGATTCATATGTAAACAATCAAACACCAATAGCCTTTTGACAGTTTGTTTTCATCCAAGTTGCATTTCGCACAGTTTCTATAGACCACTGCACTTTGCAGGCAGTCATTGCACTTTTTCTGTCTTACTAAATCAGGTACCGTTATAGGGTACTGGGCATTTGTGGAAGAGGATTGTTAAGAGGGAACATTTTTGTAAAGGTATGGAAAACAGCATTGCGCAGGAAGTTTGAAAAGTTTAGATCAGAACCTAAACTATTTGCATTCCCTTAGCATCACCAAAAACAAGAAAGAAAAACTACAAAGTTATCTTCACCTGGCATGAATTCATGACAATCCTTTATCACATATTCCTTATTCCTCTGATATATGCTGGAGGTGTCAAGAGGATAAATGTTCTCATCTGCACAAATAGTGACATTATCCTCCGATCGGTACTCTCTTGGACAATACATTTGACATCCTTGAAGGGGTAAGCAGAATACATCAGCATGGTAGTTTTAATCCTTCATGATTATGGGATCTACATTTCACATTAACTAGCCAGCGCTGTAATTTTTTTTAACTGCCACTTGATGAATAATACCTAGACATTGGAACTGTTCTTGAGTGGGTCCACTAGAAGAATGGGAGATGTTAATCATATTATGATAAATGAAGAGTTAGTGACAGTAACCACAAAGTACTTTTTTCACAACTATGGTAAGTCTGAATCTACTTTTAAGACTAGTAATAAAACATAAATGTGTTAAATGCTAATAGCAATGATTGTAAATAAAATTGAAAAAATGGAAATTGAACATTCCAATTCCACTTTATCTGTGTCTAAGGTACATATACTGTATATTCAAACAAAATACCTATTTGCATCTATGTTAAGTGCTTATAATTCCACTTCAAATAACTCTTCATGAATGAACGAGTAACTTGAATAGCGCTAAAACGCAAACTAAATCGCCTCAAGGTGCTTTTGCAGCCCGTGTCTGCCTGTGTCTTCAGAAGAGATGGGTCTTAAGCTTCTTCCTGAAGGCCAGATGGTTTTCTTCCAAGTGGATGTCTGCGGGTAGAGCATTCCATATCCGGGGACCTTGGACTGCAAATCTTTGTTCGCCTTTTGATTTGTAGCGGGTCTTGGGAATGCGGAGGAAGTTCTGGTTAGTTGACCGGAGGGGGGACTTGGGGTGTAGTGCTTTATTTTTTCGCAGAGGTATTGCGGGGCTTTTCCTTGTGTACATTTGTGAGTGTGGCAAAGGGTCTTAAGTGTAACCGAATCCTTCACGGCTAGCCAATGGTGGGTCCTCAGATATGGGGTGATTGATTTCCAGGTATTTTTTTTATAGTTACCAGTCTGGCTGCTGTGTTCTGGACAATTTTTAGATGTGAAATTTGGTATTTGGGAAGTCCTAGGTAGAGGGAGTTTGCGTAGTCAAGTCGGGAATTGATGATTGTTCCAACTACTGCTGCTGTGTCTCCTTCCGGGATGAGTTTACGCAACAGGCGAAAAAGGTGGTGAGATGCGCTGACTACTGATCCTATTTGTGCATCCATTGTCATGTCTGAGTCAAAGATTACTCAGAGGCTTTTGGCTTTAGTGCTGGGGGTGATGGTTTGTCCAAGGATAGTGGGTGGTGTGAACGTCGTGCTAGGGTTTTTGTTTCGGTTTGCATGGAGGAAGAGTTCTGTTTTGTATCCATTAAGTTTGAGGGAGCTCTCCATCATAAAATCGTCAATCAATGAGAGGCAGTTTTCCAGTGCGTAGTATTGGTCTTTTTTGTTGGTGATGCGTAGGTAAAGTTGGATGTCATCAGCGTAGGAGTGATAGAGCAGGTCCTGGTTGCTGATGATTTTGAGGGGTGGACAGAGGTAGATGTTGAAGAGCACGGGTGACAGGGGTGATCCTTGAGGGACCTTGCATGTAATTTTACATGCTTCGGAAGTGAAAGCTTCTAGTTTCACTTTCTGGGATCGGTTCTCTAGGAAGGATGCGAACCAGAGTAGATCTGCGATTCCGGCTACTTCTGCAAGATGAGTGAGCAGGGTTTTGTGGTCTACTGAGTCGAAAGTAGAGGTCCAGCAGCACCAGGAGACACAATTCTCCTTCATCTGCTGCTTCAAAGGCATCATCCCAGATTTTGAGAAGTGCAGTTTCTGTCCCGCTGCCAGGGAAGAAACCAGATTGTAGTGGGTCCAAGAGTTTGTGGGTGTCCAAATGGGGTTGTAGCTGTTGTACTACTACTTTCTCAATAATCTTGGAGATCGTGTTAAGGCTTGTGACAGGTCTGCGGTAGTTTGGGTCTTTGGGGTCGAGGTTGGGCTTCTTTAGGAGGGATTTTATTATGCCTTGCTTGAGGGAGATTGTAATGATTCCTTTTTTGAATGATTGGTTTATGAAGTGTGTTATGGTGGGTGCCAAGATGTCGGTATATACTTTCAGAAGTTTTGTAGGAATAATGTTTGGCGATGTGCTGTCTCAGAGGCTTCTGATAATGGTTTTGATGGTGTCGATGGCGATTGGGACCAGAGTAAATCTCGGTGATTGTAGAATATTTGTATGGTCTTTGTCTTCTTGCTCTGGCTGAGTGGGGATGCTTGCTATGTTCTGTTGAATTATTTCAACAGAATGTTTGTGATTTTGTCAATGAAAAAATCAGATAGCTCATTGCAGAATTCTTGTGTTTCGTTTGCTGGAGGCTCTAGACAGGTGGGGTCCATAGTCTGGGCGAGTTCGCAGGGGTGGTTATGGCTTTTGACATGGTGTTGGAGAAGTGTTCTTTTTTTGTTATGAAGATGGCTTTGTGGTATTTTGTGGTGAGGGATTTATAGTTTGTTTGGTTTTCCGTTGTTGAATTCCTTTGCCAGCTCTTTTGCATTCTTGTTTCAGTAATGTAAGAGAGTCATTGAACCAGCCCGAATTGTTTTTGCGTGGGGGCTCTGCATATTAGTTCGACTGTTTCTGCTGTCTGTAATAGTGTTGTGTTAAGGGAGTTGAGTGTGTCTTCAGTTGAGTAGTTTTGAGTTAGCTTCACTATTTTGTTGGATAGTGTGATTTTGAAGAGTTGTGAGTGTAGTTTCTACTGTGATCCTGTCCAGTGTGTTGTTGTTGAGTTTGTTGGTTTTTAGCAAATGGTGTTGGTGGTTATTTTGAATTTGATGGCGTGGTTGTCAGTCTATGGTAGTGGCTTGTTGACCAGTGTGTTAATGTCGATGTTTTTTTAAATATGAGGTCGAGGGTGTGGCCGGAACGTGCGTGGAAGCATTTGACAGTTGCTGCAGACCTAGTGCTAAAAAATTGGTTAATGCAGACGGTGGCAATGGGGTCCTGGGAGGAGTTAGCCCAGAGGTTTAAGTCCCAGAGTAGCAGGAGGTTTTTGATTTTCAAGGTGTGTGTAGAGATAAATTCGGTGAAGGGTGTGAGGAGGTGTGTCTTTGGTCCTGGTGGTCTGTAGCATAATAGTATGTGTATGGTGTCCTGGGGTGTTTGAAATTGAAGTGTGGGTGTTTCCATGAATGGCAATGAGCTCTGTAGAGTTGGTTTGGTGAAAGTGAGATGAGATTTGTAGATCACTGCTAGGTGGCCTTCTCTTTGACCGACTCTGTGCTCAGTTAGGATGCAGTAGTTCTCAGGCACTAATTCTGCTAGGATAGTGTTACAGTCAGGTGTTAGCCAGCTTTCCGTGATAAAGAGACAGAATGTGTTGTATCGAGTGATGAAGTCGTGGATTTTGTGTTTGTGTTTGACTGCTGATCTGGAGTTGATCAGGGCACATGATAAGTGTTGTACTGGAAGTGGTGCAGTCCTGATAGTGTGGTTAGTTGCAGCTTAGTTCTTAGAAGTTTTTCTTTTCATAGTATTGTTTGGGTGGTGGTTGGTAGTGTTGTGGCGGTATTCATTAGGCTGTGGAGGGTGTCAGCTGAGTATTTGATGGTGCACATGATGGGAAAGTGCTCTGGGGTGAGTGTTATAGCTCTCCTCGTGTACCATAGCTTCCAACTCACCTATTTTGCTTGGCAGACTTAGGTTTGAAGACTCATGTCTAAACTCCTGTTTTCAACTCCTGGATATTAACTCTCCACTTTAGTTCAAAATTCCACTTATGTTCACAAAATCCACATGCAAGCCAACATCAGCAGGGAGCCAGCTCCAGTGGGAGTTAGTATAGACACGTATATACACCTGTGAACCAGTAACCACTCCCCTTAGCAGGAAGAAAAAAAAGCTGTTTGAAAAGTGTCAGAAAAGAAGGGAAAAAAATATTTTAAAAACTGATAGCAATGTATCAATTAAAGGAGGAAAACAAAAAAAAAACACTTGCAAGCAGAAGCAGTCAAATGCTCAACTCCTGGATATTAACTCTACACTTTAGTTCAAAATTCCACTTATGCATCATGCATCAGTAAACCATGACTTCAACACTTTCACTTTCACTGTGAGTCTCACATAGAGACTGATCCCATCATCCCAGTGCTGCCTACAGACTATCTTTAATCGGTGTACTGACACCCAAACTGTGATTAAGGTTGTGCTCTCACCTTTGACCTTTAAATACATAGGTCAAAGTGCGCTGCCCCAACTTTGGAGATGTGGTGTGTCCCTCAGTTTTGACAGATACGCCACTTACCTGCTTTAGTTTTTCAAGTTTGCTATATCTTTAAGAGCTACACTGCACCACTACAATGCCTCTGCAAATTCAACTCAAAGTCACATAGAGGCTACCATAGAGTAGTATTTCATATATTTTATTAAAAATGGAATCGCATTAACATGTAAAAACAATTGCATTGACTATACAATGATCACTCGGAACGCTCCAGCTTACTCCAGCCTCACTTCTGGTCCTCTGAGATTTGGTATTACCTAGCTCTTCCCCACATGTATCGTCACAAACCACGTAACTCCATCAGTGATCAGAGGAGAACTCAGTCAGGGCTGAAAATACTGCTTATGATTTCTGTGCAGTAGAGGCTGAGTTGTTGGCTTAAAGGGAAAGTTAAAGGAACAATGATTTCCTGTCAAATCAACAGGTATTTTTCTGTTCTTGTATATGCTACTTATTATTTCTCTTTGCTTATGCTACATATTATTTTTCCTTTTCTTATTTGATTATGCTACCTATTATTTTTCCTTTCCTTATTTGTTTATGCTACATATTAGTTCTCATTTTCTTTTTTGCTTATGCTACATATTCTATTATATTTTATTTTTTTGTTTATATCTAGTCATATGTCTATTCATAATATGAATGAAAGAAAATGGTAACATACCGTATAAAAATATTATACTGCTGTGGGTAAGATTATTGATGATATGTAAGGGCATATAGGGGTTATTTACTAAAACTAAAAGAGAGGAAAATCTGGTGCATGGTTCATCTTGTTCAATTAAGCTTTGACAATAAAACCTGGAAGCTGATTGGTTTCTATGCAGAGCTGCACCAGATTTTGAACTCTCCAGGTTTAGTAATTCAACCCCATAGTGTGTACTTGATTTAAAAAATGTATATAATTATTTTGAGTCTGTTTTATTCTTGTAGGTTTTCTTTAACGTCTATGCTGTTATATATACTATATATAGCAGGGATCTTCAAACTACGGCCCTCCAGCTGTTTCTTAACTACACGTCCCATGAGGCATTGTAAAACTTTGACATTTACAGACAAGACATAATGGCAATTGTAGTTCCTGAACAACTGGAGGGCCAAAGTTTGAAGACCCCTGATATAAAGCATCTATACTGTAATGTCGCGTACACACAACCGTTTTTCGGGTTGTAAAAAATGACGCTTTTTTAATGTCATTAAAAACTATCGTGTGTGGGCTCCAGAGCATTTTTCACGATGTAAAAAATGGCCATTAAAAATTTAGAAAGATTGTTCTTTAATGTTAATAAAGCTAGAGAGTGCACAATCTGGTGCAGTTCTGCATAGAAACCAATCAGCTTCCATTTTATTTTTGTCAAAGCTTAATTCAACAGGTTGAACTTAGCAGCTTATTGGCTACCATGCACAGCTACACCAGATTTTTCACTCGCCAATTTTAGTAAATCAACCCCTATATATTGTAGCATTTATCAATAGAGTTTTGGCATATAAATATGGGATCTGAGTGATTAGAAAAGAAAATTTGCATTTACACATACAGAACATGCTTCTGTGCTGTTTCCATGGATACCTCCGCAGCTAAACTTTCTATAATAAGAAACTATTGCCACTGCTTGCCATCAATATAATTGAACCGTGGTGATGTATGAAACACTTCATCAGTACATATACTGTATATATTTTTTAATATTAAGAACTGTTTACCATAGTGAACTTGTTGTCATGCGCTTATATACACTCTCAAATTTCCAATATTCCTAGGTAGGAATGAAGGCTTGTTCTGTAGACCAAGGCCTAATCTCTTAAGGATATTACACCATGTTTAGGAGGCATATGGCATTGCATTATAGTAGTGATAACTTGGATCTTGACAAATATGAAGAGCTTGATGAGAAGTGAACTTTGCAACTTGGGGTTCTGAAAGTAATCAGATTGTTCAGGCTCACATGATTTAGATATTAAAGGCTAAGTGAACCTTGAAAGAAAATAAAAAAATATTGATAAAAAATATGCATTTATTGCTGTTATGCACAGGAGCCAGCAAAGCATTGTACCTGCAATAAGTGGATCACTGGTATAATGCCAGTGTTTTCCTCCAGTTCTTTGTCCATACTCAAGTATAGGCTTTCAGTTGGAGAGCTGGGGGAAGTGTCAATGGACTACGATTGTGATCAAAGCAATCATAAACTGTTGAGAACTACAAGTCCTTCTGCCGCAGTGGAAGACAGGGCTTGTAGTTAATTTATTCACAGATCTTCATCAATTTTAAAAGTCACAGTGGCTGAGGGTAAAGAAGAATTACAAGGGAAGTGGTGGGGTGATTTATTCTGGGGGTGGGGTTATGATTGGTACCATGTTACACCATGTATGTATACAGATGTAACATGGTATAAAACATGGAGTAATGCCGCGTACACACAACCATTTTTAATGGTCTAGAAAAAACAACGTTTTTTTCAACCCGATTATTGTTAAGCCAGGCTTGCCTACGCACGATTGTGAAAAAAATGCTCTAGCAAAGCGCAGTGACGTACAACACGTACAATGGCACTATAAAGGGGAAGTACCATTCGGATGGCGCCACCCTTGGGGCTGCTTTTGCTGATTTTGTGTTAGTAAAACTTTGGTGAGAGACGATTCACGCTTTTCAGTCTGTTACAGCGTGATGAATGTGCTATTTCCATTACGAACGGTAGTTTTACCAGAACGAGCGCTCCCGTCTCATAACTTGCTTCTGAGCATGCACGTTTTTTTCACGTTGTTAAAGCCCACACACAACCATTTTTTATGATGTTAAAAACGACAACATTAAAAACGACGTGAACATTTAGAGCATGTTCTAAATTTTTAATGCCTATTTTTTACGTCATGAAAAATGCTCCGGAGCCCACACACGATCGTTCCTAATGACATTAAATTTTTTACATGCTGAAAAACGGTCGTGTGTACGCAGCATAAGCCATTAAAAATGTTCAACTGCTTTAATCATTTCTGTGGCTGGGCAGAAAGTGCAGAGACAGGCTGCTGCTCTGTGCTGAGTCTCACTACAATGGTCCATCAAACTTCCCTGCTGTCTAGAGTTCTCCAATCAGCAAAGCTTACACTCCCTGCTGATTAGAGAGTTCTAGAGTTTTAGCTCTGAGAGCAGAGGGTGTATGTGATCTTTAAAGCAAGACTCACACACAGAACAATGCTCCAACAGGATTTTGTAGAGCAGCACCAGATTATTTCATCATCTAAAACAAGTCTAGATATTTTTAGAACAACCTCTACCTCTTAATTGAATGCTTATCCAGTGCCTTTAACCACTTCCTTACCGGCCCATAGTCATATGACGTCCACAGAGGGGATCTCCCATCCCGGGTGGACGTCATATGACATCCTGGGCTTTGTGAGGGGATATCTGAATGATGCCTGCAGCTAGAGGCATCATTCAGATATCATTGTTTTCCAGCGGCGATTCTGCGCACTATAAGAATGATCAAATGTGGCGCTTGATCGTTCTTATAAGCTGTGGGAGGGGCCACCACCCCCTCCCGCCACCATCCGGTGCTTCTCCGGGCTCTCCCGTGCCATCAGGGGCCCGGAGAATGAATTGTCCAGCGCCAGATGGGAAGCATAGAGATAAACTGGTAACCAGATGGTCATCAGCCATCTCTATGACCGTCAGAGGCGCGGTCACGATGTGATGACGTCACGCCCGGGTACCTGGAAGTAAACAAAGCTGCAATTGCGGCTAATAAGCATGAGATCGGTGAATTTTTTTCACAATCTCATGCTTTCCAGACTAGGAGAGATGTGGGGTCTTATTGACCCTGCATCTCTCCATAAAGAGGACCTGTCACACACTATTCTCATTACAAGGGATGTTTACTTTTATTCCTATTACAAGGAATGTAATAAAAAAAAAAAAAAATGTAAAAAAAAAGTGTAAAAAAAAAAAAAAAAAAAAAAAAAATATATATATATATTTTTTTTTAAACGCCCCGGTCCCCTGTAGCTCACGATCAGAAGTGAACGCACACGTAAGTCCATCCCACATATGTAAACGCTGTTAAAACCACATATGTGAGATATCGCCGTGTGCGCTTGAGCGTGTGCAACAATTCTAGCCCTAGACCTTCTCTGAAACTCTAAACTGGTAACCTCTAAACATTTTCAAAGCGTCGCCCATGGAGATTTTTAAGTAAGTTTGGCGCCATTCCATGAGTGTGCGCAATTTTAAAGCGTGACATGTTAGGTATCTATTTACTCGGTGTAACATCATCTTTCATATTTTCCCAAAAAAATGGGCTAACTTTACGTATTTGTTATTTTTTTAATTCATGAAACCATTTTTTTTTAAAAAAAGGCGTTTGAAAAATGATTGCGCAAATACTGTGCAAGATAAAAAGCTGCAATGACCGCCATTTTATTCCCTAGGGTGTTTGCTAAAAAAACATATATAAGGTTTCGGGGTTCTGAGTAATTTTCTAGCAAAGTAATGATGATTTGTACATGTAGGAGAGAAGTGCCAGAATAGGCCCGATATGGAGGTGGGTATAAAAGCCCTGTATTAAAGGGGTTAATACTTTGACTCACTGACATGAAATAAACATGCATATAAGAAAGTTAAAGTGAAGTCAGAGCTTCCGATCTGAAAATTTGTGGAAAAGTATTAAAGCCATTAGATTTGCACAAGAAAAAGTAGAGGTCAGCAATGGCAAGTTCCATATTGGTTTAATATCAGTCAATGGACATGAGATGAAATGCATAAAAGGTCCAACCTGGCAATTCCACACACGGGCTGGCTTAGAACTTTTCTGGGCTGAGGTAAATGTTTTATTTTATGTATTACCAGGTCCCGGCAATATACATAAAAATCATTAAAAGAATCAGCGTGGGTGTCTCCCCCCAGTATTAAGGTCAACTCCACACCAAAATGTAAAAAAATGGCTTGGGGTCCCCCCAAAATCCATACTGGACCCTTATGCGACCATGCAACCTGGCCGTGGGAAAAGGGGGGATGAGAGAGCACGCCCTCCCTCCTGAACCGTACCAGGTCACATGCCCTCAATGTGGGGAGGGTGCTTTGGGGTTCTGGTTTGTTTTTTTGGGACCCCCGCGCCTTTTGTTTTTTAATTTTGGTTTGGGATTCCCCTTAATATTCATACCAGACCCAAATGGCCTGGTAATGGACTGGGGGGAATCCATGCTGTTTTTTTCAATGACTTTTATCTGTATTGCCGGGACCCGACAAGTAGTAATATCTTACGAAACGGACGTAGGGCGAGTGGCGCGCTGTCGTCACCCAAGAAGCTCTAAACGTTCCCCCGGCCGGCACATTCGATTCAAGACGATTTTTTAACTGCATAACTGTAAGTGCAATTTTTACTTTTTAAATAAATGTCCACTCATTTAATACACTATGTGGAGCTGTTACTGTTTCTTACATGGTGGGCATTGATACCGGTGAAATTTCTTGTGAACGAGATCCATCAGGACTGCATATATCTGAAACTGCAAGATTGGGAGCTATTACATGCTTTTTTTGATCCCCTGTCATAAGGGATTGTGGAAATCCAGTAAGAAGCCAATCTATAAGTCTGGTGGAGGACATGTCACTTTCTTCTTTTGGACACATTTACAACCAATCTGTAATGTGGCACAGATGAACGGGTGTTTGACATCTTACCTGCTATTCATGGACTTTCTATTGTCAATACTTTGGACTGTTTATTATTAGTATTTTCATTCAGAGCTAAAACTCAAATTCATTTTGTGGTTTTTGATCTGAGTGTTATTTGTTGTTTTGTTCCTTTAATCACCATCACCATTATTGTTGAGGGGTGTTGAGGTAGCTGCATGGTGTACCCTAGCGGCCATCATATGTCACTATTTTGATATAGCATTGAGCTTCTCATATATATCACTAGAGATTATCCACTTGTATACGTTTGTGTTTGTCAAGAAGGGTGGTATACAGTAGGTAGCGCGATTTATATTTTTGTTCAATTCATTATAGCCGTGAGTAGTTTTAAGTGACTTTTTTCCTTTAGAAATGTCATTTTGTGCAGGGACTGTTCTAAGCATGGGAAACATGAGCCACTTTACAGGCATACTATAGACACCCCCCAGGTACGAAATTTAAAGGAATATTTCACTTTTATTGTTTGACTCTAAGCATTATTAAAATCACTGCTCCTGAAAAAAAATGGCTGTTTTTAAAACTTTTTTTGCATTGATACATGTCCCCTGGGTCTGTACCCAGGTCCCCAAACACTTTTTATGACAATAACTTGCATATAAGCCTTTAAAATTAGCAATTTTGGTTTCTCCCATAGACTTTTAATGGGTGTTCTGCGGCTTTAGAATTTGCTTTTTTTTTGCAGATCAAAACAGCTAAATTACACAGATACAAATATATAAATGCGTTTTGATTTACCTGTTGAATTAATATACATTTCTGTTCATCCAGTTTAGTAGTTTACATAGCTCTGCCTTGGCAGAGGAGTGAAAATGATTTTCCCTGCTACAATTTAATTTTTACTTGCAGAATCCCTGTCCTGTAAATGGGCAGTGAAGGGAGAGGCAACACACCAATGAGCTCATCTCTCTGTCACTCTCACAAGTGGCTCCTTGTGCTGCTTCTCCCTCCCACTCTCCAAGCTCAGCTGTACAGGGACTGCAAGATCTGGTACTTACACTGCTTGTATTTAAAAAAAAATGTTTATTGCAACTGCAATCATTGTTGCTTTTTATTTTTTTCTGGAGCTCAGTTTTAATGTTTGGTTAAATATACAATTACAGATATGTTTTTTTTTTTTTTGTTTGTTTTCTTACTCTCTATAGAAGGTTTACTTGTTTTATCGGTGTATTATATAAATAGCTGTTCTATCCAAATATTCTGTAAATAAGGCTAATTCTAATCTAACTAGGTCTGAGCATAACTAAAGGTCATTTTTCAAGTTTTTAGTCATTCATTGTGTCTCTATGGAGATGGAACAGATTTTTTTTTTTTTTTTCTCAAAATGTATTGAATCATACAGAGATTTACCATTTTCTACTAAGATATCATAAATCTATCTTTCTGTAACTGATAACATTGTGTCGGCTCTTTCTATTTGTAAAGCAAATCAGCTGCTCTAATGCCCTAATTTTTGTGTTATCTAAAATCAGATAACATTACAATGTTTAGCTGGCCGTCTGAATATAAATATGCTATTATAGTTGCCCCCCATGTGTAAAGCTCTATATCAAAATTAAAAAAGCTATTTAAAAAAATGAAAAATTAAGAGTTCACAATGGATTAATTTATGACATGACATATATACAATAGTATTGTATACAGGGATAAAATAAGACTTAGGCCTCGTACACACGACCGGATCTGTCCGCTGAAACTGGTCCGCTGACCAGTTTCAGCAGACATGTTCGGCCGTGTGTACGTCTGACCGGACAATTTTCCGGCGGATCCGACAGATTTCCAGCGGACAAATGTTTCTTAGCATGCTAAGAAACATGTCCGCTGAGAAGCTGTCCGGCGTACAGGTCCGCTGGTTAGTACGTCTAACCAGCGGACAGAAATCCCGCGCATGTGTCGAATTGATTCGACACATGCGTGGAATCTTTGAACTCGCGCGATAGAGAACGTCGGTGTCGTCTACATCATCGCATTCTCTGTCCGCGCGGATTTCGGTTTGATGGTGTGTACAGCCATCAGACCGAAATCTCCCAGCGGACGTGTCCGCTCGTCTGTATGGGGCCTAAAGGCTACATTCACATCTCTACCTTTTTTTGTACATATGATGCATTTGCAGTGTAGTTTATATTGGAATTTTATATATATAGTTACATAGTTAGTTTGGTTGAAAAAAGACACAAGTCCATCCAGTTCAACCAATAGAAGGAAAAAAAGCAATAACCAATTTACTCCAGTAGGGGAAAACATTCCTTCCTGATCCCCCAAGCGGCAATCAGATATTCCCTGGATTAACTTTACCTATAAATGTTAGTACCCAGTTATATCATGTGTATCTAGAAAAGAATCCAGACCTTTTGTTATATACATTACCAAGGAACCCTATAGAAATTGTAAATCCTATGAAAATATCTTTATAAATGATATCGGGTCTGGGATCAAAAGAAACATTTCTGTCTTTGCAGATGACACCAAGCTATGCAGTGGAATAATGTCCTTACAGGATGTCTCCAATTTACAAGCCAACCTCAATGCTCTGTCTAATTGGGCAACTATGTGGCAGATGAGGTTTCATGTTGATAAATGTAAAGTTATGCACTTGGGGGCTAAGAATATGCATGCATCATACATACTAGGGGGAGTACAACTGGGGAGATCCATAGTGGAGAAGGAGCTGGGGGTTTTGGTAGATCATAAGCTCAATAATAACATGCAATGCCAAGCTGTGGTTTCCAAAGCGAGCAAAGTCCTTTCTTGTATTAAGAGAGGTATGGACTTCAGAGAGAGAGATATCATTTTGCCAAGAGTTTTAGTATTAGTATTTAGTATTTTAGTAAGACCTCATCTGGAATATGCAGTTCGGTTTTGGGCACCAGTTCTTAAAAAGGATATCGGGGAACTGGAGAAAATGGAAGGGCAACCAAACTGATAAGAGGCATGGAGGAGCTCAGCTATGAGGAGAGATTAGAGGAACTGAATATTTTCACTCTTGAGAAGAGGAGAATAAGGGGGGATGTGATCAACATGTACAAATATATAAGGGGTCCATATAGTGAACTTGGTGTTGAGTTATTCACTTTACCGTCAACACAGAGGACAAGGGGGCACTCTTTACGTCTAGAGGAAAAGAGATTTCATCTCCAAATACGGAAAGGTTTCTTCACAGTAAGAGCTGTGAAAATGTGGAACAGACTCCCTCCAGAGGTGGTTCTGGCCAGCTCAGTAGATTGATTTAAGAAAGGCCTGGATTCTTTCCTAAATGTACATAATATAACTGAGTACTAACATTTATAGGTAATGTTGATCCAGGGAAAATCTGATTGCCTCTCGGGGGATCAGGAAGGAATTTTTTCCCCTGCTGTTGCAAATTGGAGCATGCTCTGCTGTTTTTTTTTGCCTTCCTCTGGATCAACTGTGGGTATAGAATTGGGTATATGAGATTGTACGATATTTTTTATTTTATTTATTTATTTTTTATAAAACTAGATGGACTTCTGTCTTTTTTCAACCTAACTATGTAACTATGTAACAACAACAAAGGAACAACTGAAATTCTTAAAGTGTATCCAAATAATTTTTTTTTTAAGTTTAAGGCTCGTTTCAGACTGCGATGTGAGAACCCTTGCAAATCCAGTGCACATCTTGTATACAACTCGCAGGCAGTTCACACTGCCCTATGCAAACTGCTGCAGGTGTCAATACAATGATACGCCCAGATCAGTTTGCATATCGCAGTGGGAACAGTCAATTTGGACAGGAATCCGATTGCTTGGGTGTGAACACCCATGCGATCCGATTCTGGTGCGGATCAAAAAAAGGCTCCTGCACGAGTTTGGTCTGAATGCAAGGCGAATTCAGCCATACGTTGTGTATGGCAGAATTTCCGCATCATACAGACATTGCATGTGATTTGCGATGATTCTACTGTGCGGTGCAAATCACATGCGATGTCTGACATTGCAGCAGTGTGAACCTGACCTTAGTTTGGATAGAGTCATTATAATGGGGTTAGAACGAATGTCAACTTTTTTTTAAAGTCTGTGTCCCCAAAAGGTAGATATCTCTTCTCTATTCATACTGGTGACCACTGTAGATTTTCCATCACTTTTCTGAGATTTTTTCTCACTTTGTTGTGTCTGCTGAACATGAAGGGAAAGGAAATATTTCCAAATGGACACACACAGCATAAATTTAAGGTTTTTGCCTTTTTATCTATCCCAAAAGGAAAAAAATATGTTACTGTAACTGCTTATAAAGTGTGAGCTGAAGTTTGGTTTCAATTTGTTAGTGTATCTAAATCTGCTAGTACATGTAACACTCCCCTCTCCCTAGATTAACATTGCCGCTGTCCAAAGGTATACCTGTGCTCATTCATCCAGAGTGTAAACACTTTATGTAGGTAAAGAAACAATCCGGATGGCGGCACTCCAACAAAAATCCTTTTTTGAAAACAGTCCATACAAAATCGGAATAAAAAGACACTTTATAGAGGAGGTGTGTCACTGTACTGGCCAGATCACCAGGTGAAAACAGAGGGAGAAGCCTAAAAGGAAAAAACAAATGCAGCCACCACATCTAACTATTGGTAAACTGTAACATGGTGGCAGAAAATTGTTGATCTGCTTGCTATTGGGGATATATATGACAACTAATCCTTTACATCCCATGCTAACAAAAGGTGCCTTCTCTTACATCTTCTTCATTTGACAAAACAGAGTGACCTTACGTTGTCCAGACTAGCAATTCGTCCTTTCTATGTTAAGAATAACTATAACAGGTAAATGTTAGACCACGTGGTCTGCAAAGTGATGTAAGGAAACAATGTAGTTGGGATGCTCTTTTGTAGTGACAGAAGAACACTGCTACCAACAACAAATGCTCTAGGAAGGCCAGGGTACACAGAAATACCATTGGGTAGGGGAGCTTGACCTAGTTTAGCATTAAAAAAGTTGTGGTCCCTTACCCTCCTGTAACATATTATTATCGATTTTGAGTATGATGACATCCTTTCTGGAAAAATTGTTGAACATTTTTTAAATAACTGTTTATGTTACTGGTAAAATCAGTAAAACAATGATGTAGATGACCACACGCTGTCTTATTTACAATGCATGTTCAGAGTGCAAAACCCTAGTTATAAAAGAAAACAAGAGAAGTGACACAATGGGGGTTATTTACTAATGGCAAATCCACTTTGCACTACAAGTGCAAACTACAAGTGTGAAGTGCACTTGAAATTGCACTGAAAGTGCACTTGGAAGTGCAGTTGCTATAGATCTGAGGGGGACATGCAAGAAAAATAAAAAACAGCATTTTAGCTTGCACATGATTGGATAATAAAATCAGCAGAGCTTCCCCTCATTTCAGATCTACCCCTCAGATTTACAGCGACTGTACTTCCAAGTGTACGTTCAGTGCAATTTTAAAGTGCTCTTTACACTTGTAGTACGTTACGCCGCTGTAACTTTGGGCGCAAGTTCTGTATTCAGAAAGAACTTGGGCCCTTATTTACGGCGGCATTACGTATGTGTTGCGGCGTAAGGCTGCGTAATTCAAATGGGGATGTTGGGGGCATGTTGTATTTAAATTTGCCTTGACCCCCGCGTTTTTTACGTTTTTTTTGAACGGCACATGCGCCGTCCGTAAAATATCCCAGTGTGCATTGCGCCAAAGTACGTCACAAGGACATATTGGAATCGACGTGAACGTAAATGACGTAAAGCCGTATTCGCGAACGACTTACTCAAAACGGCGTAAAAATTTCAAAACTCGGCGAGGGAACGACGGCCATACTTAACATTAGCTACGCCTCATATAGCAGGGCTATACGCCGAAAAAAGCCGAACGTAAACGGCGTAAAAAAATGCGCCGGCAGGACGTACGTTTCTGAATCGCCGTATCTACCTAATTAGCATATTCCTCGCGTAAACATACGGAAGCACCACCTAGCGGCCAGCCTGAAATTGCAGCCTAAGATACGACGGTGAAAGACACTTACACCTGTCGGATCTTAGGGATATCTATGCGTAACTGATTCTCTGAATCAGGCGCATAGATACGACCGACCCCACTCAGAGATACGACGGCGTATCAGGAGATACGCTGTCGTATCTCTTTTCTGAATCCGGCCCGTAGTTTGCACTTGTAGTGCAAAGTGGATTTGCCGTTAGTAAATAACCTTTAATATGTTTAATTCTCAGGAGAGAAAACTTTGAGAAAAGTTCAATAAATTAAAATAACTGAGTGAGCAATATTACCACTATCACAGCACATGTGGGAAGTAGATTTTATACATTTATACTGGTAAAGTAACACTTAGCCAAAGCACCGAACCATTCCAATACTACCATATGATCAAAAAAATAACAATAAATAATAACAATATATCACAGTCCTCTTGGGTGCAATTATAAATAATTCAATACATTTCCTGGTTTTACAGCAGATAATCTAATGCTAGATATAAAGCCATAGCAGTATCAAATGTGTAACAAAGGTTTATTGCTAACTCTCTAAGGCTGACCTTCTGACACTAATCGCTGCATAAGAGTAGTAATGGCCCTGGAAGTTACTGTATATGGTGTTATTAGTCTGTACAGTGTTCCTATCTTTATTATATTTTTCAGTTTTTTTTTTCTCTTATTATAGTTAGGTTCTCAGGTCTGTTATATACTAGTTTGAATGGTTAGTTCAGGTATCCTGGTGATTTACACACTCTTGAAACAGCAGGATTTGCAACCCTGTGTTGTTTCTTTGTTTGAACAGCTTTACCTTCCAAATAAGTTGTGTGCTGGGTATTTTTGATACCATAGACAAATTAATACAAGGAGTGGCCGGTCCATTAAGGGTGCAGTGTCGATGCCTCTCTAGTTTGCATGCAGGGATGCATGCAAAGCACCAGACTTATAGGTTTCTATGAGCTTTTTCACATGATTAGAGTCTGAGGCTCTAATTGGCTTGAAAAAGGTTGTGCCCACCCACTTGTGACACTAGCAAATCAATATTCGCTATTGTTTTCCAGCTTCTACTCCCAGCCAATCAGGGAGGGAAGCGGATTGGGTTGGCCGGGAAGCTGCGGAGGTGCTGAGTGTGGGGGGATCTGAGTGTGGGGGGACCGTGGAGGAGTGAGTGCGGCAGGATCACGAAGGGGTGAGTGCGGGGGACCGTGGAGGAGTGAGTGTGGGGGACTGTGGAGGGGCTGAGTGTAGGGGACCGTGGAGGGGTGAGTGAAGGGGACTGTGAAGGGGTGAGTGCTGGGGACTGTGGAGGGGTGAGTGCTGGGGACTGTGGAGGGGTGAGTGCTGGGGACTGTGGAGGGGTGAGTGCAGAGGACCGTGGAGGGGTGAGTGCAGGGGACCGTGGAGGGGTGAGTGAAGGGGACTGTGGAGAGGTGAGTGCTGGGGACTTTGGAGGGGTGAGTGCTGGGGACTGTGGAGGGGTGAGTGCTGGGGACTGTGGAGGGGTGAGTGCCGGGGACTGTGGAGGGGCTGAATGCAGGGGACCGTGGAGGGGTGAGTGCAGGGGACCGTGGAGGGGTGAGTGAAGGGGCCCGTGGAGGGGTGAGTGCAGGGGACCGTGGAGGGGCTGAGTGCGGACCTGGGGGGGTTTATTTGCCCCCCAAAAAAACAGTTTAGCACCAGCTGCCACTGCCCTGCTTCCAAATATATAAACAGAAAAGATCAATCAGAGCAACTATACCTAAATCATAAAATGCAATCATATAAAAGACATTGCCAGACAAACAAGGTGGATTTCAAAACACCTATAAAAATTTTTACCGGTATATTATAAAAGTGCAATGAATGAAGAATTCATATAAAGTTCATATAACTTCAATTTTTCACAAAGATGAAAACAGACCAGTAAGTTTAAAACATGTCGAGGACATCATTCAGGTGCAGATGGAGCTCAATTCAATCACCAAAAGCAATTGTGGTTACTCACCTTATGGACATGACCCCTGTATCGACAGGATGGTCATAACAAGCTTTCCCTATTAAGGGTAACACTGGGCATGTTAATTCCAGGCTAACCGATCCTCAGACACGTGAGATGCATCAAGTGTACGTAAAAAACGAAGAGAGGGACAAATAGTGCTGTCTGATAATTTTACTATACTAAAAGAAAGCTTAAAACACACACTTACAAAGATAGCACTTTTTCAAAAGTGCATATCCAAGTTCTTAGTGAAAGAACAATCAACATTGTTCAGAAAGATAGCCGTGGGTGACGTCAGAAAACCTCCCAAAAACCCCACTCCCAACATGTGACTGGACAACGAAGCAGAATTCGCAGACTGATAAGCTCATCTTTTTTCACTTTGCTCTCTTCAGCTATCACAACCATTAAAATATTGTCAGAATGTCTACATTTTTCTCAATCTACTAATACATTTTTTTTTAGTCTATGCCTCCATTGGAGAGGTATCCCACCACTTTATGTCCAAGCAGAAAGTAAGGGGAAATATTCCCAATACGCACACAGAAAGAACCCTTCTCCACTCCATCCAACAAACACAAAAAATAATTTGGCTGGAGCTAGGCTTTGGGCTGGGGTCACACTATTGCTTATTGGATGCGCATCCAATTTGCATGTCAGGAGATTGTGACCTGCTCTCTATGGAGCCAGTCCACACATCTCCGGCGCGAATTGCACAGGAGTCCTGTGCGCCTTCGGGTCCGTTTCAGGTCTGAATTCAGCCCAAAATTTGGTCTGAAATCAGACCTAAAACGGTGAACAGGGATGCACCGGGACCCTGCTGTGAGCCGCTCCTTGCGGCAGTGTGAACCCAGCCTAAAGCAACCTACGGGCATGAGATGAAACTGCCAGAATAAATGACAATTGCTTGCCCATGCCTGCCAGCCAAACACTCCTAAAGGACACGTTCACCTAAAAATGCGTGGAACATGTAACATGTTCCCACTGCTGCAGCCACTGCCCGCTGCCACCCCTCCTTCCTGTGGCAGCAGTACTGGGAGAAGTTCCTTGTACTAGCTGTGACACATGCGGACGGCATTTATACACAGAGCTCGGTGTATGAATAAACCTACAAGTCCTGACATCCTTGTCCTTGTAGTTTTCAATGAACAACCACAGCGTCCTGTCAGAATTGGCTTCTTCATACGAGGTACAAGCTAGAAGATACACTGACAGGTCTGCAGGAGACCTGCATGGCATCAACGATCTGTTAATCGCTGGTGAAATGCTAGAGGCTCCTACAACAAAAAATAATAAAAGAACATTTTTTTAACAGCGAAAAAATGTGCATTTATTTTGAATTTTTTAAAGTGAACTTGTCGTTCTTTACGTTGGACATACATTGTTAGAAACCTTCTTCGATACCACTTACCCCAATCATGCATTTTATTTCACTGTCCTCCCATATAATCCCTTCACTGCTCTAATGTGATAAAATAGCTTGATGAAGATAACTAATTGTGAATGGCTCTGTCAGCTATTTGATCTGCTTGAGTTGGGGAATAGGCTTCTCATTGGGAACAAAGCCTAACACCAGAGATTTATTGGTGCTGTCTTAGTAGAAACTCGGTTGTGAAATACTCCTAGGCAGGGTAAAGATTTTCTTTAGTAGATGTAGAGGTAAATACAGAGAGCTATCTGTGCGCTACAGTCAAGCAACTGTAAAAAAAATAAAAAAACAAAAAAAAAAATGCATAACATAGAATACTTTGGTGGCTTGCAGGCAAAACAATCTAACTGCATTGGGAAATAGTATAACAAGACACTAATAAGAATGAAGAATCAACCAGAATCAAGCTTGAACATGGGAGTTGTTCTTGGTTGTGTTATTTTGGTCCTCTAACAATTTTTTAAATGCTATAAAGAGTTTTTTTTTGTTTGTTTTTTGAGAGCATAAAGCCCTGTACACACGATCGGATATCTGATGGAATCTAATCCGATGGATTTTTTCGTTGGATATCCGATGAAGCTGACTTTCATCAGTTTACCTACACACCATTGGTTAAAAATCCAAAGTGATGACGTAAAACACTATGATGTGCTGAGAAAAATTAAGTTCAATGCTTCTGAGCATGCGTCGACTTGATTCTGAGTATGCATGGATTTTTGACCGATGGACTTCCACACAGACGATCGTTTTTTTCTATGGGTTTTTTTATCCATAGGAAAATGTTAAAACATGTTCTATTTTTTTTCACCGATGGAAAACAAACCCACACACGATCGGTTTGTCCGATGAAAACGGTCTATCAGTCTGTTTTCATCAGACAAACCGATCGTGTGTACAGGGCTTAACTCTAATGCTCTGTACACACGATCGGGCTTTTGCCCGGCCAAATCTCATCGGAACTCTGATGGAATTCCTCGGAATATCCGATGAAAAAACGCAGATGGGGCTACACACGATCGTAATATCCGATGAAAATACTTTTTTCATCGGAAATTCCGATAGTGTGTACAAGGCATAAGTTATGGAGCTGAAATTTAATTGTTATAAGCTCCCAAGATCCTCCAACGTGTATTTTAACCATTTTGCTGGTCAATGACCGGGCCACTTTTTGCAATTCGGCATCGCTTTAACTGACAATTGCGCAGTCGTGTGACGTGGCTCCAAAACAAAATTGACGTCCTTTTTTTCCCACAAATAGAGCTTTCTTTTGGTGGTATATGATCACCTCTGCGGTTTTTATTTTTTGCGCTATAAACAATAAAAGAGCGACAATTTTGAAAAAAAAACAATATGTTTTACTTTTTGCTATTATAAATATCCCCAAAAAATATATACATTTTTTTTTCCCCTCAGTTTAGGCCGATATGTATTCTTCTACATATTTTTCGTAAAAAAAAAACGCAATAAGCATTTATTGATTGGTTTGTGCAAAAGTTATAGCGTCTACAAAATAGGGGATAGTTTTATGGCATTTTTATTAATATTTTTTTTTTACTAATAATGGCGGCGACCTGCAATTTTTATCGGTACTGCAACCTTATGGTGAACACATCGGACACTTTTGACACATTTTTGGGACCATTGGCATTTTTATAGCGATCAGTGCTAAAAAAATGCATTAATTACTGTAAAAGGGGGTTAACACTAGGGGGGCGATCAAGGGATTAATTATGTTCCCTAAAGTGTGTTCTAACTGAAGGAGGGTTGGGACTGACTAGGGGAAATGACAGATCGCTGTTCATACATTGTATGAACATACTATCAGTCATTTTTTCCCCCTGAAAGAACCGGGAGCTCTGTGTTTACACACAGAGCTCCCCGGTTCTCGCTCTGTGACGAGTGTTCGCGGGTGCCCGGCAGTAATCGCGCCCGCCGGCACGCGCATCAGCACCACGGGCGAGCAGGGGGCACATAGCTACATCACGTTATATTACGGGATTTTGCGCAGCCGAGCCGACCTGCCGCAGTAAAACTGTGGTGGGCGGTCGGCAAGCGGTTAAAGGAAGATCCAGTATACAATCATTTTCATTGTGAACCAGAAACAAAATGCAGCATACATCTTGTAATCTAATTTACATTCCTGAATAGAGTATACAATAATGTTTTCTAAATAATCAACCAAATGCCATCACTGCAGAGATAAAATATGTGGTGGTCAGCCAGTACTGGGTCTTCTGGTCTTCTATGGCTAAAACGACTTTATATCTATACAGTATTTCTAATCAATATCCTGTCTGTCATCTGAGAAATGTTTGCCGCAGACAGACTGAAAGCAAGGATCCTCCTTAATGGGGGCTTTTTTTCTGCTATATGACACACAATATAGCTTTTTATGACTGTAAGTAACTTGCATATGCTTCTAATTATACACTTCCCCCAGTTTAGTGTTTCTGTCAGGTACCCTAGCATACGCGTTTCATAAATTTACAGGCTGACAGTTGTTTTCCAAAATGAATTATGTCACAAGCAGCATATAAAATGTAAGCATGGTGTAAATAAAAACATATTTTTTTCCTCTTTCTTCTAGTTTTCACATTCTCTGAAGTGTTTTGGAAAGCGACAGATGTGCTGCAATGGTTACATAAATCATCTGGCTGGACCGGAGTGAAATACTAAGTCCTATTTGTTCAGTGACACTTCTGTATAACAATTAGCTCAGCATGAGTTATATCATGAAATTTCACAGACATTTTCAAAGAACAATTCTCTTGCTTGCCACTTTTTGCATGGTAAGCATTGTCATTTCTGCCTATTACCTGTACACTGGCTATAAACAAGACAATGAAATATCAGAAGCATCGATGGAAATTGAATGTGGAGATATTGAATCTTTACCTTATAACTTTTTGGAACACAGAACTGGAAAGCCAACCGTTTCTTTATCAACTGAGTCTGTTATCTTGGTTTTTATAGAGAGTCAGTATTCCCAACTTGGCCAGGACATTATTGGAATTTTAGAATCCAGCAGGTTTAAATTCCATGCAGAAATAGCGCCGGGAAAGGGAGACCTCCTACCACTAACGGATAATCACATTGGAAAATATGCACTTATCATATATGAAAACTTTATGAAATACATCAACATGGACACATGGAACAAGGAACTTCTGGACAAGTACTGCCTTCAATATGGCGTCAGTATCATTGGATTCCTTAAAGGCACAGAGAGCAACATTCAAACTTTTCACCAAAAGGGCTTCCCATTTATGATCCACAGCAACATGGCTGTCAAGACTTTTTGTATCAATCCAACAACACCATTACTTCATATAACAAAACCTACAAAAACACCTAAAGGGCCTTTGATGGGAAATGAGTGGACAGTGTTTGAGGTTAACCACTCATTTTATCAACCCATAGTTTTTACAAAAGTTAAAATGCCTGTTGGTGACCCACCTCAGTTGTCCAAAATGTCCTTATTTGCCACAGTCATTCATGATTTTGGGTTTCAAGATGGTATTCAAAGGATGTTTTTTGGCAATAATTTGAACTTTTGGCTACACAAACTCATTTTTGTAGATGCTATATCTTTCCTTTCTGAAAGGAAGTTTACCTTGTCATTGGATAGATACATTCTTGTGGATATTGATGACATTTTTGTGGGTAAAGAAGGAACCAGAATGAAAATGAATGATGTCAAGGTAAGTTTTTATTCATGTGTCTGCAAACATATTGTGAAATGTTTTAAAGTGGCTCTGTCACTGGTGTAAAATACTTAACAAATCTGAAAATAAGCCCAGCATGTAAAATATAATGCATATCTGTCCCCAACACTCACACAATTGACACTCCTTGACTTGACGTGTTATAATGGCTAAGTACTTTTTGCATTCAACAATTTCAAAATTGTAGGATGTCATACCGTCTGCTGAATACAGTGGTTCCGTCTGACAGCCCCTACCTCACTATTATGTCCTGTAGTGATGTAGGGGCTGGTGGATGAAACCACAGAACACAGAAGGGAAACTTTGCATCTGAAATGCAAAAAAAGTGTATTCAGCAATCTTGGCTGTTTAAGATAGCAAAGTTCAGTAGCACAGGTGGTGGGACAAGCATAGGGGGGACCACCAGTCCTCCTGTAGGGGGCCTGGGCACCCAGGGGGAACCAAACACCAGAGGGAATGATGCTCTGTGCAGCTCTCGGCAGCAGCTGAAAACCCTCCCGCTGACTTTTAGCTGTTGCAGGGAGAGACACAGACACAACTTCTGGCTTCCTTGTCCTGTTAAAAAAAAATAATAATTTAACCCTATATTGTTTAAATCCATTGTAAAAAAATTAAAATAGAAAATTGTATAAAAGTTATTTGTTAAAATTGTAAAATAAAATAATGTATTTATTTAAAAAAAATTATAAAAAGTTTTTGTTCAAAAATATTTAAAACTATTTTAAAAATGGCTAATTCACACAGCTTCTCTGTTATCTGTGTGTCCGCTAAGAATGATTTTAGTATATTTATTGTGAATTTTTTTTCTATATATATATTTGAGGGGGGGGCTGCTAGTTAGGCTGTACAGGGCCCCGTGATTTCTAACAGCAGCCCTGGGGACAAGTGAGTATTTTCTTCACTTCAATTAATATTGTTGTATTAAAAGCTTCATTTTTATAATATAGTAGGCATTTTTAAACTGCAACCTGTAAGTACGTTTTTGGAGTGCAGCTCAAATGATCCACAAACAAAGGGGGTGCTGGAGCTTGAAATACTCATCCCAGAAAATCATTTTTTTAACATCTGATACACATTGAGCAGACACCTCCATATAGAAGTCTAACAAAGTATAACTAAAAGTAAATTATACATTTCAATATTCAGGGCCATCACTAAGGTTTTAATGTCATGGGATTCACATTTTTATCATACCTAGATTAAAGTTACAGTACACATAATAATTTATGCTCTCTTCCACTCCTTCCCCTTTTTTGCATAATACCTATCTCTAAGGGCATATAATTGTACTGTGAACCAGCTTTCTTCATGACAAACTATCTAACCAAATTGCATTTGATCCTTTCAGACAGGAAACATATAGCTCCTCTAGAGGAACAGACACTTATTCTTTATTCTGTTTACTCTTTAGTCATTTGAGTTTCAGTGTGCGGTGTCTTGTACTATTTAATTGCAACTGCCTACCTAATAAATTGTAGTGTACAATAATAACCAAATCAATAATAATTCTAACAAGAAAAAGAGGCAGATGTTAGTATTGCTTTTTGGAAAATATCTTCTCATAAGCTTCTGAAGCTATGACATAGGTTTCTGAAAAAAGCCTTTATAGATAGGCCAACTTGTGGTTTTTTTTTTTTTTTGGGGGGGGGGGGGGGCTGCTGGGGTTGTAACAATTGCTAACAATGACATTTATGCTATGATTAATCTGATATATAGAACATGAGATTCTAACATAGTGTATTGTTGTTGTCTTGACTAGGACCAGTAAAACCACTGACCCATAATCCATTCAAATATGAAGTTATGATCAGAATTAGGGGGTGCTGATTTGGGTGCAGTCTGAAACAGTCAGGATATTTCTGGGACCTTGTGGGGGACTAAAATTAAATTGTTAGTGCAGTTGCAGTTACAGGATAATTAAAGTGGAGTTCCACCTTAATTTTTATTTTTTCCCAAAATTAAAAAAAATAAAGTTTTTTTTATATACTCACCAGAAAGGGCTGTTGCAATGCGGAACTAGCCCTTTTGCCTCTTCCTCCACCGTGGTCGTCTTCGTCCTTCATTGCGGTGTCTTCTGGTGAATGGGGCGCACTGCCTTATGGGAACTGTGTGTATCCCAGGAGGCACCCGCCTATTCACAAAGTGCTGTGCGAATGGCGCATGCGCAGTAGGAAATGGGCAGTGAAGCCGTAAGGCTTCACTGCCTGTTTCCCTTAGTCTGGATGGAGGTGCCAGGACCGAGCGATCGACATCAGGGGCCCATCATCGTGGGTGCCTAGGACAGGTAAGTGTCCTTATTAAAAGTCAGCAGCTACACTGTTAGTAGCTGCTGACTTTAAAAAAAAAAAAAAAATTGGAAAAAAATAAATGGAATCCCGCTTTGTGTGCCACATCACATTTGTTTAGTAAGTAAGTAATCGTAAGCCATAGCTCTACTTAAAGCAGAGTTTGACTCTGAAGTGGAAGTTCCGCTTATCTGTCTCCTCCCCCCTCTGGTGATACATATTGCACCTTTCAGGTGGGAGGGGAAATGGGTACCTGTTTTTGACAGGTCTCCCTACCCAACTTCCAGGGACGGCACCACAAGTGCAGCATGCTTGGCACTGGTTTCCCTTACCAGGAATGGCAACGGCAGCACCTGACAGCTGATCCGCTGGGGTGCCGACATCGTGGGAACCCTGGACAGGTAAGTTACCTAATATTAAAAGTCAGCAGCTACAGTATTTGTAGCTGCTGACTTTTTTTTTCTTGGGGTGCCAGAACACCTCTTTAAATTAAAAGACTTTTACTAACTTGATATTTTTTAATGCACAGCTTACCGTACTTTAAATCTTGGATGCACATAATGTTCTGTCTCAATTTGTTTTCTTTGCTAACTACAGATGCTGTGGTTTGTGATGTTGGTGTTCCCTAAAGAAATATAATACAATAACTGAGCATTTCACATGAATATCACCCTTGAAATTAATTATATGTATAGTAGGAGGACGTGCTTAACTGTTATCAGTAAGAGTAAACCATGCACAAGACAAGGAAACTCAGGAACAGTGCAAGCAAGCTTCTCTTGCACTTTTACTCAGCAAGGCATTACATATAGTTTCAATGTAGGAAGGCTTTTTACAGCAAGTCCATAGCATAAAACACAACTGCATAATTGTTCACTTTAGCTACTAACTAAACTAAACTTGTGACTAACAGAATGTTACCTAATGGGTACCCCAAAACAAACAACACTTGTACCTTTTTAGTGTTATGCCAGCAGTCAACCTTTTCACACAGCAGCAGACTCCCACAGTGGAGAGAGAAAGAATGAATGCCCTGAATCAGTTACAATATATGAAGTTACAATATATGTTGGGCCTGTGCACAACTGAGACTAATAAGGAGGTCTGGCTACCAGATAAGTTGTGAACCAAGGAATGGGGGCTTTTTCCCACCCAAAGCTAAAAACTGTTTTTTTTTTTCTCCATATCAGTCAATCATGTAGGTCCCATGCACCATGTGCAGATGATAAACCTGGGTGACACATATTCACCATCCAACCATCCACAATCCTGCTATCCAGTGCAACTTTACAGCAGAATATCTTCCCAAAAACATAATTTTGCATCCGGCTTTCTCCTTAATCTTTGCAGTGAGAAACATTCATTCTGCTTCTTATGCTATCCTCACACTGTTGTCTAAACCAATTTAAAGTCAAAATAAAATTGGCATCTCACACAGAAAGCAAAGGATCTATATTTGTTAGAGTAAAAACAACATTGTTTCAGAGTCAATACTGTTACTTGTTTTCTTTGGGGACAAGGTGTTAAGAGCTGTGAAGATTAGAATACCCTGTCTGTAGTGCTCCCACAGTGATCATTTGACCTTTCACATGGATGTACTGTAGAGTACATGAAAAAAGAGCATTTCTAATGTAGCTGCTCTAGGCTAAGCTTTATGATCAACACTTAATACAAGAAACAATGATGAAAAGCTGTTTACAGAGATGAAAACTCTTAAAAGCTTAACAGCCTCTAGCAACCCTTATAAAAAAAAAAGATGGAAAATGTTATCATGGTAAAGCCATAGAGGATATATATGTAAATGTATTTTTTAAATATTTTGTACAATATAGCCTTAGGATACCTTGGTCATAATTAGGTATTTACAGCACTGAATAACATTTTTAGAATTGGTTTGTCAGAATGTTGAATTTATAACTACTGCCACTAAGTACTGATTTGTTAGTCAAGCTGAGAGTAAAGCTATACTAGGTCACTAGAAAGAAGATCTAATACCCAGTCACACAGCTGCTGTGAGTAGTTGAAATGCTACTCTCAGCTGGAAACCTGCTGACTTTGGAGGCACTGGAAGGATTTTAATTGAAAGGTAGCCTGAGAATCCAAGGATCAGAGAGTAAGAGAGCAAAGGTAGCAAAAGCATTATAGTCATGAAGAGGGGAATGGATGGTGGAGATTTTTATGCTTTCATATAATTATGAAACCTCCACTGACGTATTATATACTTAGAACCTAAAAAAGGATACATTATCATCCATATGTTTGGACAATATAGATGTAACCACTAGACGTGATAGAAATTAAACGCTAAAAGCCTGCTCTTTAACTGGTTGGAGGCATATTGCTTCCTGCAGACACAAAGTGCTCAAATGTGACCCCTTTAGATTGAGAAAAAAGGCAGTGATCAGCACACTTTTCAAGCGGGTGATAATGTAATTGGCCAATAACACCAGGTCCACCCCTGTTCACTGAGCTTAATTAAATTTGTCTACTGGCACTGCAAGCGGACACAGGGGCTGTCACTGGACAGGGATATCACCACTGGACGTAGTAACTGATCCCCACTGGGCATAAGTAAAATAACTGGACATGTGGATCTCCAAACTTTCAAAACGTATACAGTGCCTTGAAAAAGCGCTCCAACATAATAAGTCATTGGTCCAGCATTGTCATATGGTGGAGGGGGAAGAGTTCTCTGCCCTGTGTAATTCAAAGTTGTAGTGCCTTAAATAAGTATTCACACCCCTTGAAAGTTTCCACATTGTGTCATGTTACAACCAAAACTGTAAATGTATTTTTTCGAGATTGTAGCTCTCCATCTGCCCCCTCCCCTCCCAGTTACCTAATACTTCAAACTTTATACTTTCAATTATCCCTTTGAACTAGCTTCAGTCTCTGCCGCTGTGCTAATGTGCCTCCTTACCTATCAGGCCTGGCTTTACATTAGACCTCTATTGATTGCCACCCCTTCGAGTCATTTACACCCTCACCCTTCTGCATGACAACTTTTGAAGGGTCCCAACATTGCCTTCAGAAGCTCACCATAAGACTATCCAAAATGTTCCCCTGAGAGCAGAACTAAGTTGCTGATCAAGCTCTCAAATCCTACCTCCTTGGTCTGAGAGCCCTCAAGTAACCTAGCCTGTCTTATCTTTTTTTTTTTTTAATTCTTCTTGGTCACTTGAGGTGAAACCTTGCATTCAGAGGGCTACTGTTTATGCTCTTACTACAGCAGTATATGCTGAGTTTGGCTAGTAGGGATGAGCCCGATGTTCGAGTCGAACGTAAGTTTGACTCGAACATTGGGTGTTCGCCGAACAGCGAACATTATGCAGTGTTCGTGTCAAATTCGAAAAGCCACGGAACACTGTTAAAGTTTATGGGACACTAACATGAAAAACCAAAAGTGCTAATTTTAAAGGTTTATATGTAGTTATTGCCAAAAAAGGGTTTGGGGAACCGGATCCTGCCCCAGGGAACTTGTATTAATGCAAAAAAAAGTTTTAAAAAAGTCAGTTTTTTCAAGAGTGATTTTAATAATGCTTAAAGTGAAACAATAAAAATTAAATATTCCTTTAAATATGGTGCCTGGGGGGTGTCTATAGTATTCCTGTAAGGTGGCACATTTTTCCTGTGTTTAGAACAATACCACAGCAAAATGACCTTTCTAAAATGACCTTTCTAAAGGAAAAAAAAGTAATTTAAAACTGATCGCGGCTGTAATGAATTGTCGGGTCTCGGCAATATAGATAAAAATCATTGGAAAAAAACGTAAAAAAAACAACCAAAATGTAAAAGAAAATTGCGTGGGGTCCCCCCAAAATCCATACCAGGCCCTTCAGGTCCTGTATGGATATTAAGGGGAACCCTGCACCAATTATTACAAAAAAATGGTGTAGGGGTGCCCCAAAATTGATACCAGACCCTTCAGGTTTTTTATATTTTTTTACATTTTCAATGAGTTTTATCTATATTGGCGAAACCCAACAATTCATTACAGCCACGATCAGTTTTAAATAATTTTTTCCCTTTAGAAATGTCATTTTTCCGTGGTATTGTTCTAAACACGGGAAAACTGTGACACATTACAGGCATACTATAGACATCCCCCAGGCACGATATTTAAAGGAATATTTAATTTTTATTGTTTAATTTTAAGCATTATTAAAATCACTGCTCCTGAAAAAACTGGAGTTTTTGCATTGATACGTGTCCCCTGGGGCAGGACCCATGTCCCCAAACACTTTTTATGACAATACCTTGCATATAAGCCTTTAAAATTAGCACTTTTGATTTTTCATGTTCGTGTCCCATAGACTTTAACAGTGTTGTTTGTCTGATTTTTTTTTCTGGTGCGAACCGAACCGGGGGGTGTTTGGCTCATCCTTATTGACCAGGTACCTCTGTTTTTTTAATTGTATTTGTTTTAGTAATGTTTACATGCCTTGACACTGAAGTACAATCTGCTTTGTTGTATTATAATTTGAATCTGTCAATACAGTCTGTTTTTTTTTTTTTTTTTTAAGACAGTGGAGGTTTTTTACTAATGGCAAATCCCCTTTGCACTACAAGTGCAAACTACAAGTGCAAAGTGCACTTGAAATTGCACTGAAAGTGCACTTGGAAGTGCAGTTGCTGTAACTCTGAGGGGTAGATCTGAAATGAAGGGAAGGTCTGCTGATTTTATTATCCAACCATGTGCAAGATATAATGCTGTTTTTTTAATTCATTGCATGTCCCACTCAGATTAAGAGTGACTTCACTTTCAAGTGTACTTTCAGTGCAATTCCAAGTGCACTTTGCACTGGTAGTTTGCACTTGTAGTGCAAAGTGGATTTGCCTTCAGTAAATAACCCCCAGTGTGTGCAATCTTTGTACGCCCGCTGGAAGCTCCCAGTCAAGGTTTTCTGGTGCAGTCAGCTTGGGTAAGGCATCGGCTAGGGCTAAAGAGAGCAAAGGACCCCCAAAACGACCACTGGCTCCTGGGTACATGGTACATGAACAAAGACAGCAATGTTTGAAGTCCAGCTTGGTTGGTGGCAACAAAGTTGGAGGCAATCATTACTTTCTCTATAAATACCATGAGCAGTAAGCATAGCCACCCAGGGAGAGGTAGTGAATTAATTTGCAGCATTACCAGATGAAAACATACAAAATAACTGGTAAGCTGAGATATATTACATTTTTCAATACACTTTAAGATTGAAAAAAAAGATATTATGGTTAAAATTTGGTTTACATCGCATGAATCATATGGGATAAAATAGAAAGAGACCTTCACAGCTCCAAATGTGTTACTGAGAAGGAAGGAACTATGTGGTGCTATGGAGTCAGCATTGACCACGAAACATCTCTAACTCCTTACAAAATTTATGCTGCAAATAACTGAATTATGTAGACAAAAGAGGGTCATAACCAGTACAAGAGAGGTGTACTGAATACATCGGTATATGTGATACCACAGGCAGGGCCGCCATCAGGAATTATGGGGCCCCTACACAGCTTCAGGTATGGGCCTGGGGGGTGGGGGGGTGCTGCCGTGAATTAAGAAGAATTGAGAAAGAAGAAAAAAAGAAAAATATATATAAAAAAAGGGCCCTTTAATAAATAAATGTATATATATATATATATATATATATATATATATATATATATATATATATATATATATATATATATATATATAAAAAAGAACTAAAAAGAAATAAAATAATATTTAAAAAAAAGATATTTTTTTATAACAAAAAGGGGGCTTGCCATCTGGGGTCCTGTGGGGACCCCTGGGGACCTCCGGACCCCTAAAAAAAAGGGGTTGCCATCCGGGCACCTACAGGTGTACTGCCTGTACCCCCCTGATGGCGTCCCTGACCACAGGTGATGTTATTATTTGATTTTATATATTGGATTTGGGTTGTCCATGAAGTTAATGCCCCCTCTGTTTTGCTCCTGGCAGTCTAGTCTCCTTATGGTTGTCATGCATTCTTTGATTTTATTATCTAATCGTTGTGCAATTTGATAAAAATTGGTTTGTCAACTATAGGTAGATTATTTGTAATGGGAGAGACTGTTTAGAGAAACAAATTGATCATTTATCAAAGCATGCATGGCTACCATTAGTTAGACATTCCCAGTCTTTCTACGGACAAATTTAATTTTGGTTTTACCCTTGCTGAGTAAATATGTCTTTTGAAGAGTAAGGAGCTTAGATTTTACGTATAAGTCTGATTATTGAGTTAAAACTCTCTATAGATTTTTGTTCACATAGACTGGTTCTCAGGAATTATGTATTTTGCATGTGCATACAAGATTAAAAGTAATAAAGTAATAAATATATATCTAAGTTTTTAAAAGTATAACTAAAGGAAAACTATGGCCTTCTATTAAACAAATATGCTGTAGCACTTTATTATAAGTTAATTGTAAGTTCATCTGCACTAACAGTTTTTTCTTAATCCCCTACAAAGTCCCAGAAATACCCACTGAGCTTGCTGGTGAAGTCCACAGAATGGAACTTCCTGTGATGGTGCTGCACTGCTGCTGAATTTTGTTGCTACTCTCATGTACAATATTGATGTAGTCTGTGCTTAGCCCCTACACCCAATCGCACAGGTGAGGCATACCAGTGCTCAGACTGTTGCTCTTGTTGGCCATACAATAACAGATCCATCAAAAGAAGTCAGCACCACAGCAGGATGTTTTATTTATATATATATATATATATATATATATATATATATATATATATATATATATATATATATATATATATATATCCCAATTTATTGATTTATAGATTATCAGATTATGTTGGATCTTGACCTGATGTTTCAATACATTTTGATATACAGTATATGGAAGATCCTGCCATGGTTTCGACTTCTTTCATTGGATTTGCCACTCACATGTTGTCTGTGCTTGCTTCTGTTGAGTCACAAACTGGCTACATCTAGCCCCGCCCACTGCTTTCTGGGTTGACAGCACTGCCTTTGTTGCCTTTGTTGCTGAAACCTTTCCAATGTGAGCTGCACTGTTTGGGAGGGGGAGCATATGAGACCCAAATGATCGAGTAATAGGATGCTTAATTAGGGAATTATTTTTGAAGCGTGTGCTTTTACATACTAACTTGTTAAGACTGGCACACATGAGCCTTTAATTGTATTTTAACTCTTTTTCTACCATGGTACATTTATTAATGTTATGCTGTTGCTGCTGCTGCCATGTGCTTGGTAGGATTTGTACAGCTGTAATGGGCTAAAATGATCTCTAAAGCCACAATTACATTCAAGATCACGTGTATAAGGCTCACAAAGTGCATCCCACATTCTCCGCTGCCAATGCCCATGGATGTCACTGGGCTCTACCATTCCTCTGGGGAGCCTGGGAACATGATAAAATGGTGAACCTTTGAGAGCAAGAAGAGACTGGAGAACATCTGTTTCTAGATCCCCTCTGCGACTAATAAACCTGAAAGCAAAACAGATGTAATTGCCTATAATTTACTGTTGAAGACAAAAAGCCTTGTTTTGGAAAAAAATTATAGTTTATGATTATCAAATAATTTATATAAAACGTTTGAACACAAGAAGTTCATAAAACAGGTCATAAAATCTATAGTCAAACAGCATTGTAGAACAAAAAATTTGACTTTGTACAAGATCAAATAGATATTGACCAATGAAAAGACCCATTTTATTCAAAACAAGCATGGTAACCTGATTTTAAGTTGCTCTACGAAATATATGGATATGCAAATACATGTAGAATAAAGTAGAGGATGCAAATCATGAAAAGTGGACTGATCCACATGCATCAGGGTCTCCTCCTTGTGAAGCATTTCATTCCCAATTGAATTTAAAATGTATATAAAAACGTTTTTTTTATGTTTAAGACAGGGAGGTGAGGGATTAGAACCCCAGTCAGTTTTTTTGTTGCTATTTGAAAGGGAGATTTACCCTCTCTTTTTTTGTGGTGACTTTTTTTATGTAAGGCAAAATTGAAAAATTTGAGTTTTTACCTAAAGTGGTTGTAAACCTCTGAAATGAAAAATTAATAAAACATTTCCCCATATAATGTGTACTACCCTGCATCTAAAGTGCAGCATGTGATTTCTGTCTCCTCTCTCTTCCCTTTGCTATCCAGTTCTGACATGGACTTTCACGTTAGCAGTAGAGCTGGGGTAACAATTTATTTTTCTTCTGTAAGTTTTACAGAAGGCCATAGCATTTCTGTTTTCCCCTGAAGGTGTTATTTTTGATGAAATATGTGTAGGGAGGGGCACTCAATCTGACCTCACTACGCATGTGTGCGATATGGCAATGTGACCAGTTATATTTGTTTTGCTGCTTTGTTAGTACATTATTTTGACAATAAATTTGGATTCATTTTATGGGGTTACACTAGGTATGGCCTTTTATTTGATGAGATACATATAACACATGCATTCCTGGAAGTAAAGAGGAACAACCTGGGGCTGTTGGAGTAATTCCCTTGCCAGCTACCATCTGCTTAATATTATGAAAGATTGCTCGTGACTTCCATAGTTAGGGGGTCTATGGATTTGGTAAGAGGAATATTTTTAATGGTGGTGACAGTAAAGGAGTGTCTCTGATGGTGATTCACTGGGTGTTGGAGTACATTTTTTAGCAAGTTTTTACATAATATTGTGGTGGATTCAAATTTATATTGAGATTATGTTTGGATTTTGCACTGAGTTTATTTGTACTGCATTCACTATTGCAGGGGTCTCCAAACTTTTCAAACAAAGGGCAAGTTTGCGGTGCTTTAGACTTTAGGGGTGCTGGACTCTGGCCAGTGTGGGTAGAAAATGCCCTCAGTGAGAATAAACATGGTCTCAGTTTCTCAGTTTTGGTGGTCATTAGAAGGAGGAGTAGTGCCCCATCATTGGTATTAGTGGAAGAAACAGTGCCCCATGTCATTGGGAGCAATAGTGCCCCAAGGGCCGAGTGAAGGCTAGCAAAGGGCCTCATCTAGCCCCGGGCCGCAGTTTGGAGACCCCTGCACTATTGCATGTGCATTATATTCACTATTCTTAAAAAGAATAGCACTATACATTATGTATGTATACATGTTTGAATATCTGTTTGTGGATACCAGTGGAAGCAGCTATTTTAACTGTAAGGCCCCTTTCACACAGGCGGCTGTTCTGCCGCAGTTAAAAGTATGTTTTGTTATTTTAAAATTGCAAGACTCCAGGCACAGTGATCACTTGCATTTGTACATTGTGATTAGCTGCATTTACATGTGGCTGCGCTTAGTTACGTTGAAACATTCTTGCCATTTCTGATGTGATTCCTGTTGTTTTTCTTTCCTTGTTGCCACTGCTATCTGCAGATGAAATACTACACTGTGATTACCTGCAGTTATGTGCAGATAGCTGCAGATAGCTGCAATAAATCGGTCCTGGTCCTGGATGCAGTCAAATCATTTTTTTCTAACCGCACCAATATGAAATGAAACCATTGCTAAATGCAGTGTATGAATGGGGCCATAGGAAAGCATTGTCTGAGTTTAGCTGCAGTAGATAACTTGATCTATCCGCAGCTAAAAGCTGAATTGTATCTGCCCGTGTGAAAGGGGCCTGATATTTGTTACACATTTTAAGTTGGTTCCCGTAAAATAAATTCTTGATATTGCAATGATTTTTTTCATTGCATTAGAACAGAGTTCACTAGGATTTAGTGTTGGTATTTTCTCACTTCTGACAGGTTATCCTGAAACCACAGAATCTCAGGAGATGCCCCCATCCCCCACCAGCACACAGAAGGTGATTGACAGCTTCAGCTATGCATGTTTCCCAATGAGACTGTGTATAGTGTCCTTTTCCTCCACTCTGGTCTCAGATCACACTCAGCTCCATGCTCTATATTGTGCAGTGTGTGTGGCATCAGACATAGATGGGAAGAAAAAAAATGGGATTTAAACCATTCCCTACTGTGTCCAGGAAGGAAATAAACAAGCTTTAGATCTCAATAGTCTTTATTAATGGAGATTTAGCTCCAATTTGAAGAGGACAGATGGATTTCCAGATACAGTTCCCTTTCTTCCAGGTTAGGTCATACATTTGCACAGATTGACATGACAGTAGTGAGAACTTGGCAGCAAAACAAGGTGCCTGGAACAGGGTACTAGCATCTTTCAAGCTTAATTTACTAGCCTGAGACTCATTCTGACTGCACCTAAAAACCTGAGAAAAGCTGTAGTTTTCCCTTTTCCATTTCTAATCCTATGTCCAACCTTAGACATCTGTTGAAGAGAAATCTTGCCAAAGGATGGGAATAATAAACCAGCTTATATGGGGTTTCAGAGGAAATGTGTAGTCATTGTGTACTTCATTTATTTAACGACTTCCGGACCAGCTCAGGCCGATATACGGCGGCACTTTGAATAGGGATATCTTTGTTATGGCAGCAGCTAGCTGCCATAACCACTGTATCTTCTTCTTCCTCTGTTACCTCCCATCCCCTGTTTAGATATACAGCCTCCTTGTTCTACTTAGTGTGTCATGTGATCTGGTTTAGGAGCCCTCTGGCTCCCATCCCTCCTGGGAGCTGCGATTCATGCCGCAGACCCCCCCCCTCTTGATTTAGGGTGGGTGGACATTCATGCGCCATTTATCAACATCACCGTCTGTGTATCGCAGGTGCGGTGTCACAGCTGTGGCACTGTCCCTCCATTCCACGGTAGTACCATCTGGCAGCTCAATGGAGGAGTTAATGGCACCAATTCTAAGTAGTCCCCACCCAGACAAGGGCGCCTCCCTCCTATAGTTTATGCCTATGTGACGTTGGTGGGCGTGTGCTGGCCATGCCCTTATAGGCTTCACCCAGGGACATGAGATTCACTCCGTGTCGTCACTCACTTTGGTTCACATCACCCTGGATCCCTGGACCCCATGAACTGTTCACTGTTTAATTGGTAATTAGAATTCACCTCTAGTTGCACTGCACTGTTATATTGTTTTACTCCACCTTTCTTGGTGATGTGTTTTAATCCTTACCACCTTTCAACTTTTTACGCCCTTTTATGCAATCTCTTTCGGTGATGCGTTTATATCCTCATCACTTTTTACTTCTAACACCTTGGCTACCACCAATTCTTTCTAGTACTCCAGGACACCTTGCACGTTTCATAATATGAATAATATATATATATATATATATATATATATATATATATATATATATATATATACATTTTTTAGAAAGTCCTCCATTGAAGGTTTCAGCACCTATGGTCACTCTGACTACTTCATTTTCATACCCCCCTTTGGTGGCCCCAATCTACAGTGCCACACTTTCAGTTCAAATAGCAATTATATAGTCAACATTTAAAGTATGGTAGAGAGTTTTTTTTCTTGGGTAGGATCAGACCATATAGCAACTCCTTCTATTATATGTTTTATTGAACTCACACGCATGCTCCTGAAGAATGTTTCAATCCACGAAATGCATAGAGCTACTATATACCGTGTTCCTATGATTCAATTGATATCTGTTAGTATGTATAGATTTTTTATATTGACTGTTTATAATCATGTGGCAACTCTTCTATATTGTATGTATGTATATACATCTTTATGAATTGTACCAGTTATTATAATAACCCATGATTATGTGTTTGTATGTTAATTTATATATTAAACTGAATTTTATCTACCTACTTGCTTCATTCAAAGTCCCAATCTCCCCCCCCCCCCTTTTTTTTAAATCTTATCAGGAGAATTTTTAAAAATAAATGTGAATAGTATGTAGGTTTTTTTTTTTTCCTTATTGCTTCCACTTTTTTTTTTTTTTTTCAAATATTGCTCTCTCTCTCTCTCACCAAATAATAATCAATCTACTGTACTGTATTAACATTCTGCTAACAAGACTGTAATCAATTTATAATCACATATTACAGAGACCTTAGCTAGAACACCAAGTACAAGTGACACTGATCACTACATAACAGAATGAACAAATTGGAAACCAGCAACTGCATTTTACTTTATGCTTGGAGCATGAATTTATAAGTTAAATAAAGATTATATTAATCAAAAAATGGGCTTGTGTACAGGAGGATCTGTTTTCCTTAACCAATGAGAATGCATGTGCAGCTTAAAGCAGATTAGAAGACATGCAGAAGCACCTGTAAACGATCCAGGTATATAATGGCACACAATATTAAATGAGCTAAAAAAATTCTGCTGTTTGCCTGACAATTTTAAAGCTCAAAAACATGGAGTAAAAGAATAAAAATGATTAACTTCTTGTCACTTACCCTTTTTAATTAGCAATAATTACTTAATTTCTTAATTTTCCACAGTTATGGTTTATAATTCTGTATGACATTGAATGACCAGTATGCCTAAAATTCAGTTGAAAAGATCTAAACTGCAATTATTCAAAAAATCTAAATTCACTCGCTCTATCACGAACAATCCAACAACAGCAGTGTTAGGTTTTTAAAACAACTAGGACATCCTGAAGAGAGAAATCTGAAATGCTTTTTAATGACTTAAAGGTATTTGATTAAACAGAACCAGATAGTACTTCTGTAACAAAGTCCCTATTTACCATGCTTGGATTCCACTACATGCTGGGGCAGTATACATTCCTTAGCTTCCTTTCCTCAGGACTTAAGAAAGGCCACACCTGATGAGGCAGAGTTAGCTGGGCAAGTGATCTTCAGCCAAGTGGGAGGCTCTTCTCTGTCAGAACCAACCTGTGAACAGCTAGACCAGAACAAATAAAATTGAGATTTTTCAAAAAACCCAGCTATTGTGAGGAGACAATCCTTGATTGCTATTAGAGCGGGGTCGTCAACCCCCGGTCCACGGCCCACTACTGGGACGTGGCACTTCTGCAGCCGGGCCGCGAGCAGGCGGCATGAGAGAGCCCCACATGCGGACCGAGGCACTCTGCCATTCGGACCGCAAGGAGACTTTTCTTCCTCCTGTGTCGCTCTGTAATCCTCATAGAGCCGACAGCGGGAGGCGGAACAATTCTCGGTGGAGGGCAGAGCTGCCCGAGGTTATCAAACAGGCGATTGGCTCCTAGGACTGTCCTTCATCCTAAACTTACCGTTTTAGAGAGCGATCTTCTCCGCCGCTTCCGGGTATGGTCTTCGGGACTGGGTGTTCCTATTTGATCGACAGGCTTTCGACGGTCGCATACATCGTGTCACGAGTAGCCTAAAGAAGCCGAACGTCGGTGCGGCTCTATACGGCGCCTGCGCACCGACGTTCGGCTACTTTCGGAAAATCGTGACGCGATAGATGCGACCGTCGGAAGCCTGTTAATCAAATAGGAACGCCCAGTCCCGCAGCCCATACCCGGAAGCGGGAGGAGAAGATCGCTCTCTAAAACGGTAAGTACTGCTTCGATTTTAAAAAAACTACCCAATTCCCCTTGACAAAATGAGCATCCATCTAAGGTTAAAAATTTACTTTTCGGGTGAACCTCCACTGTAATAGGGGCCCAGAGTATGACAACACTACCAGTGACAGGGTGAGTGTGAGCAGGGCCTAGTGGGGGCACTAGCTTCATCTGTTGGGGCCTTACCACATCTGGTGGCAGGCAGCATGGCAAGTGACAATCCGCATCTGGTGGCAGGCAGCATGGCAAGTGACAATCCGCATCTGGTGGCAGGCAGCATGGCAAGTGACACGCTCAAAGCTCCCACTGATTCTGCATTATGGTGGGTTCAACTTTATTTATTACTACAATGTAATAAATAGAAATAATGCGCTGACAAATTGCCCGCAAAAAATTGCTTACCCCCCGCATGCCATCCCCAACCGGGCCTTGGTAAAATTTTCTTTAATGCAGCCGCTTCCCGGTGCCAAAAAGGTTGGGGACCACTGTATTAGAGTACTTCAGTTCTAGTGGTGTGGCCACTTTGTCCTTGGATCCTTCCAGCTGTTCACTTGTGTTACCAGAGCTACCCTGGACTCCACTATGAGAGACTCTGTCTATGAGGATAATAACACGTAGCTGTGATCTGAACAATTTTATTGAAATAGTGATTCTCATCCTTGCTCTTTAGTTATGTGTAGCCAGGTGCTTGGCTAGAGACAGAAAGCCATTTAAAAGACTGTGCTACAGTTCTTTCTGTGCATTCCAATGGACATCTGAATGGGTTAACACTACCTCACCTCCATCCACAAGGGGGAACTGACAAGCAGAAGTAGCTCAAGAGACTTAATAGTGGGCAGTATTGAATCATGGGAGGTGAAGTTTGGGATTTTTTTTACTATGGCAGTGTTTGGACTATTGGACTACCATTCCCAATGCAAAAAAGAGAGAGAACTGTATTTTCACAGACAGAATACTGAGGAATTCCCTCTACTGCTAGTAAACTGAGGTGTGCACATTGCTGCTCCTGTGTGCACATCAACCTGCTATAAGCCTGCGGCCATGTACTAGGATTGAAAACACTCCAGGCAGATCAAGAAGTGAGCTAACATTTGAACAGCGCGATCCTGTTTTTGTGTCACTGGGACTGTTGAGAGGACAAATGCTGCCATTAACCTGTTGCTACTATCAGAGACTGAGCACACATAGGCATCTAACTAGCAGCATTATTTACTGCATGCTGGCTTTACTGGGACAGTACTCATGTGCACCACCATATAGACTGGGTCCCAACACTAGGTGGCTGAGGAACTAAGGCTAAAGATTGCTTCACAAGAATTTTGTCTATTGTCCATAGTAATGGTACTCCTTTAGGGAGTTTTAATAATCACCACTGACATTCATATAGAGTACATTTTAGTGGACACCGTCTACTGTTTACAGTTATTGCAGTATTGATTATCATTGTTGTCACTGTTCTAATGTGATTATTTATGGCTGATTTTGTGAATTACCAGGTTCACTCTAATTTAGCACTGTAGCATAGAAGTCCATTCTATGCTGCTATAGTGTAGTGAACATATTGTCTAGTGAACTGTGTTTGACCTAATCCTTTACTGTACCATTTGCTTAACCTGGGTAGCGCTGCATATAAAATCGTAAAAAGACTTTGCTATGATTGAGTAAAGAAGACATTGCTGTGAAGAGTTCAAGTTTTTCACCATTCTAGGGTTTCCATGTTTCATGTTCTTTGCCATCTTCAACCTGTTTTGCACTTTTGCTTCTAATGCTTCTAATGCTTCTAATGCTTCTAATGTTGTGCCTGTTAAGTGAACCACAAGTTACACTTACTCCCTGTCTGATCATTCAACCAGTTACTTATTATTTTAAACTTGCTGAATACACTACACAAATAGTATGTTGCTTTCGGATCCACAAAATATTAATGAACGTGCCATAAGTGACAGTCTCGCACAAACCTCAAGTTAAAGGATTATTTTTATAAAATGAAACTCTCCCTATCATATTCTTTGCTCCGTTAGAGCTAACACATTGTTCAAACCTACATTAACAGAGAATTTTATTAAATTGTTGAGGACCACTCAGCAACCAGTGACTGCTAAGATAATAGTGATCACTGCATATGAGTATGTAATGTACAGCACATGCTTCAAAAAACCATAGGGCTCAATGTGCTGCAAGTATTATAAAGCAGATGTGCCTTCTATGGCCATGGCAAGCATATATACATTATTCTATAACTTGCTGCTTGGAGTGGAGATAACAATAATAAATAAACATGAATAGGTGCCATATGAGTCCTTTTTCATTGCTCCTTTGCTTGTAGCATGTAATTGGTTAGCAGGCTTGTCAGATTTGTATTATTATTATTATTATTATTATTATTATTATTATTATTATTATTATATTTTTTTAAGCTAAATGTTGGCATGCACACCTTTTTAGAACAGGAGTTACAAAAGCAGCAATATTTGGACATTCAACACTCTCATGACCAGACTATGCAAAGTAAACAACGGTGTTTGATATGCTATGTAGATTCAGTCACTGATGTTCACTATGTACATGTACATCTGCACACTCGTGCAAGCTTACATTGCACGCGTACAATAGCATTCTATGCACGCTCTTGCTAATTTCCCTTTAGTAAATTAGTCCCATTGTGTAAAGGGTAGTTTCACAATCAGATATTGCTGCTTCTTTGATTGAAAGACAAAATTGCTACCTGGGTATACTCCAAAATCAAAGTGTATCTATAGCCAAAACACATTTTTTACGTTTGGGTAGAGTAAGGAAGGTTTAAACCCTGCCAGATTGCTTTTTGTTATTGTTTGTTTGTTTGTGTGTGTGTGTGTGCCATTGGTGAAATTTCTCTTCCCATTACAGTCATACAATAGAAAGTTGTATACATTTCTTAAAGTGAGGAAAACAACAGTTCCCATTAGAGAATTGCGTCTTCAACTCTTGTTCTGGAGAGAGCTTTACAATTTTGGATTTCCCCTCACTTTTTTCTTGTTGACAATAGTCAGACAGAAAACTTGATAGAATATCTTAGGCCTCGTACACACGACCAGTTTCCTCGGCAGAATTCAGCTTCCGACCGAGTTTCTGGCTGAATTCTGCCGAGGAAACTGGTCGTGTGTACACTTTCGGCCGAGGAAGCCGACGAGGAGCTCGGCGAGGAAATAGAGAACATGTTCTCTATTTCCTCGTTGTTCTATGGGAGCTCTCGTCCCGCCGAGCTCCTCGGCGGCTTCAGTGCTGAACTGGCCGAGGAACTCGATGTGTTTGGCACGTCGAGTTCCTCGGCCGTGTGTACGAGGCTTCACCCATCCTCACTCTATCCAAAACCTAAAGAAATAGACTATAAGCAAGTGCTTTTTTGGGGAGCTTTTTTATGCAGAGCTTTTTTATGCAGCCACTGAATACTCTTAGTTAGAATTGAACAAAATATGCTGCCAGGTGACTACTATAATGGCAGTATTTCCTTCTGATGTGACAATTTAGCTTTGATATAGGTGACCTGTCTCCTCCACGTCTCTATCTCACCAGGGCATACCTATAGCTCATAAGGTCCCTAGGATCAGAACACTGGGAGATGGTATCACTTATTAGCAACGTATTTCAGCCAACAAAATAGAGACAAGAAAAAAGGATAAAGGAGAAGCTGCACAAGGAGATTGCCTCATCAAAAAGTTAGATTTATCCAGAGAAGACCTTAAACCAGTGGCGGCTGGTCCTCAATATTTTGGGGGGCAAACCAATGAACCCCCCCCTGTGGGAGACGGATAGGGAGGTGGCAATCCCCCCCTACTGGTGATGGACAGGCTTTTGTCACACAACTGGGTGGGCTCAGGGTGCAGTGCTATGTGCCCTGAGTCCAGCCATTTTTAAGCCAATTAGAGCCTCAGGCTAATCACGTGCTTAAAAAAAAACATTGAAATCCATTTCCCCGTGCCCTGCATGTAGATTAGGGGCCGGGCGCATGAATTAGGGGAGCAGTGCCAAACAATAAGTGGGTCCTGAGACCGATTGTCTGGGAGTCCTAAGACTCCCTGGCCAATCAGGTCTCAGGACCCACTTCCTGATTGGCCGGAAGGCGGATCAGGAAGGTGACAGCGAATATTAATTTGCTATTGTCACACAACTGGGTGTGCTCAGCGCGCAGTGCTCTGCCCCCCAAGCCCACACTTGTTTAAGCCAATTAGAGCCTCAGGGCCAGATTCAGAAAGGAGATACGACGGCGTATCCCCGGATACGCCGTTGTATCTCTGAGTGAGCCGCGTCGTATCTATGCGACTGATTCATAGAATCAGTTACGCATAGATTTCCCTAAGATCCGACCGGCGTAAGTGTCTTACACCGTCGTATCTTAGGCTGCATATTTACGCTGGCCGCTAGGTGGCGCTTCCGTATACAGTAGTTACGCGATGAATATGCTAATTAGGTAGATACGCCGATTCAGAAACGTACGTCCGGCCGGCGTATTTTTTTACATCAGGCTTTTTCCGGCGTAAAGTTACCCCTGCTATATGAGGTGTAGCCAATGTTAAGTATGGACGTCGTTCCCGCATCGAGTTTTGAAAATTTTACATTGTTTGCGTAAGTCGTTCGCGAATAGGGCTGTATGTATGTTATGTTCACGTCTAAAGCAATGATGATTTGCGGCGTAATTTCGAGCATGCACACTGGGATTTTTTCACGAACGGCGCCCTGCATGTAGATTAGGGGCCGGGCGCATGAATTAGGGGAGCAGTGCCAAACAATAAGTGGGTCCTGAGACCGATTGTCTGGGAGTCCTAAGACTCCCTGGCCAATCAGGTCTCAGGACCCACTTCCTGATTGGCCGGAAGGCGGATCAGGAAGGTGACAGCGAATATTAATTTGCTATTGTCACACAACTGGGTGTGCTCAGCGCGCAGTGCTCTGCCCCCCAAGCCCACACTTGTTTAAGCCAATTAGAGCCTCAGGGCCAGATTCAGAAAGGAGATACGACGGCGTATCCCCGGATACGCCGTTGTATCTCTGAGTGAGCCGCGTCGTATCTATGCGACTGATTCATAGAATCAGTTACGCATAGATTTCCCTAAGATCCGACCGGCGTAAGTGTCTTACACCGTCGTATCTTAGGCTGCATATTTACGCTGGCCGCTAGGTGGCGCTTCCGTATACAGTAGTTACGCGATGAATATGCTAATTAGGTAGATACGCCGATTCAGAAACGTACGTCCGGCCGGCGTATTTTTTTACGTCAGGCTTTTTCCGGCGTAAAGTTACCCCTGCTATATGAGGTGTAGCCAATGTTAAGTATGGACGTCGTTCCCGCATCGAGTTTTGAAAATTTTACATTGTTTGCGTAAGTCGTTCGCGAATAGGGCTGTATGTATGTTATGTTCACGTCTAAAGCAATGATGATTTGCGGCGTAATTTCGAGCATGCACACTGGGATTTTTTCACGAACGGCGCATGCGGCGTTCGTGAAATACGTCAAGTACGCGGGGTCACCATTCATTTAAATAAAACACGCCCACATCATCCCCATTTGAATTAGGCGGGATTACGCCGGACAACATACGTTACGCCGCCGAAACTAAGGGCGCAAGTTCTTTCTGAATACGGAACTTGCGCCCTAATTTACGGCGGCATAACGTATCTTTGATACGTTACACCGGCCCATAGATACACAATTGTATCTGAATCTAGCCCTCAGGCTCTAATCATGAGCTTAAAAAAATACACATTGAAATCCACGCGTCCGGTGCCCCGCATGTAGATTAGGGGTCGGTTGCATGGCCCCGTATGGATTTGCTGTCACTTCTTTTAACTGTACCTGGAAGCATTATTTTGATATTTGCTACCACTGCATTTGTAATTTTTTATGTAAATTCACAACAAACAAACTCTTCGCTAAGCATAGTATATATTTTCCTTCTATGAAAGTGTAGCTAGCCCTGCTGGAAGTATAGGTAGGCTTTCCATAGCTGTCAATTAAAAATTAAGGGGAGTTTTACCATTTCTTGTTAATTAATTTAACTATTGATCTATTAGCTATTGGTCATTGGAACATAATCTGCAAAACAAGCAATGGTCTAGTCACAAAAGTGTAATGCCTGCTGTATCTTCATTACCATGCATTCTTACAATTTAAAATGATGTATTCAGTTCAATGAACGTTTTATTACACAGAGCTACTGAATTTACCCCATGCATGTTATGTTATGTTATTGATTGAGTGGTAATCAAAGGTCAATTCACACAAATTATTGCATGGGTTTTCACTCCTTAAAATATCACTACCTTATGTCTGGAGTTAATTGTGAGGTTTACTGAGATGAAGAAGGAGCCATTTCAGATAGAGATAAAATAATGATTTATAGCAAATACATGCTGCTGTGGTTTAATATTTCATCTGAAAAAGAAGAAAAAATAATAACTATCCCACAGCTATGTGATTTTAGAAAGTTATTGTCAGTTAAAATAGCAACCACAGTTCAAATAACTAGTACAGCTCATACAATTACTATTATTAGGCAGTTTGTATGATAAATATACCAGTCTGCAAGCAACAGTTGTAGCCTAACAAAGCTGTGTTATCCTTTATATATTCAAGAATAAAATGATATTATGTCATTTTTAACTGTATTATTCAATAACTACAGAGTGCAAGCTAGTGAGCAACACCAAGTGGAAAGTCATGCCTGAGGTGAAGCAGGACATTTAGCTTTAAGCTGACCATAAACTATATAATTTGACTTTACAATCTCCTTTAGATATTTATGTAGTGTAGGGGCCTTCTTTACTGCATAAAAATGATTTTTTTTTAGGTTTGCCGTTATATTACATAGTTTTGGTAAATCTAAAGAAGAGTGTATGGCGATTGTACAATCTGATTGCATAGTATTTGGCCAGCTTTGGCTAATTGACAAAAGAAAAATGCACTCCCAACTACCACATTAGCTATGGTAATTGATGTTGGGACATTTTTTTTATACTACAGTTACAATAATTTTAAAATGTAATCAGGTAGTCTCATCTGTGATAATCAATACTCACACAATCACTAAAATTCTCTATGGCTTTGCAGGGTGTAGGAAAGTCAGCCCAAGAGAAAGAGATAATTGCTGCTCATGCCCAACTGGCTTCAGTAAAGCCATATTGGGGTGGCATCTGCAAATTTTACTGTTGCCATCTCTAGCAAGGCTACCAGGCTGCATGAGACACTGGAAGACTAGAGGATGTTCCTAGGACTGCGAAATACATGCAACACCCTTAGGTTCAACCTCAACACACTTCTGGTCTCATCATTTCACCCCACTCAAATGACAAACTTTTTTTGTAAATAAGTAGAAGTGCTATGAATCTCCTACTAATGTACATATGGGGTGGTACCTGAGGGTCTCATTATTAAATGAACTTCCAAATTCTAATAAGGGAAGAGGTCCTTGTTCACATCAACATGAGGTACCCCCTTGTTGAGAACATGTGGCCTGGTGTAGTTGAGTAGGGGGGAGGGCAGGCACCCACCCCCCTTCTATCCTGTGCTGCCAGATGCATGCTTGGATAAAGATCTGGTGTGAATGTTTGAGTGGAGGCTCACACTTTTTGGACCAGACCTGAAGAGCTTGGTATGAATTATGGTGGAACCAAATGCCACTTTTTCTTTTAGGTATCTCTGGCTCCTTTGTTAACATGGTTGACAGTTGAGAACTTTAAAGTTTACCAGTGGTCATAATAACTAATAATTATATGCATAAAAAATGCTATGCCCCTCACACTGTCCCAGGACTATGTATGCTTCATTGGCTGAGACAGCAGCAGGAGTATGTAGCCTCCACTATCCCAGGACTCTCCATCCTCACTGGCTGAGACAGCAGTCATAGCCCATTGGCTCCCACTACTGTCAATCACAGCCAGTAAGCTAATGAGGAGAGAGAGGAAGGGGAGGAGCGAGCCATGGCTCTGTATGTCTTATGGAAACATAGAACAGCGGCTTAGGAGTGAGCATGGAGCGTCGGCGGGAGACCCCAAAAGAAGAGGGTTGGAGCTGCAAAACCACATTACAGAGCAGGTAAGTATAACATGTTTGTTATTTAAAAAAACAAGCTTTAATACCACTTTAAGGTCATGCCTAGTACTACTTTTTTGCTTCTTTTCTTCTTGCTTCTCTGCTCCTCTTTCTGAGATTGCATGACTTCTGTACCTTCACAGTCTAAGCTAAAATTTACAAGAAAACATTATGTAACATCATATTTGTGAATATAAGCAACACTATTTTAATACTGGAAGAAATACTCCTTTCCCTAAAACATAACATTCATCTGAAGGCCATCACTCTATGTCATTGTAAAAGATCGGCCATATCAGCAATAATGGTCCCCCATTCCAAACATGTCATGAATAGAGTTGAGCGAACTCGAACTGTAAAGTTCGGGCTCGGTACGGACTTTGGGTTTTTCCCGAACCCGGACCCGAACCCGAATAATTGGAAAAAGTTTGGGTCCGGGTTCGGAGTTCGGGGAAAAAAATGCACGGAGGTCCCCGCAAATTTAATAACCAGACCCTTTAGGTCTGGTATGGATATTAAGGGGAACCCCGCCGTCAATTTAAACAAGAAATGACATGCGGTTCCCCCTAAATATCCATAACCAGACCCTTCAGGTCTGGTATGGATATTAAGGGGAACCCCGCCGTCAATTTAAAAAAAAATGACGTGCGGTTCCCCCTAATTATCCATAACCAGACCCTTCTGCTCTGGTATGGATATTAAGGGGGACCCCGCCGTCAATTTAAAAAAAAATGACGTGCGGTTCCCCCTAAGTATCCATAACCAGACCCGTTATCCGAGCACGTTGACCTGGCCGGCCGCAGAAAAGAGGGGGGGACAGAGTGCAGCCCCCCTCTCCTGAACCACACCAGGCCACATGCCCTCAACATTGGGAGGGTGCTTTGGGGTGCAAGGGTCTCATCCCCACAACCCTTGCCCGGTGGTTGTTGGGGTATGCGGGCGGGAGGCTTATCAGAATCTGGAAGACCCCTTTAACAAAGGGACCCCTATATCCTGACCCCCCCGTCACTGGGGAAGCCCAGGAAGAGGGAAGACTGGGCTTACCCAGTGACGTAGCAGAGGGTACGTCAGAGGGTGCGGGGTCACGTGACGGGGGCCCTGCCTCCCCTATATAAGTAACGTCACAGCTTCAGCGCATCATTCGCTGGGCTGTGTCCAGCGGTGAGAGGAGGTCGGTGATGCTGCTCTCTGGATGGATGGATCTTCTCATCGCTGGAGATCACCCGCACCTGTCGCTGGATCTTCTCATCGCTGGAGATCACCCGTCGCTGGATCAGGACAACGTTAGCAGGAAGCCGGAAACTAGTGGATTATCACCGCTGGAGTCTTTTTCTTTTTTTTTTATTAATAAAGGACTTTATTCTACGGTGTGTTTTTTTTTTACAAGAATTTACACTTCCTTTGTGAAATGGTAGGGGTACAGTGTACCCCATTACCATTTCACACAGGGGGGGGTCAGGATCCGGGGGTCCCCTTTGTTAAAGGTGTCTTCCAGATTCTGATAAGCCTCTGCCCGCATACCCCCACAACCACCGGGCAAGGGTTGTGGGGATGAGACCCTTGTCCCCATCAACATGGGGACAAGGGCCCAGATTCACAAAGCACTTACGCCGACGTATCTAGAGATGCGCGGCGTAATTAAAAAATGCGCCGCGCGTATGTTTGCGCCGTATCCTCAAAACGAAATACGCTTGAAAACCATATTTTTCCGTCCAACGTAAAACGATTACACCAGCGCATCTTGAAGCGCAAAATACGCTAGACACACCATTGATTTTCCATGCTAATATGCAAATGAAGGAGATATAGGGCGATCCACAAAAGTACGCTTGTGCGGCGTAGGCTACGCCCTGTGCGCATCTGATAGTTTCAGGGCGGAAAGTTACACCTTATAAAAGCTGCCCTAACTTTACACCAGCCGTGTAAATGTCAGCTAAAGCAACACCGTTAGGGAAGAGCTGAGCACACACACTTGCAGGACAACAATCTGTATGTCAACATGCCAGGGGCATCCATGCTCATAGCTATACTAGTGACTTTAGTAACCGAGGGTACCCCCTCTTCTGAGGGAACAGCAGCCAGGGGACGCCTCGCAGAATGCATCTTTGCACAGTAAACACACACATTAATCATGGCACAATGAGAATGCATGCATGCACACCCATTGTGGTCCCTAGCACAGACACATCACATCCTCATCGAATTGGATTAGACCCAAGTACCCCCCATGGGACTAGGGAGCAGCAACGCCCCGCCAAGGCTCCAATTATGTCACTGTGCGTTCATACACCATTCACATGGACCTGGGATCACTTCTCCCTGGTCCTGGGGATCCCTACTCCACCAAAACTGAGGGTGACACCCTTTTTCATCAGGAATATCACCCCCACATTCATACATCATTCACACACATAAAACAAATCATAATCACAGTAAAAAAAAAGTACACCCAATATTAACGGCGGCGGCGTGAGCTACGCCTGGGCTGGCCACGGCCACGGACAACCAGAGGAGACTCATGGGGGGGGAGCAGGGGAAGGAGGAGCCTCCCCTGGTGACTGTCCTCCTGCTGGCCTGCCCTCCAAGGCCACTGTGATTCTGTTCAGGCCCACAGTGAGGGCAGCCGTATTGGCCTGGACAGCCTGGGTATTTGCGTGGACAGCCTGGGTCAGGGCACTCACCTCCAGGGACACGCCTGCTGTGGCGGTCTGCAGGTCACAAATGCAAGTTATGACCGCCAACGAGTTTGTGCTCAATTCACTGACCGAGTCCTTAATTGAGCCCAGGCTGTCCTCCATCTGGGCCAAAGACCGGGTGACCTGACCCAGATGTTGGGTCTGCCGGGCCTGGTCCATCCGCAGATTGGCCGGCAAAAACTTGGCCACCCCCTGGTCTTCTGGGTGGCCTTCCTGCCTGCAGCTGAGGCTTGTGGCCTGGGAGGAGGGGAGATACCCTTGGGGGGAGCCCTATTGGGGGAGGAGTGGGAGGGGCTACCCCTGATGGAGGCCTGACTGCTGCCAGCCACAGGGGCAGCCACAGGGGGAGCCACATGGGGAGCCACAGGGGGAGCAACAGGGGGAGCAAAGCAAAAATGATTTCCCTGGCAAGGTCCATCCGATCATCCCCATCCTCCCCCCCACATCCTCCTCCCCCTCAACCTCCTCATGATGTGAGGTGTGGCCACTCCCCTCCCCTGAGGACTCCTGCCCTTCTTGGGGCTCTTCTGCAGCCTGTTGTCCGGGGGATGGTGCAGACTGGCCTGATGGCCCAGCAATCTCCTGGCCATCTGTGGATGACACAAAACATACACAGGTTGGAGGATCCACACACTTGGCACATATTCCCTTCCCCCACCCACACATGCTACTCACCAGATAGAAAAAAAAACGTACCTGTCCTCACGGCCTCCTCGGAGTCAAAGCCAGGCAGGCCCACCACTTGTTGGCTGTGGAAGCACCGGGCCACTGCCCACTCCTCCTCAGTCAGCCTGATGGGGCAAGGTGGTCCTCCGCCAGTGCCCGTGGCATGCCCTGTAATCTTGGCCACCTTATCACGGACCAGGCTCCTGAGATCATTGATCTTCTTAGCGATCCCACTGGGGGTCCTCGTCTCCCCCCCCCTCCGCATTGATCTCATCCGTAATCTGCTGGATGATCGCCCTCTTCCTGGCCGGGGTGGTGTCCCGGCTCTCAGGGCCATGTAAATATCGCCCAAATCGAGTGATGGCCCTAGCGAGGATTTGCTTCTCACGCACCGAGAAATTCAGCTTTCTCATCTTGGGTGCCATAACACCACACAACAATCAGCAACAAACACACACAAAAATCAGACAGAACAAACAAACACAAAAAGACACAGAACAAACAAACAAAAAAATACACAGAACAAACAAACACAAAAATCACACAGCAAAAAAATAAATAAAAAATTACAGCTAATACAGACTCCAAAAACCACACAGAAAAAACACTCAGAACAAATAAACACATAATACAAACTCCTCTAACACTATCCAATAACTCTTACCTACTACACTCCTACACAAACCAACACACAGCCACAGACAACAGAGCAAAAGAACCTTGCTTCAGGAAAGGGAACACAGGGATGTACTTTTGCAAAGGAAGAGCGTTTGTGTGGGGCTATTTATACACAGGGCGTTTCTCACTAAGTCTGCTTGGCCTATTTCCTATCTCCCTGATTGCGCCGGGCCGAGTTCTGAGCATGCCCAGTGAGGTGCAGATTCGTGCGCGCATGCGCAGTACGGCCGGCCCTTCATTTGCATGGGGTCACGGCTCATTTCAATGGAGCACGCCCACTTCCCTCCCACTTGTAATAACCCCGCCTTACGCCTCGGTATTTACGTTACGCGGGTGCACATTTGGGCGCAAATGCTCTGTGGATACGGCACTTACGTCACAAAATTGAGCCGCCTTAACTTAACTGACATACGTTAGGACAAACTAAATTTGCGCCGCTCTACGTGAATCTGGCCCTTGGTGCTCTTTTCTGCGGCCGGCCAGGTCAACGTGCTCGGATAACGGGTCTGGTTATGGATATTTAGGGGGAACCGCACGTCATTTTTTTTTTAAATTGACGGCGGGGTTCCCCTTAATATCCATACCAGACCTGAAGGGTCTGGTTATGGATATTTAGAGGGAACCACACGTCATTTTTTTTTTAAAATTGATGGCGGGGTTCCCCTTAATATCCATACCAGACCTAAAAGGTCCAGTTATTCAAGAATATAGAAAAATACCCAATCAAAAGAGTCGGCAAAGTCGGACTTTGAGGCTCGTGGAAGTATAAAATATAATTTATTACACAAATTTACAAAATGTACACTGACAATGGTATAATAGAATGCAACTGGTTACAATCACAATACAACCATCCGGAACAAAAAGATAAATGAATAGTGAATGAATCCTATTGAAGTCGCCTATGCGTTTCGCCGTGGGGCTTCTTCAGGACGAAATGAACAGGATTATTGCTACTATGTAGCTATAGTTTTCACAATCTGATACACAGCGGTGGATAAATCCATCCAGGATAGCTCCAAGGTAGACAAAGTATATACTGATGATAGAGGATAGTGTATAAATCACGTTTAGAAATCGATCATCAGTGGTCCAGGCCAAATGTGCCTATGATGACATGAGCGAGTAGGTACTTCAATCCACAGACAAAGGAGGCGTACGAGGGGAAAAAAATACGGGTAACCAAATTCCTTAGAGGTCCAACAAGGGACTTAGAGCTGGGGCAAAGGACAGCTCATGGATGCCAAAATAAGGTGTCCAACATTAAAGGAATAACCTATCCTGTTTAACAGAAGTCGTCTGGCAAGGCACTTTATGTTCATACAGCGTCCGTGTATGCCCCAGGGTCACAGCCTGCCCCTGACTTCAATAGGATTCATTCACGATTCATTTATTTTTTTGTTCCGGATGGTTGTATTGTGATTGTAACCAGTTGCATTCTATTATACCATTGTCAGTGTACATTTTGTAAATTTGTGTAATAAATTATATTTTATACTTCCAAGACCCTCAAAGTCCGACTTTGCCCACTCTTTTGATTGGGTATTTTTCTATATTCTTACCATTACGGATGTGGCTAATGTGAGTGCTTCCCGTGTGTATCTTGTCTTCTATCTTTTCCTTATTTTTCGTTTTTTCCCCCTTTCCCCCTTTTTTCTATTTTCTTCCCCTTTCCCCCTCTTTTTCCTTTCCCCTTTTTTTCTGTTTACTTCCCTCTCTTTATCCCTATTCCCTTTTGCCTCTCTGATCACCCCTTGTTATGTGTTTCCCCATTCCCCTTCAATTCCCTTTCCCTTCCTTTTTCTAAGTCCAGTTATTCAATTTGTGGGGACCTCTGCGCATTTTTTTTTCTAAAAGTCCGTGTCCCATTGACTACAATGGGGTTCGGAGTTCGGGTTCGGGTTCCCGAACCCAAACTTTTTTTTTAAAGTTCGGGTTCGGACCCGAACCCGAACATCCAGGTGTCCGCTCAACTCTAGTCATGAACATAGATTGACTACAACATGCATGTTTAAAATATTAGATGTTCCACAATCTAAAGACTTGTTCAATTAACAATGACTACAAACTGCATGACCAAAAGAAAGGCCCTGCTTTCGAATGGCAGATGACATGTTTTTTTAAGAACCGTTAGTAATGATACCTGCTTATGTTGCAGTGACATATTGCAACTTCTAACAATCATACAATAATAAAATCGGTATGCATTACTATCTGTAGTTAACTACTGTTCAATACTAAAACCTATCACGAGTAGTTCAAAAGGCCATTTCTTGCTGATGAAATTGGATGATCATGGATTACCCTAGAGCAGTGCCCTTAAAGTGCATGTCCAGCCAAACCATTTTTTTTTAGGTTTGGATGGAGTAGAGAAGGGTTATGTTTTTTTCAGAACGAAAATGAGAGTACCTTTTCAACAGCAACACAGACAGAAATATGAATGCTTTTCTGTAGCAGAGTGGGGGAAGGCTAGAACCTCTGTCAGATTTTTTAATTCTGTCTGTGTTCCTGTTGCTGATTTCCCCCCACTTCTTGATTTGGAAAACAGTTGTCTTCAGGATAGGATATATGGTCCAGGGACTTGGATGGCAGTAAAAACCGGACATCTGCTCTAATCCTTCCGAATCTATCCAAAACTTGAAAAGAGGTTTTTGACTTGACATGTACTTTATTCATATTAAAACGTATATACATTTTTTGTTTTGAACACTGAGCTAAGAGTTAAATGTTGACCGCTATCATTTCTAGGTTGAGTGGATTAGGGAAATGGCGATCTACGGATATATGTGTTTATTTCAAGAAAAGGCAGATATAAGCTTTTTCTGTAATAAGTCAATTTACCTGCAGAACCAATGTGCAGCAAACCTTGATTAATTGGTTTAAAAAAAATAGCTTGCTTGGTCTAAAATGATGCAAATGTTCAGGGTGTTTTTTTCTCCAGTCAGCTTTTTAATTGGTTTACAGGTTTGTGACCTGCAATTAAAGAATAAAAGGATGTGAACAGGTTTATCTTCACTAACAGCAGAATAATGAAATCACTTGGTGGAAATAATTGGGTTTTAAGTAAAGCAATGTTTTAACAACAGCTAATGATGCAGAGCCCCTAGTTTCAGCACACATGGATTAAACTGCTAATTATATTACCTTGTTAAAAAAACAGTAAAAGGACATGTATGTAAATCATTCAGAACAATTTGAATATCCACACCAATTATTGCTCTTGAAATTGGTTGCAGTCTGGAAAAGGGGTTTATTTTGTGTATATCTCTCTATACGCTGACAATTTTCATTAAAATGTGTGCGCTTCAGCAGAATTTTGAAAGGTTATCAGTAATGGATGAGTCATCAAGTCACATTATTCCTTCAATAAAAGATGAATTATATAGTTTTGCTAAAAATGTAGTCATTATCAGGTTATTCAAATGATTCTTTTCTACAGTGACCACCCTACTGAATTTGCATTGCCAGGCTCATGATTTCATAATTTTATGCTTAACCACTCAAAGGGTCACTAAAGGAAAAAAAAAATACTTTAAAATAACAAACATGTTATACTTACCTCCACTGTGCAGTTTGTTTTGCACAGAGTGGCCCTGATCCACGTCTTCTGGGGTCCCTCGGCGGCTGTCTCTGGTCCCCCCCGCAAGAACTCACCACATTCATGCGAGAGAGCTTGCATGGTGATGAGTCCTTGCGGGCGCGCTCCCGCCTTGGCCCCGCCCCTCAGCGCGCCGCGTCACTGGATGTGATTGACAGCAGCGCCAGCCAATGGCAGTGCTGCTCTCAATCCATCCGCTCTAGCCAATCAGCGGGCAGGCTGAGCGGCGAAGAGGATCTGCGGACCGAGTGCGAGACTTTGCAGGGGTCAGGTAAGTAAAACGGGGGCTCGGGGGGGGGGGGGGGGCCATCATCAGATGCATAGATTGCATTAAGATGAAAACCAAATTCCATTTATAACTCCTTTAGGCCCCAGAAGGAATTACCCATTTACCCATTTACCCACCAGGCCATTTTTGCGATATGGCACTTCATCGCTTTATTATTTTTTTTATTATTTAATCTTTATTTTAATTAGGAATATTTCCGTATACAATACAAAGTACATATACATTTTAAAATCTTTCAAACATCCTATATTTAATTAACCTTTCCCTCAACCCGATATCTGATATTTTCGCCATCTTAACTTAATTTGGGCCCATCTGTTTCTATCATAACTGCTGCATACTTCTCTGTTCGCTTAAACTCTCCCCATTTCTTCCAGGTTAATCTATATCTTTCCTCCTTTCCCTGCTCCCGGCTGAAAAGGTACTCCATCTCACACGCATGGTCCACTCTCTGGTCATTCTTTTATGGTTGGCTTCTCTACTTGAAGCCATTGTTTTGGGATCAGCGCCTTTGCCGCATTGAGCAGGGGAGGGACCAAGGTTTCTTTGTATTGTTTTTGTTTTTTTTTGTCCCATGGAACAACACGTTCCAGGGGTTTTGAGGGATCCTTTCCCTGGTTATCTCATCGATGTATTCTAGGATACTATTGATTTGATTGATTGATTTAATAGATTTATAATGCGCCAAATACTGACCCGTCAGGGCAGTGTCTAAGCGCAGAAGACATAACTGTAAATGGATAAATCAAGTCAGGGAGGGAAAGAAATAGAAGGAAAAGAAAAAAGGAGAGCAAAAAATAAAAAAAGATCACCAGGGAACAAAAGGGAGAACTAACATGACTCTGCCTGCTTTTCCTGAAAAAAACAAGTTTTTAGCCTTTTACGAAAGGACATAATAGAGGGGAGAGACCGAATGGAAACAGGGAGACTATTCCATAGAGCCGCTGCCCTCACAGAAAAGCGTCTGCCCCCAAAGGTAAGCAAACGGGCAGATGGGCAAGTGACAAGACCAGCTGTTAGTGATCTAAGTGCTCGTGCAGGAGCATATCGCGTTATCAAGGAATTCAGATATTGCGGGCCCGTCCCATGATAAGCGCGATAGGCAAGACAAAGAGCCTTAAACTCAACGCGATCTACCACAGTGAGCCAGTGCAGTGATCGCAGGGTAGGGGTAATATGCTCCCGCCTATTTAGGCCGGAGATTAGTCTAGCGGCCTGGTTCTGGACGAGCTGGATTTTCCTCAGCCACTTTAGAGGCATACCCAAGTACACAATGTTGTTAAAGTCAATTCGGGAGTTGACGAGAGATTGAACCAAGACTTTCCGGTGGTACTGAGAAAACAGATTATTGACCTTTCTCAGACACCTGATGTAATACAGTGCGTTGCGGATACATTGATTGACTTGGGGTATCCAATTCAGATTACAGTCAACGATTGTCCCCAGGACACGAACTTCATTCACTGGAACAGGACACAGCCCAAGGCTCGTGGGCCATTTTCCCAGAAAGACAGCTGGATCAATACGTCCAGAGATGAGAATTTCTGTCTTTTTAGCATTTAGACTAAGGGAATTGTGATCCATCCACTGTTTGATGTCTAATAGACAGGAAGCAAGCTGCAGACCAGGAGCAGGGTTGGCTAGGCTGTCGACGACCAACTGGACATCGTCTGCATACAACCGATTAAACACTGCATGGGTGTCCAGCAGACTCGCAAGCGGCCGAAGATACACATTAAACAGCCATGGCAACAGGGCCGAGCCCTGAGGCACCCCACAACTCAGGGTGCTGATGGCAGATAGGAAAGGACCGGTTTTAACCTGAAAGGTCCTGTGGGTGAGAAAGTCTGAAAGCCAGTGTGAAGCAGAGCCAGTAATGTGAAACTCGTACCGAAGCCTGGCAATCAACATAGCGTGGTCCACTGTGTCAAAGGCCGCGGAGAGGTCAAGGAGCACCAAGGCAGCCGCTCCCCCCGCGTCCCTGACTCCGAGCAGCTTCTCTCTGGTAGAAAGGGCCCGTGAGCTCAATCCCACGGCCTGGATGGAAACCGCACTGCGAGTCGTAAAACAGACCTGTTGTCTCCGAGTACGATTGAAGTTGGAGAAAAATTTCGTATTCCACCAGTTTGGCCAGGAAACCTATAGCAGAAATGGGTCTGTAGTTAGAAAGACAGCCAGGGTTCAAGTTGGGCTTTTTTAAAATAGGTGTAATAATAGCATGTTTCCAGCAGGCCGGAAACACGCCATGAGTTAGGGAAAGATTGACAAGTATCAGGAGGTCGTTCACAACCAGCTCTGCATTCTTCTTCAAGAGCCAGGCTGGACAGATGTCACCATGGAAGTAGGAGGCCTTAATTTTTGCCATAGATTTCAGAAGATGTTCCCGGCTGACCTTACTAAAGGACGACAGGGAATGAGGCGCTGAAGAATTTGGTTTGGGGGGGCATGGCCCAAAAGTGATTGATTTCTGTGAGTCAGTCCCTGAGAGTGACAGGGGGTTGGTCGAGGGTTGAGGATATTCCAAGGGAGTTAGTTGTCCTATGCCTAAGCGTATGTCGGCTAATTTAGTAACGAAAGTATTAAGTAGATTGTCGCACAGAGCTTGCGAATGAGGTATATTCACCTGGCTCTGCGTAGGGGAGAATAAGGTTTTAACTATTTTGAAAAGTGCCAAAGCACTGTTGTCGGCATTATCAATAAGATCGCCATAATGGGACCTTTTTTGCCATTTTAAGGCCTGTGTATAAGCTCGGGATTTAATTCTATACTGCCTCTTGTCAGCCGAGTTTTTGGTCTTATACCAATGGCGTTCTAGTGCCCGACATTTCCTTTTAATGGTAGACAAGGAGGGACAGTACCAGGATTGGTTTTTGCCAGCCCTGTGGCGATTTTTAGACATGGGGATATTTATTATAGCAAAAAGTAAAAAATATTGCATTTTTTTCAAAATTGTCGCTCTATTTTTGTTTATAGCGCAAAAAATAAAAAAACGCTGAGGTGCTCAAATACCACCAAAAGAAAGCTCTATTTGTGGGGAAAAAAGGACGCCAATTTTGTTTGGGAGCCACGTCGCATGACAGCGCAATTGTCTGTTAAAGCGACGCAGTCCCAAACTGTAAAAACACCTTGGGTCTTTAGGCAGCAATATGGTCCGGGGCTTAAGTGGTTAAAGGAGCAACAATGTCCAAAATTGTATTTAATTTAAGTTCCCACGTGTCTAATTTGGCTTCGAGGGCAAAAAGACTCTTTTCAAAGGAGCCCAGATCTACATCCTCGGGATCGATATTTACACATGAATGAAAAGCTTCTGTAAATGCCAGGGTTTTGATGTCATGTAACTTCCTATAAGGTTCAGTTACCGCCATTGGTGGGCCAGGGGGATTACCTTTTGGTATTTCATAGTTAAGATTGGCTGACAAGAAAAAGTGGTCGGACCAAATCACCTGTTTTGAAAGAGTATTACATATCAGATTATTAGAACAAAATATGGCATCCAGCTGATGTCCCTTATCATGAGTTGGCCCAGAAACGGTTTGCAGAAGACCCAGGGATTCCATGTCTGCCAATACTTCTTGTCCCAATTTGTCGTGTTCTACATTTAACCAGATATTAAAATCCCCCATTAGAATGAAAAAAATCACATAAAGTTAGGCAGTGTAGAGCAAAAGCTGAGAGCTCATTCGCAAAGGAGCTATCATAGACAGGTGGACGGTAGACCACTGCAAGCAAGATGGAGAAATTATTGTCTAGGTTACATCGGGTGAGGAGGTGCTCAAATGACTTAAAAAGGTGCTGAAGAAACTTCTATACATGTTAAGTCCTCATTATAAATCACAGCCACCCCCCCCTTTCTTGACTGGTCTACTTTTAGCTAAAATCTTGTATTTTTCAGGCATGAGCTCGTCCAGGTGAACCAGCCTTCCTGGGGAGAACCCGGTTTCGGTCAGGGCCATCAGGTGGAGGTCATTTTCAATAATTAAGTCATGAATCTGTGATGCATTCTTGTATGCTGATCGAGCATTGATCAGTCCCACCCGTGGAAGGTCGACCAAAGAATGTTTTTTTTTGGCAGGGTGTCTGAAAATCCTGTTAGACAGGCAAACATTCTTAACCTTATTAGAAATGGTACAGTCCACATGATCTAGTTGAGTTAGTTGTATCTTACTGTAAAAACGGCGAGGTGCCGTCAGCTCTGAAGATGGTGTCCTTAAGGCGTGGACCATGTGGGGCTGCATTAGGCCAGCATAGCGTGCCGGGACAGGGCCCGTCCGGACCAAGACGGGCCCGGACGGGCTTGCCTCTGGCGCGCCGCCGGCACCCAGCAGGGTGCCGCCGCCATGTAAATACTTCCTGGATGGTCAGGTGATCGCTAGGCTCCTCCCCCGCTCGTCGCACTCTCACAGCGTCAGGCGGAGATGATCAGCAGGTGCCACAGATGGAAGGCGATCAAATAAGCAGTCCACAAAAGGCAGGTCAGCAGACAGGTGAATAGAGGCACAGGTTTTAAAAGCACAGTGAAAAGTAAATGTCTTATCTGGCCAAGCAGGGTGCCGCCGCCATGTAAATACTTCCTGGATGGTCAGGTGATCGCTAGGCTCCTCCCCCGCTCGTCGCACTCTCACAGCGTCAGGCAGAGATGATCAGCAGGTGCCACAGATGGAAGGCGATCAAATAAGCAGTCCACAAAAGGCAGGTCAGCAGACAGGTGAATAGAGGCACAGGTTTTAAAAGCACAGTGAAACGTAAATGTCTTATCTGGCCAAGCAGGGTGCCGCCGCCATGTAAATACTTCCTGAATGGTCAGGTGATCGCTAGGCTCCTCCCTTGCTCGTCGCACTCTCACAGCGTCAGGCGGAGATGATCAGCAGGTGCCACAGATGGAAGGCGATCAAATAAGCAGTCCACAAAAGGCAGGTCAGCAGACAGGTGAATAGAGGCACAGGTTTTAAAAGCACAGTGAAAAGTAAATGTCTTATCTGGCCAAGCAGGGTGCCGCCGCCATGTAAATACTTCCTGGTTGGTCAGGTGATCGCTAGGCTCCTCCCCCGCTCGTCGCACTCTCACAGCGTCAGGCGGAGATGATCAGCAAGTGCCACAGATGGAAGGCGATGGAAGGCGATCAAATAAGCAGTCCACAAAAGGCAGGTCAGCAGACTGCAGAATGTTGTTCCCCTTTGGTTGCACTCCCTCCAACACTGAGGAGACCTATTAGGCTGAAATTGATTGATTCTCTCCAGGGTCAGGTGCCATCTTACCAAGCACTTATAGTTAGCACTTATATATAGCACTTATAGTTAGCTTGGAGACATTGCAGGATGTCTCCAATTTACAAGCCGACCTCAATGCTCTGTCTAATTGGGCGACTAAGTGGCAGATGAGGTTTAATGTAGATAAATGTAAAGTTATGCACTTGGGGGCTAAGAATATGCATGCATCATACATACTAGGGGGAGTACAACTGGGGGGATCTGTAGTGGAGAAGGATCTGGGGGTTTTAGTTGATCATAAGCTCAATAATGGCATGCAATGCCAAGCTGCGGTTTCCAAAGCGAGCAAAGTCCTTTCTTGTATTAAGAGAGGTATGGACTACAGAGACAGAGATATAATTTTGCCCCTGTACAAATCATTAGTAAGACCTCATCTGGAATATGCAGTTCAGTTTTGGGCACCAGTTCTCAAAAAGGACATCGGAGAACTGGAGAAAGTGCAGAGAAGGGCAACCAAACTGATAAGAGGCATGGAGGAGCTCAGCTATGAGGAAAGATTAGAGGAACTGAATTTATTCACTCTTGAGAAGAGGAGAATAAGGGGGGATATGATCAACATGTACAAATATATAAGAGGTCCATACAGTCAACTTGGTGTTGAGTTATTCACTTTACGGTCAACACTGAGGACAAGGGGGGCACTCTTTACGTCTAGAGGAAAAGAGATTTCACCTCCAAATACGGAAAGGTTTTTTCACAGTAAGAGCTGTGAAAATGTGGAACAGACTCCCTCCAGAGGTGGTTCTGGCCAGCTCAGTAGATTGCTTTAAGAAGGCCTGGATTCTTTCCTAAATGTACAGAATATAACTGAGTACTAAGATTTGTAGGTAAAGTTGATCCAGGGTAAATCCGATTGCCTCTCGGGGGATCAGGAAGGAATTTTTTCCCCTGCTGTAGCAAATTGGATCATGCTCTGCTGGGGTTTTTTTGCCTTCCTCTGGATCAACTGTGGTATGGAGTTGGGTGTATAGGATTTTACTGTGTTTTTTATTTTGTTTTTTTTATTTTTTGTGGTTGAACTGGATGGACTTGTGTCTTTTTTCAACCTGACTAACTATGTAACTATATGTAACTATGTAACTATGTAGTGATATCTGTTGCATAGTCATATAATGCTCCTATCATTTGTCTTTCATCTAGCTTGATTGCTAGTTCTTGTTCCAATTTTCCTATCAAGGGTAGGGCCCCACTTTCTTCTAATGCTGTTGAAATATCATACATTTGAGAATTTCCATGTTTCATATGCGTTTTGATATTGCAAAGTTTTTTGATTGGGTTCAGTGTTTTCTCCTCTTTAATTGGTTGGGGAATTGTGCTTACTAAGTGTTTGAGTTGTATATACTCCCAGTCACTTACCGATTGCCACCCGTGCATTGTGAGGCACTTCATCGCTTTAAGTGACAATTGCAGGGCTGTACCCAAACAAGATTGATGTCCTTTTTTTTCCCACAAATAGAGCTTTCTTTTGGTGGTATTTGATCACCTCTGTGTTTTTTTTTTGTGCTCTATAAACAAAAAAAGAGCAACAATTTTGAAAAAAAATAAAAAAATTCTTTCTGCTATAAAACATTTCCAAAAAAGTAAACAAAGCTAATGTATTCATCAGTTTAAGCCGATATGTATTCTACTACATATTTTTGGTAAAAAATCCAAATAAGCGTATATTGATTGATTTGCGCAAAAGTTATTGCACCTACAAAATAGGGCATAGATTTATGGCATTTTTATTATTTCTTTTTTTTACTAGTAATGGTGGCGATCAGTGATTTTTAGCAGGACTGCGACATTGTGGCAGACAGATCCGACACCTAACTGACATGTTTGACACTTTTTTGGGAACCAGTGACATTATTACAGCAATCAGTGCTAAAAATACTAAATACTAAAAAAAACGATTATTGTACTAATGACACTGGCAGGGAAGGGGTTAACATAAAGGGCAATCAAGGGATTAAATGTGTTCCCTGCAGGTGTTTTCTAACTGTATGGGGCACTGGGTGACTGGGGAAACAAACAGATCCATCTTCCTGCTTAGCAGAAAGACAGGATCTGTGTGATCTCCCCTGTCAAAACAGAGATTTGACTTGTTTACACAGGCAGGTCCACGTTCTGTCATTGTGGGGAAAAATCGCTGATTGGCTCCCCCACTGGCCAATAGGAGCGCGTGCACTCGAGAACTTGCCCACAAAGGCGGGTTTCCAATCTGACGCACAGCTACAGCGATTTGCGGGGATCGTGCCACCTTGCCGCAGTATAATGATGCCGGCTCGTCCGCAAGCGGTTAAAAAATATTTTGTGACATCATGCTGATACATGCGTTTGTTGACTTATATGTTTATTGTGTCCAGGGCCGGTACTAATAGCTCTCCATGTGAAGAACAAGTTAAAGACCTATAGCTCTGTTATAACTTAAAGCAAAATATTCTCTATTCTAAAACACCTCCCTAACACCTAACTTCCTTCATTTTTTAATAAACTTTAAAGTGTACCTAAAGCCAAAACTTTAGATTGTAGGTGAAGGAAACCCCTGAATTTTTATTTGAAAAAAAAATATTAATTTGTCTTTTTTTAACTTTTTTAAATATGTCCCATTACCTTTATGTTCTGTAGACACTATTATGCCACGTACACACAATCTGACCTTTGTCTGACCAAATTCACATCGGAATTCCGACGGAATTCCATCGGTGGAAAAGAGAACATGTTCTCTATGTATGGGGCATACACACGGTCGGAATTTCCCATGGAAAAAGTCAGTCTGACTTTTTCAATCTGAAATTCTGACCGTGTGTACGGGGCTTTAGGGATTTAATTACCAAAACTGGAGAGTGCAAAATCTGGTGAAGCTGTGCATGGTAGCCAATCATCTTCTAACTTCAGATTGTTCAATTAAGCTTTGACAAAAAAATCTGGAAGCTGATTGGTTTCTATACAGAGCTGCACCAGATTTTGCACTCTCCAGTTTTAATAGTTCAACCCTTATGGGAAGTGTGGTGGAAATACTCTCTTTGACAGTTGTCACTGGAACAAGTGCCCCTACAGGACACTTGTTTTGATTTCCCCTTACTATTCCAAAACTAAAAAAAAAAACTATTTCACCAAAGCAACACCTGCTTGCCATGATTTCTAGTCCAAATGGAACTTTTGGGTATTCCTGTCCATCTCTGTATGTTTCAGCTTCACCTGTTTCATTCACTATTATGCCGCGTACACACGATCATTTTTCGGCATGAAAAAAAACGTTGTTTTTTTAGCATGTCCAAAAAACGAAGTTTTTCCAACTTCATCATTAAAAACGACGTTGCCCACACACCATCGCTTAAAAAAATTATGAACAAAGCGCGGTGACGTACAACACGTACGACGGCACTCTAAAGGGGAAGTTCTATTCGCCTTTGGGCTGCTTTAGCTGATTCCATGATAGTAAAAGACGATTTGCGCTTTTCTGTCTGTTACAGCGTGATGAATGTGCTTACTCCATTATGAACGGTAGTTTTACCTGAATGAGCGCTCCCGCCTCATAACTTGCTTCTGAGTGTCGTTTTAGCCCACACACGATCATTTTTTACAACCCGAAAAACGTCATTTTTTAAAACGACGTTAAAAAATGCAGCATGTTCAAATTTTTTTTTTGTCATTTTTCAGAAGCTGAAAAACGATGTGAAGCCCACACACGATCATTTTAATGACGTTTTTAAAAACGTCGGTTTTTTTTCATGCCGAAAAATGATCGTGTGTACGCGGCATTAGACATGTGCAATTTGTTTTGTTATTAAGTCATTTTTGGACGAAATTTGGCATACTCATTCATTTGGAAGCATTCGAATGAATGAAAGACTCTTTTGATTTTTGATGAATGCATACAAAAACAAACTGCGAAAAAGAGCAAAAACCCAAAAGAACGAAAATCCAAAAGAACAAAAATCCACAAGAACGAAAATACTAAAATTGAAAGAACTGAAAACGATTAAACAAGTTTAACGAATTGGATAATTTTGTTTTTTGTATTCTCTATTATAATTAAATTATTAAAGCACAGTTCCAACTGTTATTTTTTTTTTTTTTTTCCTTGTCAAGAATATCTTTATTAAATGCAAGAATAAATTGTACATGAAGCATACATTCGTTACAGTAATCAGGTGGTTATTGTAACATAAGATTGACTAACAGTATCATCTTTCTTAAACAACAATAAACGGGAATATTTTAGCCATGTTCTGTGTACTATCGCAGGAAGAGTTTAAGTAGTTAACATAGCCAAATATGTAATCCTTACAACTTGTCCTAGTGGCTAGTGGATAATATATCAAAGATAATACGTCCTTATTTAATGTAACCTTACTACCTATCAACTTTAAATTTCTAAAATGTGCTACCTTTTCAAAGTTAACGGTAGATACACGAGGGTACTACCTTATGCAGTATCAGGTTAATTTTTTTTTGATGAATATTGTTAGTTTCAAACTTCTATTTATAGCACTCACCTTTCTGGGATGTATCGCACTTGATTGGTGATTTCATAGAGGAAGATATCTTATATTCCTCTTTGGAAATTTCCCGCGTGCTTTGCGCGAAATTACGGCGCCCTGATGTGTTTGTGAATGGTGACGTGCGTAACGTACTTACGCCAAAAATAAATTAAAAAAAATTTGACGCGGGAACGATGGCCATACTTTAACATGGCTGGTGTAAAGTTAAGCCATGAAAAAGCTGGCTTAACTTTGCGACAGGAAAAAACGACTTGCGACGACGTAACGCACGCGAGTACCTTTGTGCATCGCCGTAAAAGCTAATTTGCATACCGGACTCTGGAAAACGACGTAAACTCCACCTAGCGGAGGCCGAAGTATTGCAGCCTAAGGCCCCATACACACGATAGAATCCATCCGCTGAAAAATCCCAGCGAATGTGTTTCAGCGGATAGATCCTATGGTGTGTACACTCCAGCGGATCTGTTTCCGCGGATATTTATCCCCTGGGATGGATTTCCAGCGGATAAATATTTGATGACATGCTATCAAATCTATCCGCTGGAATCCATCCCAACGGATGGATCCGCTGGTCTGTACAGACTCACCGGATCCATCCATCCGAAGGGATCCCCCGCATGCGTCGTAATGATTCGACGCATGCGTGGAATTCCTTATATGACAGCGTCGCGCACGTCGCCGCATCATAATCGCGGCGACGGCGCGACACGTTATCGCCAGAGGATTTCGGCGTGGATTTCGATTCGATGGTGAGTACACTCCGTCGCATGGAAATCCGCACAAATCCTCGAGAAGATTTATCCGCGGATAAATCCTCTCGTGTGTATGGGGCCTAAGATCCGAAGGCGTACGAAGCCGTAAGTCTGTCGGATCTTAGCCAAATGCCGTCGTATCTTGTTTGTGAATCACAAATTAAGATATGACGCGGCAAATTTGAAAATACGCCGGAGTATCAGTAGATACTCCAGCGTATTTCTTCTGTGAATCTGGCCCTTAGGGCTTTTGCCGTGTACACAGGATCAGGCTTTTGCCCTGCCAAATCACATTGGAATTCTGATGGAATTCCATCAGAAAAATATAGAACATGTTCTATATCTAAACTCCGATGAAAAAACTTAAATGGGGCTACACACGATCGCAAAATCTGATCGAAAAAGTATATATATATATATATATATATATATATATATATATATAAAATGTTTTTATTTTTCTTACCCAGTTTCAACAGGGAAATCCTGAAAAGCTCATAAAGCACAGTCACACATTAGGCCTATTGGAGTATATGCTAGGTCTGTTTTTTTAATATGTCACAATACTTTGCCTAGGAGGAATAAATATAAAAGGGTCATAATTATGCAATTTTACTTCAAACACTTTGAGCCATCTCCAGACACATCCCCAGATGCAAATAGAGTGTATGCAATGATTAATTTTACTTTCACAGCATAACATATACAGGTGGCTTAACTGGCTTCAGACTAAATTGGTTCTAAAATATTGAATCTTTTGTCAGCTGCACAGGCAGATGCAGAGATGTGAATGATTCATAAAAACAAGTCTTAAAGCATTTTAAGCATGTAAAAATGATTCCATTGGAAAACCACCCAAATCTAAAGAAGGCTATTAACACCTACAGACATAAGCAATTATACAGTTTGCACACAATGGGATGGTAATATTTTTAAAAATAAACAAAAAGTTAAAGAGAAATCACCAGCTTTTCTCCAACCTTTGGTCTCTTAAGCTATCTGAAAGGTTGTACCTTGTACAATGTCCACTTCCTGACCAAAAAATCATGTTATAAAACATACCTCTTGGTTATCATAGCTTTCATGAGTGTGTAGCTAATATAAATTTATAAATATTAATAATTTAATAAAGAAAAAATCTGCGCTTACCTAATAATTAGAAAGGGTGCTGCAGCTTGTGAGTAGCCTAAATACTAAAGCACAATAAATAAACAAGAGCACATCCACTAAATTTGCCTAATACGTGAAAAGAAATAATTAATCTCGTACAGTCCTTAAAATAAAAAATAAAATAAAACTGATATATCAATGTAAAAAAGATTCAGCAAAAATTGTGCACATATATAAAAATATATATATATATATTGTGTATGAACAAACAAAAGTCCATATAAATATATAAAGTGACCATGGTGTGAAGCCTCCAAAATCTTCCAGTACTTTGATACTTTGATATTTTAAAGCCATAAGAATAATATTGTGAAAAAAGGTAGTGCTGCGCTATAAAATAGGAGATGGGATAAACGTGTGGAGGAAGTAAATATGTGAAAAGATAGTCTGTCTATTGGTTATAACAGTCCAATCAAAGACATGTAGCATCAAAAGTAAACATATTACAGTGAACTAGCTGAAAGAGGTGTATCAATTCCAAACACCAGTGCTATTAAGTATATCTTCATAATATCTTATGGTTTTTATGAATAAACCTTTTTGAAGATACTACACCATGAAGCCTTCCTTCTTTATCTCTTACTGAGTGAGACCATCCAGGACCATATTGGATTCAGGACAATTCCTGTTTGTGGAAACCTCTTTTTTTCCCTGAAATCAAGTATCGCACCGCAACTGAAGGAGCCTTTTCTTCCTGGATTGAACCACAGGTGGATCGTATTTCTGCCAGCAGGCTGATGCATAGGCGTTCATGATCTCTATCATTTGAGATCTTACATACTGTATCTGGTAAGTGGCATTAATATTATTCTTATGAAGGAGTGAGTATTACCGCGCTACCAAGAAGTGGGGGGGAGGGGGAAAGGAGATACAGCTGCGGCACTAAAAAGTGTATCAAACCATAAAATATTGTGAAGGAAGTCACGAGAAGTGACGATTACGCGTAAGAGTGTTACAAAGAGTCCACCAAGAGGTACCGGAGGTGACGTTGGCGAACACACTTTCATTTTTTACATGCCTGATTTTATCATAGCTATGTGAGTACCCTTATGTAGTCTTTCTGTTGAATAAACCTTTTTAAACGATACTGCACTATTGGTACTTTATCTCTCTGGGTGCGAGTCATTGTCAATCCAGGGACGTGACTACCGAGAGGGATCTGTCTTTTGAATTACAGTCCATCTGGATAACACCCTATGCGCATAAGATCAGAAAGTGCGTTTGGGTTTATATGCTGTTACCTTACAGCAGTAAGGTAAGGGGACATCCTCACGTACTCTGAAGAGATCACTGGAAACTCATCCTTTCTTCACGTTGTATTTTGGGATCTACACCAGCACTTTTATTTATTTATTTTTTGGACTCCTGTTTATTATTCCTTTCTTGTTATGCCCATATGCTTTTGCTGCATGGACTTTTTATTTTTATTTTAGCCTATCTCAGCCACCTGTGTGTTGTGTTATGCACGTTGTACACCTTAATTTGCAGTAGTACATTATTATATTATTGTTTTTCACTTTATTATGAAGATATTATGAAGATATACTTAATAGCACTGGTGTTTGGAATTGATACACCTCTGTCAGCTAGTTCACTGTAATATGTTTACTTTTGATGCTACATGTCTTTGATTGGACTGTTATAACCAAAAGACAGACTATCTTTTCACATATTTACTTCCTCCACACGTTTATCCCATCTCCTATTTTATAGCGCAGCACTACCTTTTTTCACAATATTTTATGGTTTGATACACTTTTTAGTGCCGCAGCTGTATCCCCTTTCCCCCTCCCCCCACTTCTTGGTAGCGCGGTAATACTCACTCCTTCATAAGAATAATATTAATGCCACTTACCAGATACAGTATGTAGGATCTCAAATCATAGATATCATGAACGCCTATGCATCAGCCTGCTGGCAGGAATACGATCCACCTGTGGGTCAATCCAGGAAAAAAAGGCTCCTTCAGTTGCGGCACGATACTTGATTTCAGGGAAAAAAAGAGGTTTCCACAAACAGGAATTGTCCTGAATCCAATATGGTCCTGGATGGTCTCACTCAGTAAGAGATAAAGAAGGAAGGCTTCATGGTGTAGTATCTTCAAAAAGGTTTATTCATAAAAACCACAGAAAAGTCTACATACAAAAAAAGGCACGAAAAGAAACAACTTTGAAAACAGCTGCGGCTCAAGCTTGCTGTACAGCGTGATGAAGTCAAATTCTAATGCTCCACCCGACGCATTTCCCCATAGAAGGCATCAACTGGAACGGAGGCTATGCTTCGACATCAGCACACCACGCTTAAATACTCAGAAGGCAGGAGAGACACCGGAAGGGATATATCTAGCTCTTCCAAGTGTTGTCATCCATTATACTGGATTTTATCAAGCAAATCATATGCAAAAAAATATTACCACTATAATATATAGCATTAATCATTCATTTGTAATACAGTACAAATCCAATTAAAAGCATTAAATTAAAAAAATATTTAAAGATTTCTTTAAAAATCATCATTTTATTAAAAAAATTATTTCTTTTTATAGGGGTTATTATGAAAGGTGTCATAATGCACACATGAGAATAATCAATCTCCAAGATATTATATGCAGTGTCTATATAACTACAAAGACATCTGCTGACATAAATACTTAACAGATCACAGACAGTTTCAAGGCTATAAGGATGCATACATACTATGAAAGACATACAAAATATATAAAACATATATATATATATATATATATATATATATATATATATATATATATATATATATATATACAGTGGGGATCGAAAGTTTGGGCACCCCAGGTAAAAATTTGTATTAATGTGCATAACGAAGCCAAGGAAAGATGGAAAAATCTCCAAAAGGCATCAAATTACAGATTAGACATTCTTATAATATGTCCAAAAAAGTTAGATTTTATTTCCATCATTTACACTTTCAAAATTACAGAAAACAAAAAAATGGCATCTGCAAAAGTTTGGGCACCCTGCAGAGTTAATATTTTGTACTGCCCCCTGTGGCAAGTATCACAGCTTGTAAACGCTTTTTGTAGCCAGCCAAGAGTCTTTCAATTCTTGTTTGAGGTATCTTTGCCCATTCTTCCTTACAAAAGTCTTCCAGTTCTTTGAGATTTCTGAGCTGTCTGTCACGCACTGCTCTTTAAAGGTCTATCCATAGATTTTCAATTATGTTGAGGTCAGGAGATTGTGAAGGCCATGGCAAAACCTTCAGTTTACACCTCTTGATGTAATCCCCCGTGGATTTTGAGGTGTGTTTAAGATCATTATCCATTTGTAGAAGCCATTTTCTCTTTAACTTCAGCTTTTTCACAGATGGCATCAATTTACCATGCAAAATTTGCTGAAATTTTATTGAATCCATTTTCCTTCTACTCGTGAAATGTTCCCTGTACCACTGGCTGCAATACAACCCCAAAGCATGATTGATCCACCCCCATGCTTAACAGTTGGACAGAGGTTCTTTTCATTAAATTCTGTGCCCTTTCTTCTCCAAATGTACCTTTGCTCATTCCGGCCAAAAAGTTATATTTTAACCTCATCGGTCCACAGAACTTGTTTCCAAAATGCATCAGGCTTGTCTATATGTTCATTTGCAAAGTTCAAACGCTGATTTTTGTGGTGAGGACGTAGAAGAGGTTTTCTTCTGATGACCTTCCATGAAGACAATATTTGTACAAGTATCTCTTTATAGTGGAATCGTGTACCACAACTCCAGTGTCTGCCAGATCTTTCTGGAGGGATCGTGCAGTCAAACGTGGGTTTTGAATTGCTTTTCTCACAATCCTGCGAGCTGTTCTGTCTGATATTTTTCTTGGTCTTCCAGATCTTGCTTTAACTTCCACTGTCCCTGATGACTGCCATTTCTTAATTACATTCCGAACAGAGTATATTGACATCTAAAAACGCTTTGCTATCTTCTTATAGCCTTCTCCAGCTTTGTGAGCGTCAACTATGTTCAGTTTCAGTTTTCTAGACAACTGCTTAGAAGAACCCATGGTGCTGATTGTTGGGGCAAGGTCAGATGAGTCTGGGCATTTAAAACCTTTGAGATTGACATCACCTGAACAATCCATGACACTGACAGGTCTCAGCTTTGCAAAGGGGGCAGTGCATGCTATAAATTCTGCAGGGTGCCCAAACTTTTGCAGACGCCATTTTTTTGTTTTCTGTAATTTTGAAAGTGTAAATGATGGAAATAAAATCTAACTTTTTTTTTACATATTATAAGAATTTCTAATCTGTAATTTGATGCCTTTTGGAGATTTTTCCATCTTTCCTTGGCTTCGTTATGCACATTAATACAATTTTTTACCTGGGGTGCCCAAACTTTCGATCCCCACTGTATATAGATATAAATCTAATATCAGAGCACGTATGAAAAATTACAAAAAATTATCTATTATCAATAAAACAATTAATGTCCCATTCTATGTTAAGGCCCAGAGGACTGTAACATTGGAAGTCATATATCCATCTGGTTTCACAACGAGAAATGTGCCTTTTTAAATTAGTACTCCTCCAGTGTGGACTATATTTTTCTATGGCTAACACCTTGAGTAGAGAAGTATTTCTATCATGGTGCAAACGGAAATCTTTTGACACACTATGTTCTATAAATCGCCTCTGTATATTGCCTAAATGCTCCCCTGTCCTAATATTTACTGCCCCTGTGGTCCTACCGACATATTGCAACCCACAAGGGCAAATTAATAGATAAATGACCCCTACAGTTCAACAGGTGATAACATCTTTAATACTGTATGTCTTGGCAGTAACCTTAATAATTATTAAAATAATTATTACAATTTTAATAATAATTAAAAATACCCATGAATCAATAATTGTTTGTAAAATATTAATATATTAATGTAGATTAGACATACAGTATATATGATTGTAGACTATCGCTGCCAAAATAGTTGCAAATAATAACAAAATGATGTTGAACAAAAACAAAATCTAATTAGAGAAAATGTTGCAGTTACTTCAAGTTAACAAAATCAAACCTAATTTATTTTTGACATTTTCCAATCCACACTGCGTATTTTAATACATACATATGGCTGCACTGGAGAAATACTCTGCCATCTGCTGTAATATATCTTTAGTGAGCCTCGGCATCTTGTTGTGAGATCTTAAATGCTAAGTAAAATGTCAGGTCATGTAGAAAAATCACAGGTATTGCATCCTAAATGTTAGCTCACTGCGCATGAGAGAAAAGGAAACATCTCTAAATTACAAGGCTTGACTGTAACAAAAATACCACTGCATCATTTTAACTGCTTTTTTTTTTTTTTTACATCCTCCTGGAGCCTCAGTGATTTTCCAAGTTTAGGGTTGATGCTTTTGTAATAGATTTCCAAGACTATGTTTCCACACCTACTTGGCACAGAGTCACACAGGGGATTGCTTAATGCATGTGTTCACTTACTGGATGCCCTTGACCAATAGTTAATGTATGAACTAGATGCTGCCTTCATCCACAAGGCAAACATTTAGCATTTACATAGAAAGCAAGCTGCCACTAGATCATTAGCAAATGAAGAAATCAGTAACACTTTCTATTTAGCTAAATTTCACATCAACAACCACCCTAGTTTAAAATGGCACCAAACAAAATCCTTAAAAAACAAAAAACAAAATCCTTATTCTCCAAAAAAAATCCATACACATCCATTAACCACTTGCTTACTGGCCCATAGTCAAAAGACGTCCTGTTTTTAAAGATGGATATCTCAGTAACGGCAGCAGCTGCTGTCACAACTGAGGTATCCATCTTTAGTGCCGACGGTCCTGTACACGATAACGGCGGTCTCCGCGGCGGATTCGCCGCGAGATCGCCGTTATCTGTGGCGGGAGAGGGGCTCGCGACCATCCGGCAGCTGAGCGGGGACGAGACTGAAGGAAAAATCTCCTTCGCCCGCCCCCCATAGCTCTGCTGGGCGGAAGTGACGTCAAAACGTCAGTCCCGCCCAGCCTCTTAAAGAGACATTTTTTTTTTGTCATTTGAAAAAATGACATTTCCAAAATTTTTTTTTTTTTTTTTGCATTTAAGCCCAAATATGAGATCTGAGGTCTTTTTGACCCCAGATCTCATATTTAAGAGGACCTGTCATACTTTTTTCTATTACAATGGATGTTTACATTCCTTGTAATAGGAATAAAAGTGATAATTTTTAATTTTTTTTTATTTCAGTGTTAAAAATTGTAAAATAACTAAAAATAAATGCGAAAAGCAAAAAAAAAATTTTTTAAAGCGCCCCGTCCCGACGAGCTTGCGCGTAGAAGCGAACGTATACGCGAGTAGCGCCGACATATGAAAACGGTATTCAAACCACACAAGTGAGGTATCGCCGCGATCGTTAGAGCGAGAGCAATAATTTTAGCCTTAGGCCTACTCTGTAACTCAAAAAATGCAACCTGTAGAATTTTTAAACGTCGCCTATCGAGATTTTTAAGGGTAAAAGTTTGACGCCATGCCACGAGCGGGCGCAATTTTTAAGCGTGACATGTTGGGTATCATTTTACTCGGCGTAACATTATCTTTCACAATATATAAAAAAATTGGGCCAAATTTATTGTTGTGTTATTTTTTAATTTAAAAAAGTGAATTTTTTCCAAAAAAAGTGCGCTTGTAAGACCGCTGCGCAAATACGGTGTGACAAAAAGTATTGCAATGACTGCCATTTTATTCTCTAGGGTGTTAGAACAAAATATATATATATATAATGTTTGGGGGTTTTAAGTAATATTCTAGCAAAAAAAACTGTTTTAGTCTCGTAAACACTGAATCTGAAAAACAAGCTCGGTAACGAAGTGGTTAATGAATGGCTATGTAATCTACAGTAAAACCTTGGATTAGCATAATTTGTTCCAGAAACATGCTTGTAATCCAAAGCACTCTTATATTAAAGCAAATTAAGAAATAATGGAAATGCAAATGATTTGTTCTACAACCATTTATTTAAGTCCTTCCGTTTATAGTCCATATAAAAAGATTATAGCAATGTGATATGTTGAGTAACCATAAAATGTCCATCCACAAATGGAAGCCTCCACAAGGGGATTAGAAGCAAAATACAGCAGGAGCTACAGAGTATAAAAAAGAATAGAGGTGCCTCTAAGTGTAGCACTATGGTTACATTTAATGAAGGTAAAACAAAAAAAATTAACCTTTATAACCACTTTAAGTCAGATTAGTTTGGAGATTTAGAGGACACTAAGACAAATAGAAGGTGTTTTTGAGTTAGGAGTGCATACTCTCTTGAGTTTAGTGTCACTTTAATGAATTGAGATACAATTTTAGCTTCTTATATCTTAGCATCTCTGCTAATAGAAACGGAGGCAAACGTTTTGTTGAGATAAATATTTTTCTTTATAAGCATATCATTTTGTTTTGTAAAAATTCAAGCACACTTCCAGCAACTCTCAGCCTCATACAATCTATCTAGTAAGGACTTTTACATATACAGTACCCTAGAGTCTGCCATATCCTCTCCTCTATACCCACAACCCAAAGGTCTGCTCTCATTTTGTACCCAGACATCGACCAAAACTAAAGAATCTCATACATGTACTATTTACTATCTCACTCAACCTCTACTCATAAATCTTCAAATATGGCCTTTTGGGAATCAAACTACAAATTTCGGTACCCCCTGCTGCCTGGCACCAAGTTCTCAAGAATCCATCCCTTTTCTCCGAAAAATGTGACGCATTGGGAATTTCTCATGAAAATATACTACAAATGGTATTATACACCTGCAGGATTGGCCCGAATATAGCCATCTCACTCTCTGAAATGCTAGGGTAACTGTGACACTATTGGAATCATCTCTCACATCTGGTGGGAATGCCCAGTCCTTGCCCCCTTCTGCAGGAACAAATCCACCCTAATTTCTGACACTACTCATGTTTCACACATGTTAACCCCCCAAATGGCTCTCTTTGGTCTAGATTTTTCTTCCTTGCCCACAATTTCTCCCCATCATAACGCACATCTTGATTGCAGCATGCCTATCTCTAGTGCATACTTAGAAAAATCTTCTCCCACCGACACTTTCCTCTGTCATTTCTACAATTAACGATCATTGTCTTATGGAGTTATTTCTTTCTCCCTTTCTCTGTCCTCATCCCTTCAGCCTTGGTACTACCCCGACTTAAAATGTTGCATACAACTGCATTTTGTTATGTTATTGCCAAGTAATTCAACACGTTACTGTACTGGTCACTATGTACTGTATATGTGTTTCTGTACTGTTGGGAAATCCTTCCCTTATGCTTGGATTCTTCTATACTTTTTCTCAATATAAAATGTATTGAAAAAAATTCAAGCATACCACTTATTAATTTCTTTGGTTTAAAACAAAGCTAAATAGTAGAGGTGCTGGCATATACCAAACTGCTGTAGCCCTACCAGAGAAAGAGTAGAAATATGATGTTTGCTTTCTCTCTACTGTATACTATTTAGGCGTTAAATGGTTTTAAAATATGTTAAAAGGAAAAGATGTTTGCATTTTGACATATTGTAAATCAATTGGTAGCAGTAGCAAGCAGAAGTAGCAAGGAGCAAAACTATATTTTAGACTTGTGACATATGTAAGAAGGTAAAGTGTATTTAAAAGCCTAAACCTTTTGTACTGAGTATTGTAGAGTATTAATGGCTTGAACCACAGTTACGTTTTTATTGCTGTCTGTGTCCCTGCTAGGTCCTGTACTAATGCAAAAAGTGATGTGAATTCCAACAAATTAAAGTTATCCCTAGAACAAGAAGTCAGTGGAAATTTTCCAGTGGGACAGCTGTTCCAGTGAGGGGACTTTCTCTCACTTTATAGCCCTGATTTTCACTTCCTATTATATCTGTGAGATAGGAGGTAGAGTGAAATCTTTTCAGTGGGGTGCAGACATTAAAACAAAAATACAAGTTTTTGCTATATGTACACTTTAACTCTATCCCCATCCCCATTGAAAACGTCAAATTTATGAAGAAACGCGTCTGGTCCGGCGTGAAGTGACGTCACTGTGTTCAACGCAAGGAGGAAGGGCTCCTATCGTGCCGGCCGGCATTTGTTTTGTACATGCTCGCATCTTATGGATGTTTGTAAGTAGGATTTTATATTTATTAAAACCTGTTCTAAAAACTTTATCATGCTACGGTCCGGTTTTTTTTCAATTTAATTTATGACCCACGGATGGATTGCATGATATGGATTAGAGCTTCCATGACCTGATGACATCTTATTGTGGCTTTGGAATACCCTGCGTTCACTAGATGCTGGATTACTATACATTGCTGTTTATATCTGTAATTTGGTAAGCTGCTCTCCATGTGGTGGCGGTCTTCACGGATGTCAAGTGCACCTGGGTGTTGTTCGTCTTGATCCTAACCATTTAAGGCGTTTATTCAACATTTATTTTGGACTTAAAGTGGAAGTAAACCCTCCTATTGTTTTCAGCCAAGGAAGCTGCCATCTTGGCCTCTGTTTAAACTTCAACTGCCATGGTGCTGGACATGTGATCAGCTAGGACACCAGCCATTGGCTGGTTTAACAGTTTGGTTGAGAGCACAACCAATGACATGTGATCAGCATTTCTGGCATGCCGGGAATGTAACTGTTTTTTGAAACTATTAAATCAATGGGTTTACTTCCACTTTAATTTATAATTTTACTTTTTTAAGAAAACAAGTTATTTAAAGGATTTTATATGGGGTTACGTTTTTATTTAGGTGACCTATAATCTTTATTTTTACACTGTTATGTTTATGCCAGCCTTGCTTGCTGAGAATATAAAAAAAAAAATTGTTGGAGCAGTTTTTCTTTTCCCCATTTAATATTTGTGTTTGTATCACATAATTGCAGCCTTCAGGTTTATCACATCCTATTATTTTTTTTGGTTAGCACAGTTTTTTTTCTTGTATTGTACTTTAGCTGTATGGTATGATAATTTTGTTGAGAGTCAATTTTGAACCCTCCTTTATCAAAAGATTTTGCTTTCCCCAGGCTAAAAGCATATACAATTTCGATTGCTTTCTTACCAAGTTGACTCATTCTCCCCTAGATAGTTGGGGACCAGACTTGTGAGCTCATCGCCCAGCATGTTAAAATTACTGTATTAGGTGACTTTTATGGGTAAAGTGATTCTAAACCTTATTTTTTTTTTGTAAATAAAGATGGCCACAAATTTGGAGGGGCTTTTAAACTAGTTATTAGGGGGAAGGGGTCAGAAAAATCAATAGCCAGCAGTGAGCAAAGACCGAGTAATAGTGGAGTCAGCAGGGATAATACAGCTGTAACTTCTAATCCTGGGGTGAATGCAAGGACAATTTGAAAAAACAAAAACAAAGCCAGAGGAGGGCAAGTTAATATACACCCATACAACAGGAGGAGGAGTACACAAATACTAGGAGCCTAGCTAACAAAACTGAGGAGCTGGAGCTGCTATTACATGAGTAGGACTTAGACTTTGTGGGGAAAAAAACTGAAACTTGGTTTAACAGCTCACACGATTGGCTGGAAAAATATCCAGGGATATTCCTTGTATTGGAAAGACAGAGAAGGTAGAAGAGGGGGAGGGGTGTGTCTATATGTAAAAAATAATGCAAGGGTAGTAGAGAGGAGCAACATTGTGAATGGGACAAGGGAGGGGTGCAATCAGTATGGGTAGAACTTCAAAGAGAATAAGTAAGTGGAAAATGAATAGTGGGGGTATGTTATAGGCCATCCAACCTGAATGAGGTTGAGCCGTTGGACCTACTATCACAGTTAGAAATGGCGGCAAGACAGGGAAATGTCATCATAATGGGGGACTTCAATTATCCAGATATTGACTGGGCAGAGGGGACAGCTCACTCATTAAATGCCTGTCATTTCATGAATGTCTTATAGGACAACTTCATGTCCCAATTGTTGTATTCCCCAACTAGAATGATTGTCCTGCTAGATTTATTAATTACGAACGATTCAAGTATGATTTCAGATGTGGAAATATGGGACAACTTAGGTTCTAGAGATCATAATATGATCACAATTAACATAAAACATAGACAAAGGAGACACAAGGGTAGCACAAGAACACTACATTTCAAATGAGGCAATTTTTCTGAACTGGGGTCATTACTACATGACATCAATTGGGACCAAATCATAGAAACATTGAAAACGGAAGAAAATTACGAATGATTTAGAAGCATATTAAAACAAAGGTATCACACAGTGCATTCCAATTGGCAACAAATATAGAAGAGCGAAGGTTAAACCTTGGTGGCTAAACCGTAATGTAAAAAGTCTCATGAAAGAGGAAAAAAATTACCTTTAAACAATATAAAGGGGATGAGTCACTGTCAGCATTCCAACACTACAAGGAATGCAATAAGAAGTGTAAGAACGCAATCAGGGGAGCCAAAAAAGATTACGAGAGACACATAGTGGAGGAGAGTAAAAAAAAAAACAAAGACATTTTTTAGATACAGTAACAGTAAAAAGGCAAGATAAGATAGCAAGATCAATAGCTCAATCTCAGTTTTTGCGGATGACACAAAATAATCATTTGCTGACCACCTGCGCAATTATATTGCGGCAAGTTGGCTCAGCTGGGCGATTCGCCCTATGGGTACGGTGATTCTTGCACTAGCTTCTTTGAGTGCATGCACACTGATTGCCCAGCGGGGGAGCCAATCAGCGGGTCGCCTGCAATCTTTCCCCACAGAGACAGATCGGGGATCTGCCAAAGTAAACAAGGCAGATTTCTATTCTGACAGAGGATTATACTGAGATCCTGTCTTTCTGCTATGCAGGAAGGCCGATCTCTGTGTTATCCCAGACAGCCCACCCCCCATACATACCCCGGGAACGCAGTTAACCCTTGATCGCCCCTGATGTTAACCCCTTCCCTGTCAATATCATTAATACAATGTCAGTGCATACTTTTAGCACTGATCACTGTAATTATGTTCCCAAAAAAGTACAACAAATGTCAGATAGGTGTCTGATCTTTCTTCCCGCTTAAAATCACTAATCGTTGACATTACTAGTATAAAGTAAAAAAAAAATGCCATAAATCTATCCCATAGTTTGTAGACACTTTTGTGTAAACCAATCAATATACACTTATTGTTTTGTTTTTTTAACCAAAAATTGTAGCAGAATACATATTGTCCTAAATTGATGAAGAAATTAGATTTAAAAAAAAATCTATATTTATTGAGCATGTTTTATAGCAGAAAATATTGTTTTTTTTTCAAAATTTATACTTACAAAAAAATACTGCAGAGGTGATCAAATACCACCAAAAAAAGCTCTATTTGTGGGAAAATAAGGACATACAGTACATTTTATTTGGGTACAGCTTCGCACCAACCTTACATTTGTCAGCTAAAGTAACGCAGTGCCGTATCGCAAAAAATGGTCTGGTCATTAAGGAGTAAAACCTTCTGGGGCTGAAGTGGTTAAGCAGGGCAATAACTTCACGTCAGGATATAGAAATTTTACAGAAAGACTTGAACAAAATAATGGAGTGGGCGAATACATGGCAAATGAGGTTTATTGTGGAAAAATGTAAGGTAATGCACTTGGGGGCAAAAAACATAAATGCAAACTACTCACTAGGGGTAGAACTTCTGAGAAATGAAGGATGGAGAACGATCCGGGGGTCCTAGTAGATGACAGATTGAGCAATAGCATGCAATTTCAAGTTGCAGCTACCAAAGTCGGCAGAATATAATCAGAGATAGAATGAGATAGAATGATAATCCTACCATTTTATAAAACTCTGGTTAGACCACATCTGGGGTATTCTGTCCAGTTCTGGCCACCAGTCCTCAGAAGGAATGTGCTGGAACTGGAGAGAGTCCAAAGAAGGGCAACAAAACAATAAGGGGACTGGAGAACCTTAATTACAAGGAACGACTGCAAACACTAAATGCATTCTCGCTTGAGAAACAACGCTTGAGAGGAAATATGATAGCAATTTACAAAAACCTCAATGGCGATCCCAGCATAGAAAAAAAACTTTTCAGTCTCAAGGAGTGTAAAAGGACATGGGGCCACACAATGAGATTGAAGGAGAAGTGGTTTAACCTTAAACTGTGCAGGGGGGTTTTTACTGTCAGGGCAATAAGGATATGGAACTCTCTTCTACAATTGGTGGTGGCTGCAGGGACAATTGATGTTTTTTAGAGACTTTTGGATGTGCATCCTAAAGAACATAACATACAAGGATATGGGAAATAATTATAGACGCTGACACACATACACCTACACAGGTTGAACTGGATGGACTATATTCAACTATTACCTACTATGAAACTATGAAACACTATTAGGCCAATTTATGAAAAGAGTAGAGAATATTCACCTACTAAATTGTAGTTGTATTCACTTATAATACCCAATCATGTGCATATAAATACAATAATAGGAATTAGCTTTTTACATAATTGGACGATAGAAGTGAATATTCACTGAAGTTTAGTATTATACCCGATCGTGTTTATGATAGCCTTAAAACAAAAACAGGTAATTTTTTTGCTGAAAATATTGCATTGCTTTGGGGTGATTCTGCAATTATAACATAACTAAACATGTTTGGAAAAATATATTTTAGCTATGTATTTATAAACTGACACTTTGTCATTCTTTAACTTTTCAAGCAAATAATGTCTTGTCTTTTAGCTGTATCATATGCATGTGATGTCATCAGGGTAAGCATGTTCATTCATCCATAAAGTATGCACTGGCCATGAATAATCGATTTAATCAGCAATGATCGTATCATTGTACAGCATCCATCAATATGTCAAAGGAAGCCATTCACCTTTGTAGGTTTAGTCATTTCAACTGATTAGTAAGAAAGGTTTCACATTTATGCTTCTGATTATTGCTTATGTAAGCAATTTATCCACTCAGCATGCAGATGAGATTAGTTCATTTGACTTCACATTATGTTACAACATTGTGTATATTTGAAATTACGTGTTACTTGTCAATTAAGCTGACTATACATAGTCAGATTAGTAATGTTTAATGACATTGACCCAATCTGACAGATTCAGGTGTTAAAAACCCAAGTCTTGTAAATTATGCCAGAAATAGTAGATGTGTTGATGTGGTTGTGATATGATCATATTTTAGAGGCCAGCCCTTTGATATCCAAATAGGTATCTGTTGGTTGTTAAATCATTTGATAATGTCTACAACAGCAACTGCAGATAAACTGCCTCTGTACAAGCATACTAAGTTGTAAATATGCATTCAATAGCACCGGTTGTGCTAAAAGAGACTCTGATCAAATGTGTACAATGCACATGGGTGCTTAGGAAAGCTTTTGAATCAGGATTAGTTATATAAAAGCGAACCTGTGGTTTAGCATGTGATAGCTCTCCCCTTTCTCTCACAATGCAGTGATGGTTTTCTGAGCTGCCAATCACCAGATCAGAGTGTTGTCCCATGGGTGTGGGGTGACAGACTTTATCCCTGTGTAAGCATGACCTTATTGGCTTTAAAATATCAGTGATTTTATCTCTTTAATCCTTTGATCAGATCAATAGGTAGTTGAAGGGAGGATGAATATGAGCAGTGGGAATGGTAAGGGCACTTAGAGGTGTGCTGGCATTTAAATGATCCTGTTACTTTGATCTTCAAGGGCAAAGCTTAAAACCATGTGCCCTGGGGTGTTAGTTCATGTTAACATTGCAATAACTTCTATTCCTCAAAGTTGACAATATCTGTATAATGATTATTGCATGGTACTGAATTTTAATCACAACTCTGCAATGAGCATGGGGCACAGGGAATAGTATTGGTAAAATTCTAAAAGATCTGCCACTTGTAAAATTTGCCTTGAATATCATAAATCTCTGTTGATACTGCTTTACTGTCTCAAAGACAGCAGGGAATTTGATTTCTTTACATGTATCATTTGTTTGAAACAATATCATTCTGGCCCAAGAGAGATGAGATCAGCAGCAGGGAAGAGCTGAATGTTCAGTTGACAGAACATTCGTTGCTTTGACATTTGTTCGAATGTCAAATTCTTAGGGCATTCAGTAGACATGTGCAGAACAGAAAATGTATTTTGTTTTGTATATATTCGTTATGTTACTAATTTTGTTTCGGAATAGTTTAGTATCATTTCGCAATTTGTTTATTTACGTTTCTTTTTCATTAAATGACATATAATTTTCATTGAAATAGATGATGGTGACTGCGCTGTGTGGGGAAGGTGCAAAATACAAAGCAAAATAAAAAGCAAAATGCCCCACCAATGGGCAAATGGCTAAATCCAACCTAAACCAATGAGGGTGGGAGGCCTGTGAATCAGTAATAGTGAGCGACAGATAGCATAAATGAAATACTATAACATTGCTAAAAGTACATAATAAACATGAGAAGCATGTAAATCCAAGCACTTGTTACCATGGGACAAAAAAACAGAAAATGGTGATGTGAATAGAGGTGCAAAGTCCAAATACAACACAATCCAGGTGAGGTCCCAGAAGAGGGAAAATATAAAAATGTAATAAATGAAAAATCAAATATCAAAATAAAAAGGTACAGTCTTAGGTGTGCTGTGAGCGATGATAAGGGCCCAAGGGGGTATCCAGTGATTGAAGAGCAGGCTTCGGTGCACACACCTCAAGTGGTATAAAAGGCTCACCTCAAGGCCATAGCACGGACAGCCCAAACACCACTTAGACACTGTGTATTCAAAAGCTCAGCAGGGTAGAGGTAACGTTGTAGTCTCCACATCAGTTGGTCATGTTAGAAATGAAGAACAAAGGGCAAACATGGCATAATTCTGTAACTGTAGGTTTGAAAGATAATGTATCACATGCACATGCACTCACATGGAGGCCGTGAGCAGTGGGCCTATCTCCTATGAACGGCGAGTTCGTGTGATCCAGTCAACGATCTTGATTGGTACACTTCCTCTATCTTTAGTTACCGCCTAGGCATCCACTGGATATTGGGTGCTCGGAGGGGTATATGGACAAAAACAAGAGGAAGGCAATAGTACAGCTCTGCATAAAAAGTTTAATAGTAAAAGAAGGATAAAAACTCACATTTCCAATGGCAGGGTATTTCCAAACAAAACGAGCGCCGTGCTCGTGTTCCTCCCGTCAGAGTGTGTGGGGTCTAGTACTTCCTGTCCCTATGCGTGGCGTCACATCACGTGACTTCATCAGGGGATTACTAATTTTGTTTCGGAATAGTTTAATATCATTTCGGAATTTGTTTATTTACGTTTCTTTTTCGTAAAATGACATATAATTTTCATTACATTTTGTTTTGTTCTTTTAAACTAATTCCAAATTTTCAGAACTATTCTAATTCAGATCGGTCGAAAAAGGATTCTAAATCTGTGTAAAGAATAGCTGGTTGTTAAGCAGGAGACGGGAAGCTGGTCATAGCATCCTTCAACTGTCAACGGGCTTCTCCACTGGCAGCTGAAATATAAACAAAACAATGGCGTCAATAGAAAATTCAGCATAAAACAGCATGTGGCCTGATATGGTTCAGGGCTGGGGGGGCTCTCATTTGTCATGCCCCCCCCCCCCTTGGCCTGCCAAGCTGCATGCTCGGAATAGGGTCTGGTATGGATTTTTGGGGATGGACCCCACGCCGTTTTTTTTTTTATATTGGTGTGGGGTTCCCCCTAGAATCCATACCAGACCCAAAGGTCTGGTATGCCGTGATTGTTTTGTTTACATTTCCGCTGTAAGTGGGGAAGCCTGCTGATAGCTTATGAGTCATCGGTTGTTATAGACGTGGCGGCCAGCTTCCCAGCCTGCTGCTTAACAACCAGCTATTCTTCACACAAAACTCGAATCGAACGATCATTTTTCGACCATTCCAAACTGTAATCATTCTAAAAATGTGGAAGTCGTTAGAAAACAAATAAATGAAACAAATTTTAATGGATTTCAATGGAATTTGTTACTATTCCTTACTATTTCATTCAGTGATTCAGATGTAACCAGAAAATTGTTATAGTTTCCATTTGAACCAAAACTAATTGCACATCTAGCATAGAGCATGGACAAACTTGACAGCTTCCTGCTTTCAATAGTTGCTAAGGAAACAGCCAACACCTGCACCCGCCACTCACAGTGAGTGTCATTGACACATTAAGGTTGTAATATATTTTCCTTCAGCGAGCATCGGACATTGTGATTTACATGGATCTACATCATGGGATCTTTTTTGTAGTCAAACTGCGGACTATCTGGAGCCCACTTGTTGTTAAAGGGGGATTCCAAATCCAGTAAGCACCCGAACCTGCAGACCCCCAGAACCTCTGCGCTAGGGTTGTGGGGAAAAGGTCCTTGAAGTCATTACCATGGACCAGGTGCTTTGCCAGGGGGTCCCACTTGCACATCCCCCTGATTAAGGGTATGTTGCCTGAAGCAGTCCAGGATGGCTTTGGCAGAGTGTGTGCTCAGATAAGGGTCTGGTGTGGAACCACATGTTTTTTTCTTATATTTTTGTGTGGAGTTCTCCCTTAAACCACTACCCACCCGGCCTATTGGCGGGTGGGATGTGGTCTTGTTATCCTGACTGGGCGTCATATGAGGTCCAGCAGGATAACATGCCGGCATGGGGACGGGCAGCGTGGCGATAGTGGCGTGTCAGTTTGACACGCCCCATTTCCAATCGTGGTAAGTCTCTGACAGACGCTTCTTTCCACGTGATCAGCTGTGACCAATCACAGCTGATCATCGCGGGAACCCAGAAGTGTCGGTAATCGTCATTCCTCGGTTCGTGCTGACAGGGATAGCCGATCGGTGGCTCTCCCTGTTAGAGGGGGTCTGTGCTGATAATCAGCTCATTGATTATCAGCACAGCCCCAACCGATGTGCCTATCAGCTGCTAAAAAGTGCCCAAAAGCTGCCAGTCAGTCTCCCATAAAAAACCGACTGACAGTGCCGATCAGTGCCCATATCAGTGCTAATTAGTGCCCACCACAGTGCCAGTCAGTGACAATCAGTGTCCAGCAGTAAAACCTGTCAGTAACTCATCATCAGTGCTGCCCATCAGTGCCACCTGTCAGTGCCAATCAGTACCGCCTATCAGTGCCAATCAGTGCCTCCTGACAGTGCCCATCACAGCCGCATATCAGTACCGCCTATCAGTGCCCATCAATTCTACATATCAGTGCATCCTCCTCAGTGCCCATCAGTGCCACCTTAACAGTGCCAACTCATCAGTGCCCAGCAATGCTGCCTCACCAGTGCCCATTAGTGCCGCCTCATCAGTGCCTATCAGTAAAGGAGAAACCAAAATTGTATAACCAAAATGAAGATGAAGAAAAATACTACCAATACCACTAAAAGCTCTATTTGTGTTTGGGTACAGTGATAAAACTTTTGTTTGGGTACAGTGTAGCATGACCGCGCAATTGACATTCAAAGTGTGACAGCAGTAAAAGCTAAAAATTGTCCTGGGCCGGGAAGGGGCGAAAGTGCCTGGTATTGAAGTGGTTAAAATCCTAAAAGTAATGAAGCAACAGGATCATCATAACAGCCAGGGAGCTATTATTTTCAGAAGGAGAGCTCGACTATGGCAACCTTCCTATCTCATCGCTGCAAGTTTTTGTTAAGACCATCCCCTTACAACTTGTTTTGACTGCTACCTAGATTATGATCTCACAAGCTGTATTCAATGTTCTCCACCCCAAATTTACTTTATTATTTGTATAGAGAACTTTTTTAACTGTAACATATTTGTATCCAATTTCCTGTGCTGAAAATGATTTTAATATATTAGACCATAAAGTATATTTATAAACTGATTGCTTCACGTCTTGGTAATAGTAATCTCCCAAAAGCTTTGGATTGAATAAGTAACAGTATAATACAGTATAATTAATGGTTACACAGGGACTATGATGATCCTAGCAGATAACTATATTCAAATGATTTACCATATGAAATGTGCATACCTCATATGCTCATTGAATATAGTGATCCTATGAGACACTTGAAAACATAATTTACTAGTTAAACCATTAAAAGTACATACAAGTTATGGTGGCATTGTCAAAACATGTGCAGGCCGTTAATTTCAAATAAGGCTGTAACTTTTCTTTATCTGGCTTTTATTTTACAGTAATTGGGTGACAGCCTTTGATTTTCAAAATAAGAAAAAAATGTTAAGAAATGTTAAGAAGATTTAGATTGATTTGAATTCTTTGCATGGGAAGCAAATGCAAATTAATTGAATGAATATAAAGCAGCTAAGAGCTGCTAAAGATAGACATGTGTTTGGTAGTGATAAAATAAATGATATGCGTATTTATCCTTACCTGCAGCACACAATCTGACACTTTTTTAGCAACTGGGTAGAGCCTTTAAAAATAGAATTATGCTTATTGAATTTTTCAGGGCTAACTTACAGCCCAAGGACAAAATTAATCTTTACTCCACCTATTTGTCCACATTTGCAGTTCGATCACTTTCAACAAAATCACTGAAGTAAGACCGGTCATATAGGGTCTAAGTGTTTCAAGTGATTGGACCATATTCAAGTATGGTTAGCATTATTGGAGTTATGTACATTTTGATAAATAAGAGCAGTGTTCAAATAACAAAAGTGTAAGCTCAGGGGCTATAATCGTTTTCCTTGCTTTACTCTTTAATGAAATCTCCCATTTCAGATGCAATTGTTACAAGATAATAAGTATTTTTCATTTAACCTGCCAGTGTTCATAAAGTTATGATTGATTGGTGTATACCCTCAATATACTTTTCTCCCTTTTCTTATATTCTTCTACAATTCCACATTTTTTTATTTTTATACCTCTATGCATCTATAAATGAATACATCTATATACACAAATCCCCATGCATATCAAAGACAAGCACGTCAATACCTATTATCCCAGTAAGATAATCCCAAAAAAACTTTAATGTCAATGTCAGTGCCAGTTGACATATATGGATAGCCAGTTCAATATTTGCATTGCCAATATATTTCTTTGGGCTCATCTAGGGGGTCTTTATTAATAAATCTATCTTCACAGGCTCGGCGACCCACTGTAACAAAACATATCACACTGTTTTGTTACAGCGTTTCATCACAATTACATATATGATGCAGTCTGTCACTAGCATTAACACAGTGTTTTTTTTTCTTATTCCACCTTTAACTTTGTTTTTGTACCTGTTGACCCTGTTATTTTACAACTTCCTTTATCAGAAAAAGTGGAAGTTAGAGGGTTGAGCCAAACTGCTTACCACTGACAAGGGTGCCTACAAGGATCAGTTTTCTTTTATTAAAACTTTTATTCCAAAAGGAAAAAATGGAAACCATTTCTGTAACTGCTTAAACAGTGTTAGCTAAGTTTGGCTTTTATTTGTTAGTCACTTCTGTGAAATCCATTTAGATCTTTAACATACTAGTTCTTCTAAAGCTACCATCTCCAGACAGTGCTGCTGTCTAAGGTTGCTCTTCCAAGCATAGTGGAGCCCTCACAGGAAGTGCATTACTAACCAGATCACCAGATGAAAATAAAGGAAAAATAAGCATGGTATTACAATTTTGTTTTTGAATTTTAATCCCCAATACTGACTAAATGGAATGTGTTTGATTGATGGTTCCGGGTGAGTACTCATGGTGTGTAGGATAGTGTTATTTGCTGTTGCCTTGCAATATAACAATGTAGCTATCACCCCCACCTGACCCAAACGTATCTCAACATCAAGAAAATAAACTTTTTTTTGGTCTAGCTCATTGCAAAATCTAGATTAAATCCATTAGTTCCCAATATATGCAGAAGTCTCACTAATTCTGTTTTATTTCCTGCTCCTAGGATTAATATGTCATCGATGTACCTGTGCCATGCCCATAACATTAGTGTACTTGTAACCAGTAGGGTAACCAGGGAGACCATCACTTCATCAGTTTTCAAAACCTTAATTGTGTTAATACCCTATACTCAAGTGTTAACAAAATCCCATCGTTTTCTTGTTAATGAATGTCCTCCCTAATAGTTCATAGACAATTTGTATAAATTTATTTGATAACCATTAATTATTTGAGAAAACATTTCTTTATCAACTTTTTTTTCTTAGAATGTCTAAACACATTTGACATACTGGGCATTACTCATATATTTCCACCATTATTAGAGGGTTTTATTGTAATTTTTTTGGAAGTTGTCCAGGGTGTGTTACTGAGATTTTGTTAAATTAGAGAAATTTCTATATTTCACTTTTTCACTTTTTTTGTACAGAGTAGGTAAGTTGACAGGCTTGGCTGGTAGCCAAGTCTATGTTGTTATATCTGGGTCAGGGGAGTGACTCAGGGAGGCTGGTATGACTCACCAGCAGCTTCTCTAAGATCTCCCCCTACTTTTAGAAACTGATAGAAGATTCTAAAAGAATGGGAGTGGAGGTGAAGAGGAGCTGCCTGGAGTATTCATTAGTACCCTGACCAATCCCCAACAGATGTGTTGGCAGAGGGAAGGACCCCTCAAATACTTAGGGTCGGCCCAGCTGGGGCAGTGGAGTTTGGGTGGCAAATGGAGATGGAGTGTTAGGCTGTCAGTGGCCCTTGTAGGTTCACCCTAGTCTAGAGAGGGGGACCTTGGGCTAGGGCTTGGGTGCAGTATGATACACTCATTATGACACACCTCTGTCCAGGAGGCACAGGAGAAAGGTTGAGGACAACAGGAGAACACTGCCAGGCACATTTCCAGGAAGGAAGACAGCCAGGAGGGTTGGTGAGTGTTCAGTCAGAGGACTGAGAGGCATACCTGAGAGGACTGGGTGCAAGAAATCTGTTATAGATATACACAGTAGATGCAGCGCTAGATAGTATTTTAAAAAATATCAAAGTGAAAAAAAGGTAAAAAAAAGGAAAACTAAAGCAGAGTCCCACTGAAAATCCAGTCCATAGATAACTAAGGAGTAATACCCATCCGTGCAAGTAGAGGTATGAACCCGCAAAGAAGAAATCGTGACAAGATCCTTTAAACAAAAATGCATCCAGCTCGACACCCAGGTGAATAGGTAGCCTGCTTACCGGATAGCTATGACCACTAAAAAGTACTCTTGCCCAGCTCAGGAAAAATGACGGTCTCCCCGGGACCTTAGGTATTATCCAGAACTGCAACTATTATCTGGTAGTGCTCAAAAACATAAAATATAAGCTCCCATAGTGCAGTAATTGGAATAAATATATTTAATAAAATGAATAAGTTGCACTTACAAAATAGAAGCCATATAGTAGCGAAACAGCAGCATATCTTAAAAAGCAAAACCGCGGCATCTCCATCCACTTCACTTCCTGTGTTGTTCGCCCATTAACCATCTAGGAAAGAGAACGTGATTACGTCACCGTCGTAGGCTCCACCCTGAGATTGGCAGAGTGGTTGTGTCATCACAATTGGTGGTTTTATACACCTCCAGCACCATCTTAACTACTGGCTGCTGGAAAGATGTAATGGACAAGAAAATGGCGCCACCATTTTAACTGCTGGCCACCAATGAAAATTAAGGAAGTGCCAAGGTAAAGGGAATAAAACATAAACGCCCGCCATCTATTGGCAGAAATGCAAATTTATTGAATAGAAAAGATCCAAAGAATAGAAATCATTAGACATTAGCGGTGTGTCTTTAACTTGAGTTCAGTAAAATTATCTCAAGGTGAACAGAAAGTCCTTAGTCAGGGACCCCTCCTCATAGGCTTAACAAATTCGAGACATTTATCAACGTGCATAAATTTATTCATAAGATGAATATAAAAATACATTTTATTCCAAATCCTATAGAAAATTATTGTTCACAGTATTCTATCCCAATCTGTCACTGGTAATATGGGTAATTCCATATCTCAGATTATGACAGGAGGTGAAGTTAAAGTCTCATACGGATTTTCCAATGCTTCATTGTCTAATCCCCCCGGTTTTGTTGCCCCGTCAGTACAAGTATTTAAAGAATTGGTACTGAATGATTTGATAGCGCTTAACCACTTCCAGACCTTAGGTGTTTTTCAGATTTGGTGTTTGCAAGACTAAAACAGTTTTTTCTGCTAGAAAATTACTTAAAACCCCCAAACCTTATATATTTTTTTCTAACACCCTAGAGAATAAAATAGTGGTCATTCCAATACTTTTTGTCACACCGTATTTGCGCAGCGGTCTTACAAGCGCACTTTTTTTGGAAAAAAATCACTTTTTTGAATTAAAAAATAAGACAACAATATTTTTATATATTGTGAAAGATAATGTTACGCCAAGTAAAATGATACCCAACATGTCACGCTTAAAAATTGCGCCCGCTCGTGGCATGGCGTCAAACTTTTACCCTTAAAAATCTCGATAGGCGATGTTTAAAAAATTCTAGAGATTGCATTTTTTTAGCTACAGAGTAGGCCTAGGGCTAGAATTATTGCTCTCGCTCTCACGATCGCGGCAATACCTCACTTGTGTGATTTGAACACCGTTTTCATATGCGGGCGCTACTCGCGTAAGCGTTCGCTTCTGCGCGCGAGCTCGTCGGGACGGGGCGCTTTACAAATTTTTTTTTGTTTTCTTATTTATTTTGATTTATTTTATTACTTTTTACACTGAAAAAAAAAATTATCACTTTTATTCCTATTATAAGGAATGTAAACATCCCTTGTAATAGAAAAAAGCATGACAGGTCCTCTTAAATATGAGATCTGGGGTCAAAAAGACCTCAGATCTCATAATTAGACTAAAATGCAAAAAAAAAAAAAAAAATATTTGAAACTGTCATTTTTTCAAGTGACAAAAAAAATTGTCTCTTTAAGGCCCCGTACACACGACCAAACATGTATGCTGAAACTGGTCCGCGGGCCAGTTTCAGCATACATGTTCGGTCGTGTGTAGGCGCGAGCGGGCCAAATTCCAGCAAACATTTGCCCGCCGGGCCTTTTCC